>NC_044501.1:42288738-42446238 GCF_902362185.1 Chanos chanos | reverse complement strand
CAGTTATAATTTACAATGGTGAAGATCTGGGAAAATTAGGATGAGGAAATCTGTGTGTGTGTGTAGTTTCAGTGACCACAATTCAATATACAGTTTCATGTTTTAAGTTTTGTACAAGAATAACCCAGAAAAGATAACCCTTGTCTTCTGGAGAAATGGACTAAAGATACAAAGTTATTACTGGGACAGACTGGAACTCTTAATTACACACACTGGTCTGTCAGTCACTGACTGGGGAGAGTACAGACAGAGTTGTCAGAGGACCTGACTGTTTTCCAACTGCTTGACTGAGTCCACCTCCTGCTAGTCATCTTTTTCAAACAGACTGTCTCATTAGGAGAATCACTGTAGGTGTCCTTACAGCCACCAGAGGGCAGAGAAGAGCCAAAACAGATCCAAACAGGGAGACAGTCTGTGGATGTATCACAACATGCTAACCATCATTGTTGGAAGCTGTTTATTATCCTTCTATATAAACACAGAGTTCAGTCCATTGTCCTGAAAACCTAAACTCTTTATCCTTTAACTGAGATAACCAGGTACAGCTCAAAGCAGATACTGAACTGTCAATGGAATATGTATGTCCATTTGTAAGCATATTTCATATATCTTGCATATTTTGTATGTTTTCTTTGTGATCTGGAAGTAACAGTTTAAAAGATTCCTATTCTATCAAACTGTCGTTTTAATTTCTCCTATCTCTCTGTTAACACTGTAATCCCACCAGAGGAATCACTGTGAGAAAATATGTCACAAAAATCTCATGTCCTAAAGAAGAGTGTTAGGATCCTCTACAGATGACCTAGTAGAACCAGTTCATCAGATACAATACAGTCCAGGAAAAGACAAATCCAGCTTTGACCAACATTGTATTCATCACCTGATCATTTCCAGTGTTAAAGACTGTAGACAGGACTAAGAGAATGAAGACAGAGAAGTAGGAGCTCTCTGTCACTTCATATAGAGCTTCAGTGACTAGAAGGAAAACAGACTCTGTAGAGTGACCACTCCTTTTAAGTAGACTGACAGAGGTCAAAAAGGTCGTTCCGTGAGAGTGAAGAGGACAAATGATTAGATACTCCACATTATAATGATTTAAACTGAAGTGTAATTAGAGGGAAACTTGCTTACTGTAAAAGACATCAGTGGGGTTCAGTCCAGGTTTATTTGAGGATGATTTTGAGATGAGTCTTTCATTAAGATGAGAGCTGGTGTTTGAAAAGGGAATTAGAGTAGATAAGGAAAGGGAGGATGTGAGTGGAGATGATGTGGAGAATGATGAGGGGTTTGGTACAAACAGACAGATCTCTGGGTAGTTTTGTTATTATCAAATTCAGCACTGCAGATGTCGTCATAACTGAGCATTTATCTGTGTTATTAATGAAATATTCTGAGTGACAGTCATTGGAGATCTGAATAAATCACCAGCTGAGCGAATGAGCTAATCTTTTTTTTTTTTTTTTTTACTTAAAAAATAAATAGAAATGAAAGGGAACCATTAATTTGCTGTAGTACACTTAGAATGTGACAGTCCAGATGCAGTGATGTTAAAAGCTCTGTTGAATGGAAACTTTATTATGTTGTCTAATCTTATGCTTTCAAATGGCTCATAGAGAGAAATTATGTACAGTGACTAGACTGATAATGACAGAAGTACTTTAGTATTATTTAACATGACTGAGATTTTAGCTGAGATTTTCACTGTGTTATTAATGAAATATTCTGAGTGACAGCCACTGGAGATCTGGCTAAATTACCTGCTCGGATAATGAAAAGATTCTTTTATTTTTTTTTATTTTTTAATTCCGTGTCTCTCTCAAATATTAGAAACATTTTTTGATAAAAAGGTCCATTAATTTGCTGCTGCACACTTAGAATATGACAGATGCAGTGATGTCAAAAGCTCTTAAAATATTGAATTAAAATGTGTTTTATCACGTATCTAATATAACGTTTTCACACAGCTCAGAGAGAGAAATTAGATACAGGGACCAGGCTGATGATGACAGAAGTATTTTATTATTATTTAACAAAGATCAGGACCTTTTACTTAAATATGAATCAACAAAATCATTGTCTTCATTCTTAACGTAATGATCAACAAAGGAAACCCAAACGCAGGACAGGGACTCTGAGTCAGAATGAGAGAGAAACGGTTTATTGTTAGCTTTCAGGGAGTGAAGGTGTGATGGAGGTGTGGATTTGGGCAGGCAGAGGCAGAGGGCAGAGGGAAGCTGGTGGCTGGTGAAGCAGGGCGGAGTAGGGGTGAAGACAGGGTTGTGAGTGTGGCTGGATGAATGAGCGGCATGCTGGGAGATGAACAGAAAAACAGGCAAGAGAGTGATACTGGGACGCAGGGAGACAAGGATTAGTTACAGCTGTCAACAACAGGATTAGGGTTACAGCTATCAGCAACAGGATTAGGATTACGGCTATCAACAACAGGATTAGGGTTACAGCTATCAACAACAGGATTAGGGTTACAGCTATCAACAACAGGATTAGGGTTACAGCTATCAACAAAAGGATTAGGTTTACAGCCATCAACAATAGGATTAGGGTTACAGCTATCAACAACAGGATTAGGGTTACAGCTATCAACAACCGGGTTAGGGTTACAGCTATCAGCAACAGGATTAGAGTTACAGCTATCAACAACACAATTAGGGTTACAGCTATCAACAACAGGATTAGGGTTACAGCTATCAGCAACAGGATTAGGGTTACAGCTATCAGTAACAGGATTAGGGATACAGCTATCAACATCAACATGAGAGCAAGTTTACAATACACATCTCTAAGTGACCCAGGAACGGGTTCAACCACACCCTCTGAAACAATGATCTGGCAGTGAGTGGATGAGAAAACAGGCTGGAAATGTCACAGAGTAGATGAGTAGATGGACTGGAGGTGTGATCAGGAACCAGGAGAGTGAGAGCAGCTCCACCCCCACAACACAGACAGACAAACACAGAGCGAGGGAGACAGACAGGGAGAGTGAGAGGACTGCCACGCTCACAACACAGACACACAGATACAGAGAGAGGGAGACAGACAGGGAGAGTGAGAGTAGTGTCATCCCCACAACACAGACACACAGACACAGAGAGAGGGAGACAGACAGGGAGAGTGAGAGGACTGCCACGCTCACAACACAGACACACAGACACAGAGAGAGGGAGACAGACAGGGAGAGTGAGAGGAGACACAGAGAGAGGGAGACAGACAGGGAGAGCACAGGAGACACAGGGGAGAGGAAAACAGTAAGGAACAGACTACAGGCACGGACACGACCCTAACACTTACATTTCAATAAGGAAAGACATGAACATATGTAGCCTATATTAAGAGAAATCCAACTTATACAAACATCTACATGGCATTTTACATATTTCTACATAATCACATAAAAACTAAAAGAAAATGAGAAAATTGCATTTTTACACCATGTTGCTGTAACAATTCAGAGACACTATGTATGGAGTAAAAGGGAAACATTAAAATAATACAGTGAAATAAACCTTGTCATATATGTCTCTTTACACACATGTTTATAATGAAATGGATAGTATGAGAAATCATTTTATAAGGAATGATTTAGCATCATTTTACAAGGATCATAATGTATTCCTCATAGTCTGTCCCTGTTAATTCATCACAGTGCAATGAGAAATGACTCTATACTGCCTCTAGGAGTTAAACTCTTCAAAGTGACAGATTACGGTGTCTCTATAACTGCATGCTGTCTCTTGTATTCATCAGATTTAGCTGTAAAACACAGGAAAAAAAAGAAAAAAATCGGTTTAGGGAGTGTGAGATTAAACAGATAAACTTCTGTAGTCAGACTGAGAGAGTTCTCACCTCCAGCCCTCCAGCATTTAACCCCAATCACAATGGTCACCAGCAGATATGGAGAAAGTACCAGTAGAGAACAGAGCAGTCTGGAGAGAGACAGGGAGGCTTCTGGAAATTGGGGAAACAAAGAAAAAAAATTAAAAAAAACATACAGAAACATTTACACCGAGGATTAAAGAGAGAGAGAGAGAGAGAGAGAGAGAGAGAGAGCAATTTCATATTGTTTACATTTGAATCTGTATGTGAATGCATAAAGGTTAAATTTCACCTCTGACAATGACTTTGACAGTGATCCAGCTCTTTGGTGACTCTCCTCTCTCTGGGTGTTTACACCAATACAGACCCTCATTTGACTTTGAGACAGTAGGGATGGTCATCTCTCCTGTAGTCTGCCTCTGGAGGACTAATCCATCTTTATAGAAATCAGCTCTGAGGTCTGAGGAGGTGTTTCGATATCTACAGCGCAGAGTCAAAGTATCTCCCTCAGTAATAGGATGGACAGGACTCTCCAGGGTAACATTACCACCTGTTCAGAACACAGTTACACTGAATGTGGAGATATAATAATGATTGTAATCAGAATATTAGATCTCAAATGTAAAAATATATCTGCTTTCATGTAGAAAATATATGTGGTTTGTCTCATTTTAACAGATACATTATCATCAATGTGTATCGGCAAAGATTTTGTGTCTTTCTCAATTTTTACCATGTATCACAACACTACACAGAAATTTGTTCATACAAGAAACAAAGGGATATTTTCCTATAAAGAGAATGAATAATATTTTACTAAGGCTGTGACGTGTGGTGCACTGTGTGTTTTATTTGTGCGTCTTGTTTCGTTTGCGTCTCTCTCTCTCTCTCTCTCTCTCTCTCTCTCTCTCTCTAGGTACCCAGCTGTGGTGGGGCTGGCAATACCCTGGCCTGATGTTGTGCCCCGCCCCCCCCCCCCTCTCCTGTTCGACCAACCAGGGAGGGAGTGTCCCTTGTGGTGTAGCCAATCAGACACGGAGCGCCAACATTTAAAGAGACTGGATGCCTGGGGGGGGAAGAATTCGATCTCGATGTTGCCTTTTGCCTTCGTGGGTTTTTGTTATTATTACAAACTTGCCATTCTGTACTCGACCCTGAATTTCCGTTTATTGACTCTGTTTGTGGATTGCGCTCTGGCTTTGGTGTTTTGGTTATCGCGGGGAGAAGGACAGGTAAGGAAGGGGATCCCCGCAGTAGTGTTAACGCTGTATAGGGATAGGTTAGAGGCTTGTGCCACTCTTGTGTTTCTGTTACTAGTTAGTGTAGTCAGGTTTCCTTTGGCTCTGCCACCTTTTTGTTTTGTAGTTCAGTGTGGTTTTTTTCAGTGTAGATGAAGTCAGGGTGGTTTTTGTTTTACTAGTTTCAATTCTTTGGCACCGTCTATCATACTCTCCCACATTCGTGTGTTTTTGTGTGCGTTTGTAAATATTTTGTAAATATCACTTTGTAAATATTCCAAATATATCGTGCACTTTCTTTTACACTAATTCGCCGTGTCCGTGTTTTCCTCCCCCATCACACCGTCCCAAAACCAGCACAGGTGGTGGGTTCCTTTATGCTACGTCCTCCTACATACCCCTAGACACCACACTCCACCAGGAACGTAACAAAGGCACATGTAGGGGAAGCAACTGTTGAGACTCACTGGTCACTGTAATGTTGAGAGGATTACTGTTCCCTCCAGAGTCAGACTGACACCAGTACACTCCACTGTCTGATGACTGGAGTGAGCTGATGCTACATGTAGATCCTGTTACTGATCCCCAGTCTGATGAACAGTCTGACACCTCTCCATTATCTGTGTATCGTCTCACTGTCCATCCAGTAGAGTTACTCTGTACCTCACAGCTCAGTGATAGAGAATGAGATGTAAAGTGTTGAGTTGTGTTGGGACTGATGATCAGAGAGGCTGGAGGAGACAGAACTGAGACACAGAGAGACAGAGTTAGATCTCACATTTGTTCAGGCTTTGAGATCAGCAACAGGCGCTGGGAGAAAATGTTAATACTCCATTATTAACAGTGTCCTTAACAGGGAGGGGAGATACAACCATAATAAAATACTTTTCCAAATAAACATACTCTGCACACATAAACTCCTGTGTGTTTAAGAGCAGCAGGGCTGAGAGTGTAGGAGCCTCCAGCTCCTCTGCTGCTGTCTGAGAGGAGTTCTACAGAGTTAGAATGAACCCTGGGTAACCCATCTGTGTAGGGAATGACTCTGTACCAGAGGAATGTCCAGTCTGTAGAGGAGTCTTTAACCTCACAGCTCAGAGTCACTGAGTCTCCTTCAGTCAACCACATCTTTGGAAAGACACTCAGAACTTATTGAACTTTTCTGTGCTGATGAATATAGACAGATTGTTTTTTTCAGTTGTGGTGAGCTGTGTCTTCTCGAAGATGAAAAATCTAAGCAGTTATGCTATTGATGGTATAATGATATATCATTTTTATAAAACAGCATTGTCGCCATGAATGGGGCCAGTGGGCCAGACGGCAGGGTTAATGTTGTGTGTGCACGTGCACGCGCGTTTGTGTCTTGTAACAGGGATATATCGCTGTGTGTGTTTTATCTCTGTGTGTATATTGCCTGGTTACAGCAGTTACGCTGTGTGTTCAATTCGGATGACGTGATTAAGTAGATTTGAATATTACTTTTGGTTTTGATGTAACACTTTTCTTTCTCTTTTCTTGACTTAATAAATTCACAACCCACATATTTCTGTTTTCCATGTATCTTTTTGAGTTTTTTTGTTGTCCCACAAAAATCCACAGTCCCTAGATTTAATTCGTGGGGACGTAACAGGTGTGAATGACCTTTCCCAGACCTTACAATTAACACACTCCTTTCTGCTGTTTAATTTCTTTATAATAATAGTGTGTGTGTATTGTTACAGTGTCAGCAGACATATCAGAGAAACAAGAATAAACCAACTGACTACAGGAAATCCTCAGACAATCAAACAGAGAAACAAAAACAAAAAAACAAAACCTCTGGATTCACCAGCACAGAGTTACACATAGGAGATATATTATACAATTAAAGATTTGAGAGAAAACATTTGGGAGGAAATATCTCTCCAAGAACTCACAACAACCAAATAATGTGCTCTTTTCATACAATACACTGATCACTCACCTGTTACACTTACAAAAACAGAGTTACTTCTCTGTGAGGTTGTTGGTCTGTAATCACTCTCTCCCTGACACCAGTACTGATCCTGGTCAGTTACAGCAGCTGCTCTGATGGTCAATGTGTCTCCACTTATAGTGGAACCATTAGACTGAGACACTGCAGTCTGAGTGCTGCCTTTATACCACTTATATCTCCAGTTCCTCCCAGACTCTATCTCACACTTCAGACTGACTGTCTCTCCAGAGTAAACAGGACTCCAGTTTGGAGCTATGGTCAGTGTAGTGTTGGGCTGTGCTTTAGTTCAAAGGAAAAAATAAATTCATTGGGTGTATAGTTTCTAATACATTAAAAAAGGCATCAAAAGCAGAAGAATTTATCAGTCATAACTGTGAAATGCCGTCCACTGAAATGTGTTTTTCGATACATCAGAACCAGTCACATTCTATTTTAGGGTTCATTGATGACCCCTCAGTATGTTGACAGTGACGCAGGATGAGATGAAACATTTAAAACATTTACCTCGTGGTTTCTCAACTTTAAAATAAAAGCATTACCTTAAAATCTTTCGTTTAATTTACTGATGAGATTTAATGGAGCATCTCAAAAATCTCTCCATCAGAAAAGAGTCTGAACAAAACTCACCTCTCACAGTCAGATTAACAGATTTACTGGGTTGTGAGGATGTGGGTCTGTTGTCTCTCTCTCCCTCACACCAGTACTGATCCTCATCATATTCAACAGCTCCACTGATGGTCAGTGTGTCTCCATTTACAGTGTGATGTCCAGATGTAGACACTACAGTCTGAGAACTGCCTTTATACCACTTATATCTCCATCTACGTTCAGTCTCTATCTCACACTTCAGAGTGACTGTCTCTCCAGTGTACACAGTGGTGTCTGGTTTTACTGTCACTGTAGCTGTTGGTGAGTCTGAAGAAATGAAGAGAGTCAAAGAGGAATAGTTAATAGGTATAGACAGAGTAATGGTTATAGAAAGAGGAATAGTTACAGAAAGCGGAATGGAACAGATTCATTCACAGTTAACTGTGGTTTGTCTGAGAACTATCATAACTGGGAAAAAGGCTTTCATTAAACAATCTGCTTGGGTGATATTACTCAGACATTTAAAATGGATAAAGATTATGAAAAGAGTGATATTTGTGTAAACTCAGAACATGTCACACTGAGACTGACACTCCCATAGTCTTGGCTAATAATTAGGCTAAAATGTATTCACCACTGTGTGTATTAATCATTCTCCTTAACAGTGAATATGAATATGACTGGTGACATTTCCAGGTTTTTTGAGTGGGTGACACCATGGATTTAAAAAAAAAAAATTCTAATGTCACATTCTAATGGAGCTCAATGGAGCATTTTCTTTTTTAATCCATTTTATTTTTCTAACCGTGTTAAAACTCTAAAGAGCTGTCAGCTTATCACATATATGACACACATCTTAGAGTATCTCTCTCTCTCTCTGTCTCTGAGATACGTAAAAAATGAATTTTCCCTCAACATTCTTTCAGTATCAGAATTGGTTCTGTAATGTTACAGATCGCATTTCTCTCCTTTATTCCTCTGTCCTGTACATTACTCACACAAACAGTACTAAGAGACAGAGAAATGTGCAGTTTATTACAGATATAACACCCTGTTAACACCCATCCAGTCTACACAGGACTCTCTGCTTCTACAGTCAGTGTTGGTCTGTGTAAGGCTGTGCATATGGATGATAAATGTTATAATAAATATTATGATAGTGTAGTGTGTGATAACATGATATGGCAGTGTTTATTTATTTCTTTTTTATGTTTGTTTGTTAGGTCATATATCACTTTACTATTACAGGCTTACGCAGAAATTCAGATTGTGATTATATTTGTAATAATATTTATTATTTGATTTTTTTTTCATGACAATTTACATTCACAGAAATCTCCGGGAACACCTTCAGGTTCTGTGTTAAAGACAATGTTTTTCTTACATTTTTGCAAATTCTTACATGGAGGTAAATTTTTGCTTAATGTATTCAGTGTACTATTAGAAGTGCAAATAAATAAACAAATCACAAAATCACTGCAATCTGAGAGTCTGTATCACACAAGTTACTCACCTCTCACTGTCAGAGTGACAGGACATGTCACACACATATCTCAGAGTATCACACACTTTACTCACCTCTCACAGTCAGAGTAACATATTTACTTGGTTCTAAGGATGTGGGTCTGTTGTCTCTCTCTCCCTTACACCAGTACTGATCCTCATCAGATTCAACAGCTCCTCTGATGTTCAGTGAGTTTCCATTTACAGTGTGATGTCCAGATGTAGACACTGCAGTCTGAGAACTGCCTTTATACCACTTATATCTCCATCCACTTTCAGTCTTTATCTCACACTTCAGAGTGACTGTCTCTCCAGTGTACACAGTGGTCTCTGGTTCTATTGTCAGTGTAACTGTTGGTAAGTCTGTGGGTAAATTCAAAAGATGTTTATTACACTTATAAAAATCAGTAAGAAGATGGAGAGGGGAGTAATTCAGTTAGGACATTTAAAATATGTAACAGTTTTTATTTTTTTATCATCTTCCATATTCTCTTATTTATAATGTTTCACACAGTGATTTCACTATAATTGTTGTAAACTGTCCAATAGTAATCAATAGAAAATGTCAGGGTAATATTACTGATTCATTTAAAATGGACACAGATGATATAATGAGTGGTGTTTGAGTTGCCTCATAATACTGAAATACTCACAGTCTTGACAGAGAACGAGACTAAATAAACTGTATTATTTTATCCCATTAAGAGTTAATGTGAATATGAGTGAATATGAATATGACTGGTAACATTTCCAGGTTTTGTGAATGTGTGACACCACAGATAAAATGAATTTCATACTTTCAAATGGAGGCCAGTTGGCTTTGCGTCTAACTTGTGTGATTTTTGTTATTAAACTCTGAAATGGTGCCAGTTTATCACATGCATGAAATGCATCTAAGAATATCTCTCTCCCTCACACACACACACACACACACACACACACACACACACACAAACATATGACGCACATCGCAGAATATCACACACGTTACTCACCTTTAACAGTGAGAGTAATGTTATTGCTTCTTTGTGAGGATATGGGTCTGTAATCACTCTCTCCCTGACACCAGTACTGATCCTGGTCAGTTACAGCAGCTGCTCTGATGGTCAATGTGTCTCCACTTATAGTGGAACCATTAGACTGAGACACTGCAGTCTGAGTGCTGCCTTTATACCACTTATATCTCCAGTTCCTCCCAGACTCTATCTCACACTTCAGACTGACTGTCTCTCCACTGTACACAGGACTCCAGTTTGGAGTTATGGTCAGTGTAGTTTTGGGCTGTGCTTTAGTTTAAAGGAAAAAATAAATTCACTGGGTGTATAGTTTCTAATACATTAAAAAAAGGCATTAAAAGCAGAAGAATTTATTAGTCATAACTGTGAAATGCCGTCCACTGAAGTGTGTTTTTCTATACATCAAAACCAGTCACATTCTATTTTAGGGTTCATTGATGACCCCTCAGTATGTTGACAGTGACGCAGGATGAGATGAAACATTTAAAACGTTCACCTCTTAGTTTCTCAACTTTAAAATAAAGTATTACCTTAAAATCTTTAGTTTAATTTATTAATGAGATGTAATGCAGCATCTCAACAAAATCTCCATCAGAAAAGATTCTGAACAAAACTCACCTCTCACAGTCAGATTAACAGATTTACTGGGTTGTGAGGATGTGGGTCTGTTGTCTCTCTCTCCCTTACACCAGTACTGATCCTCATCAGATTCAACAGCTCCTCTGATGGTCAGTGTGTCTCCATTAACAGTGTGATGTCCAGATGTAGATAATCTAATGTTAGAACTGCCTTTATACCAATTATATCTCCATCCACTTTCAGTCTTTATCTCACACTTCAGAGTGACTGTCTCTCCAGTGTACACAGTGGTGTCTGGTTTTACTGTCAGTGTAGCTGTTGGTGAGTCTAAGGAAATGAAGAGAGGCAAAGAGGAATAGTTATAGGTATAGTAATGTTTATAGAAAGAGGAATGGAACAGATTCATTCACAGTTAACTGTGGTTTGTCTGAGAACTATCATAACTGGGAAAAAAGGTTGCCATAAAACAATCTGCTAGGGTGATATTACTCCGTCATTTAAAATGGATAAAGATTATGAAAAGAGTGGTATTTGTGTAACCTCAGAACATGTCACATTGAGACTGACACTCCCACAGTCTTGGCAAATAATGAGACACACATCTTGGAGTCTCTCTCTCTCTCTCTCTCTCTCTCTGTCTGTCTCTCTAAGTAAACAAATAAATAAATCAAAGTAACTACAGTAAAATAAATCAATATTAGGATTTAGAACCTATAGGATTGATAGGTAAATTATCATTATCATACACTATTATTTTCGTCAATATTTTTTTCAGTACGAGAATTGGTTCTGTAATGTTACAGACCGCATTTCTCTCCTTTATTCCTCTGTCCTGTACATTACTCACACAAACAGTACTAAGAGACAGAGAAATGTGTAATTTATCACAGATATAACACCCTGTTAACACCCATCCAGTCTACACAGGACTCTCTGCGTCTACAGTCAGTGTTGGTCTGTGTAAGGCTGTGCATATGGATGATAAATGTTATAATAAATATTATAATATTGTAGTGTGTGATTACATGACATGACAGTGTTTAATTAATTAATTTATTCATTTATTTATTTATTTATTTTTTGATAAGATATCACTTTACTATTACAGGCTTATGCAGAAATTCAGATTGCGATTATATTTGTAATAATACTTATTCCTTAATGTTTTTCATGACAATTTTCATTCTCAGAAGTCTCTGGAAACACCTTCAGGTTCTGTGTTAAGGACAATGGTTTTCTTACGTTTTTGCAAATTCTTACATGGAGGTAAATTTTTGCTTAATGTATTCAGTGTACTATTAGAAGTGCAAATAAATAAACAAATCACAAAATCACTGCAATCTGAGAGTCTGTATCACAAAAGTTATTCACCTCTCACTGTCAGAGTGACAGGACATGTCACACACATATCTCAGAGTATCACACACTTTACTCACCTCTCACAGTCAGAGTAACAGATTCACTGGGTTGTGAGGATGTGCGTCTGTTTTCTCTCTCTCCCTCACACCAGTACTGACTCTCATCAGATTCAACAGCTCCTCTGATGGTCAGTGTGTCTCCATTTACTGTGTGATGTCCAGATGTAGACACTGCAGTCTGAGAACTGCCATAATGCCATTTATATCTCCATCCACTTTCAGTCTTTATCTCACACTTCAGAGTGACTGTCTCTCCAGTGTACACAGTGGTCTCTGGATTTACTGTCAGTGTAGCTGTTGGTAAGGCTGTGGACAAGCACAAAAGATTTTTTTTCATTTATAAACACAAATGAGAAGATTCAGAGATGAATACTGCAGCTGGAGCACTGAACATATGTAACAGCCTTTATGACGTTCCACACTCTCTTCTGTATCATGTTCCACATCACCAGACTCGGGGCTTGAACACAGGTCACCAAGGTGTTGATCAAGCACTTATCGACTAAGTTACCAGAGACTGATGGAGACCCAAATGCAGAGCAACACAAGAATTAATTCAAGATTTATTTCAAAAATAAGAAAATGTAAAAAATCCAAAACAGGGAAAAGGCAGTATGCAGATGGAATAAGTCCAATACAAACTCTAAATCATAATTCAAAAAGTAGACCAGAGTAAGGTTTGGAAAAGCAGTCAGAATCAGGAAAACAAGGTGACAAGGGACAATCCAAAAGAGGTTACCATGAACAAGCAGATTCTGACCAGGCACACAATTAAATTTCCCTGCCTTTCGCCCTATGAGCTCTGGGATAGGCTCCAGCACCCTCCAGACCCTAATCAGGATAAGCAGCTTAGATAATGAGTGAGGGAGTGAGTATGAGTATGACTGGTAACATTTCCAGGTTTTGTGAGTGTGTGACACCACAGATAAAACGTATTTCTTACATTTTAATCGAGGCCAGTTGACTTTGCTTTTAACTTCCGTTACTTTTGTGTTAAAATTCTCAACGGGTGCCAATTTATCATATGCATGAAATGCATTTAAGAATATCTCTCTCTCTTTCTCTCTCTCTCACACACACACACACACACACACACAGACATATGACACACATCTCAGAATTTCACACACGTAACTCACCTTTAACAGTGAGAGTAATTTCATTGCTTCTTTGTGAGGATGTGGGTCTGTTATAACTCTCTCCCTGACACCAGTACTGATCCTGATGAGCTGCAGCAGCTGCTCTGATGGTCAATGTGTGTCCAGTTATAGTGGAACCATTAGACTGAGACACTGCAGTCTTAGTGCTGCCTTTATAAAGTTTATATCTCCACTCATTTTTAGTCTTTATCACACACTTCAGACTGACTGTCTCTCCACTGTACACAGTGGTCTCTGGTATAACAGTGAGTGTAGCTGTAGGTAAATCTGTACAAATGGAGAGAAGAGGAAAACCCTTTTTTAATGTATTCACTGTCAGGATTCATAATTACAATGGTACCATTTGCTTTTAAAACATCACACAGAACAATTCTCCTCTGTTTCTTTATCACACATCACTCAGGTCGAACAACGAGATACACAGCAGCATTGTTAAATGTGAATAATGAATAATCATATTTCAAAACCTGACATCAGTAGTGATCCCACTCACAATCACCAGACAGTTAATCTGAGATCTACTGTGACCTTACGATTTTATTCATCAACTCTTACTGCTAAAACTAAAACAGGCTAATTGTACGGCCAGTATTTGATGGGGGTCATTAAACACTTTACATCAAGGTCATGCTCATGATATTAGGGACAGGAAGTCTGACATATTTTTCAGTCAACTAATGATGACAAATCTAAATAGTGTAGAAATGACTATTAACAGACTCACCTGACACTGTATGTCAAATTATACTCATGATGTTAAGGACATATGTCTCACTTAATTTTTTTTTTTCTTTTTTTTTACAGTCAGTTAATGATGACAAACTTTAACAGTGTAGAAATGAATATGAACAGACTCACCTGATACTGTCACTGTTACAGCATCACTCATCTGTGAATATTGACTGAGATCTTTCTGTGCTCCTTGACAAGCATATTGACCACTCTGATCCCTAGTAGTGGCACTGAGTGAGTATTCATGATTGACATCATAGTAAGACGTTATGGGACCACCATCCTTATAAAACTTATAATACCACTGAGTGTTTCCTCCTCCATACATGTGACATCTGAGAGTGACAGTCTCTTTAATAAAGATCTCACTGTCACGGGATTCCAGTATTAGAACAGCTCTGGGTTTGTCTGCATAACACAAACACACACATCTCACTGAATGAAAAGGATGAACTTGTGTCAACAGCCAACACATACTGTAATTATTTTTTACATTTGTTTTTAAGTTTATATAAAACTTTGTGATAATACATCATTCACAGCATTTACTGATGTCCTATTACAGAATGTGAGTCCTAAATGAAGAGCAGGACTGAATGTCAGTCATGTGAGTGAAGTTTAACACACACAGGACAAATACAGTGTAAAGTAAATAAAAACATTCATAATGTGTTCATTACCTTTTGTATGTCCAGAGTGGAGTAGAGCACACAGCACTAAAACACAGAGAAATACACAAACTCAGAGCACAGGAGTGATGGATTTCTAATTAAACCTGCCAATACATGTAGTTGATGGAAAACTTGATTATTTGTGATTAGATACCACTGAACACTGAAACACAGAGTTCATCGTCT
Source organism: Chanos chanos (assembly GCF_902362185.1). NCBI lineage: Eukaryota > Metazoa > Chordata > Actinopteri > Gonorynchiformes > Chanidae > Chanos > Chanos chanos. The sequence continues at coordinate 42,431,344 of NC_044501.1, read as the reverse complement.
TTATGGTTCTATGAGCCTTGTTTTCTTCTTCTTCTTCTTCTTCCTCTTCTTCTTCTTCTTCTGAAAAGCTTTCGGTTCTTGCTTTTAAAGTGAAGATGTTTCATTGTGTAAGACATGAACAAAACCCTAGTCCCAACTTAGCGTTTTCAGTTGTGTTACGCACTGTGCATTGTATTTGTGTGCCTTGTTTCGTTTGTGTCTCTCTCACTCTCTCCCGACAGCCCACCCTACCCCTCCCCCTACGTAACGATTGCTCACAAGCTTTTGTAAAACTACACATAATACACATCGAGGATAATGTGTGAGATGTGTGAGAGAGAGATGTGTGATGACTGCAGACCTAAAATACACACTGAGTAAAAAAGATAAAACACATGCACTATGAGACGACATCATGCACATTCATTCTACTGGAAGAGAGAACAAAATAAATTGTCACCAGTTAATTATGCGCTACAGGGTAAAATGAAACGAGCTCGTGTTTCACCCCTAGAAAGACACTCGCGCGGCAGTTCCTCCTTTACAGGCAGCTTTTTAATAAAGGCCCAGTTCCACATCAACACGTTTTCTTTTTAACATGTTTCCTCCTTGCTTTTTCCATTCCTGTTATTTTTTTTTCTTTTCAAAAGATCCTGGCTACTACTAATGTCGTCACACAAACTTAAAGATTTTAAAGTGAGCGTACCTTATTTAACGGCATTACTAAAACGTTCAGTTCAAACATGTAAATATTAAGAAATGAAACAAAAAAATTTAAAACATATTTAAAACAGTTTAATGTTTACATTTCTTCTAAGTATGTTGAGCATGCTTTTAAAGGGGACGACACTCGTAAACTTATGAGTACAGCCAAAACCATGCATTCATCATCGGTATGTTTGCTTATAAATGAGACAGTCAGAATGCATGGACGTTTTTAACTTAAAACACGTTATTTTTCAAATACTTATTAAAATACGAGATAAGGAGAAATGCATGAGCGTACCCACAGCATAAATTTCTTCTTCCACTGGGGTGTGGCAATATAGAAGGACAAAATAAAACCATCTGCAGTTCATCACACGCCACTAGGGGGCTCTTCAACACCATTTCATTATAGAAAATGCTAAATTCCATGAAATTCACATAACTAACTAGTACTGACTAATTGCTTTATTTTCTAACTCCGTTACATTTACATTCTCAACTTGTCCTGAGCTCAGAATAATCATAAAGTTCATCAGACCCAGTGTTTAAATCATTTTCATGTCTGACACCATGTGGTCACTAACTAATACAGTGAGAGAGAGAGAGAGAGAGAGAGAGAGAGAAAGAGAGCGAGAGAGAGAGAGAGAGAGAGAGAGAGAGAGACAGAGAGATGTAGGAGAGAAACAGGGGGACATGGGGAGAGGATGTGCAATGTTTAATCTCAGATTTAATGAAACATTTATTAGTCCATATTACAATGTAAAACGGTCTCTCCTCCAATTGCTGCCTGACAAGACTATAAGCACATTTTTAACGGAAGATTCAGAGTGTTTCAAACATCAGTCTTAAATACAGTGACAGCCTTTACTGAGAAATGCTCATGAGAAAGAGGGAGAATTCTGAGAAGAGAAGAACATGTGATACTGATATTTCAACACATAAACCTTAAGACATGAGTCAAATAGACATAAGTGTGAACAGCTCAGCACAACAACATGTCTTTTTGCATGTTGTTTTATAGAGTCTCTTTGGTGACAAGAATTAAATTAATGCATTTTTCCGTGTGTTTTATTCGAAATGATTAAATTTTCCAGCTGATCATTAATGGTGTAGCAATTGTCTTCTGTCATGTACAATCAAATTGTGACATTATATTACATGTATTACCTAGTGACTTGATATTACAGTTCAGTATTAGAACCTGATAAATATTTTTTTTTTTCTTTTTCTTTTAATTTTATTTTATTGCTCAGTTTTTGTCTCCTCCGAGAATGTTAACTGTATCTTGTAGAGGACTGATGGTTCTAAACTGTTCTGTATATCAGACATAAACCTCATATCATGGGTCTGTGTGAGTGTGAGAGTGTTGGTGAGGAGTGTATATGGTCATTAAACAGCTCCTCCTATACTCACTGGTCTAAACCCAGATGTGTGAAGAGCTAGAACAGAAGTCAAACCACAAACTCTCATCTCTGCCCTGCATACATATATATATATGTGTGTGTGTGTGTGTGTGTGTGTGTGTGTGTGTCTGTGTGTGTGTGTCTGTGTGTGTGTGTGTGTGTGTGTGTGTGTCTGTTTCTGTCTTGTGCCTGCTGAGTTGAAATTCTGGTAGTTGAGTTCTCTCCTGTTTCTTTAATTATTCTTTCAATCAATCACCCACATCCACCAGACACTAAAATAAAATAAAAAAAAAAAACCCCTTATGTATCTGTTCATGTATAAAGAATAATTCTTTAACTTTTCTTTATATTTTTTTTTAAAATCACCTGATAGTTTACGTGTCAAAGACTGCATATAGATTAAGAGAATGAGGACAGAGAATGAGGAATCTTCTCTCATATCACTATAAACTACAGTCTGGACTGAGCATCACTAAGAACACAAGAAAAATAACATTAGTATTAACTAGAAAAGTCAAAGTAACAAGTTCAATCCTGTCAAGCATGACTCTCTCAGTACCCCTGACCTCCCATCACCAGACGTCGCCCAAAAGAAACGGTCAACATGCAGTCCCTTAACCAGCCCTGAACACATGCACCAATGATCACTGATCACCATCACTGATACATGAACAATACAACACTGTCTCACTTATAAATTATAATATATTCAGTTTATGGTCAGGAGTTGGATGTGACTACATGTCTTCAAGTGAATATAGCGGTATATAAAAAGTTATGTACATGTAATGATAGTCAGTGGTTACAGTGCTGTGTTGGTGCTAGAGACTATACCCTATGGAATTTTGGACTTCCTTACTAACACACCCGCCTCCCATGCCTGGAGTGGGATGTGACTCCATGTCATCAAGTGAACGAAGCGCCATAGAAAAGTTACATATACATGCCAGATGTATTCTCTAAAAGTAAAGTCATTATTCTACCATCAGTGAGTGTATATATATATATATGTATGTGTGTGTGTGTGTGTGTGTGTGTGTGTGTGCGTGTGTGTGTGTACATAACATATACATACATATACATCAATGTCAGACAGTCATATGACAGAGAAAATAGGAAAAAGATGAAAAAATAAAATAATAAGGTAATTATTCCTCTCTTACAGAGTGATATGTTTTGAAAAATAAGAAGTATAAAAAGGCAATATCTACAAAGAGAGAGAGAGAGAGAGAGAGAGAGAGAGAGAGAGAGATGTATTTATCAAAGAGGAGAGAGGGGAAAGGAGAAGAGAAATGAAATGGTAACAGAACAGACAGATGTTGGGTGACTGCAGAGACCTGCAGAGAGGACACATCAAATATTCATTTTAATACGTCTACATTTAGTTTTGTCAGCTGTCAGTCTTTGACATGTCAGTCTTTAACGAGGTTTGATCAGTTGTGCATCCAGTCCCCTAAACACCACTATTTTATTCAGACTTTTCTTGTCTGTTGTGGAAATGATCTCAGTCTATTTAGGCTTACGCTGAAACTCTTCATGACCACAGCAGCATTGTTGGCTGCAGGTTTTTCCTGTTTGTTTGTTTGTTTGTTTGTTTGTTTGTTTGCTTGGTTGCTTGGTTGGTTAGTATCAAAAGTAGTTTTGCCTTTTAATAACTTTTCACACATGAACAGGCAGAGAAGCAGAGAAGAAAAAGGTCTGGGACATTTTTTAACACACAGAGTGAACAGCACAGCAGCCAAAATTAGTCATTGACAATCCCAGATGAGGGGAATGTGTGTTTAATGAATAAATGCTCATATACAATGTGTGTGTGTGTGTGTGTGTGTGTGTGTGTGTTAACAATGACACTAAAAGGACAGTTAGAGACTCATCCCACTCCTTCATTGCTACAAACCCTAAGGGCTGAAGGAGAACAGAAGTCAAACTACAAACACTGGTCTCTTCTTTATTCTCAGACATCAGCACTGTAGTAAATACTTTCCATTTACATACATTTTAACTGTGCATGCTACACTGTGTCACTTCTAGTGCATAAAATATGTGTGTGTATTCATGTTTATGACTGATGTTGTGTTAAAGATTTAATCTGTCTATCTATCTATCTATCTATCTATCTATCTATCTATCTATCTATCTATCTATCTATCTATCTATCTATCTATCGATGCTGCTGCTGGGCTAATGTGCTGACAATATCGACATTAACAAATGAAAATGTCATTTCTCCACTCTGAGCATTTCTGCGTAATTTAAAACGTATCAGAAGATGGTAAGCATGGTACACATCTGTGGTTATCACAATTTTGGTGTAGCAAACCCCGAGCTTCAGTGAGCTATGAAGTGAACTATGTGCTGATAATTAATAAAATAAACTTATTAGCAAATTCAAAATAGGTTATGACTCTTCAACAGTCAAACCAGTCAAGTTTTGTAAAGACAGAAAAAGTCATGAATAAATAAATAAGTCACAAAAATAGTGCAAATAATAATACAAATAATGCAAATAATGTCTTTAATCTCTTGGTGGGTTAGGCTACTTAGAATACAATAGCTACAGTTTTAATTTTGCAGACGAACTTTTTAAAATGTATTCATTTATTTATTTGTTTTAGCATTTCAACTCAATTTTGGTGTAAAACCTTTTATGAACAAGAAATTCTGCCTACCGGGACTTGTGTTATAGATTTCAAGTTAAGTTCTACAATGTTTTTTTTGGCATGAAAACTAAAGAAAGTGAAGTGCTCGAAAAACAAATTATATTTGATTAAAGCGAAAGAAAGAAAACATTTGAATAAATCACACGACTAGTTTGAAAGTTTTTAGACGGAAACTCACATTACAGGAGATTTTGACACGAAGGCCAATTGTTTGCCTTTTTTGCCAACCATGTTTCTTGATTGTAAATAGACGTGGATTTTAGACTTGATCACAACTTAATATTTTCACAGCTTCATTTTTACAATATGTTTGAAAATCCGTTCATTTTGGAAATTTTGAAAGTGTATTATAAGCTCTTCCTGTATTCTCACATTTAGATCACACTTCTGCAGAAATGTCGAGAAGGTTGATATGGTAGAGACAGTTGGGCCCTATATAGTTGTAAATATTGTTTAAATATTATCTATCTATCTATCTATCTATCTATCTATCTATCTATCTATCTATCTATCTATCTATCTATCTATCGATCTATCTGTCTGTCTGTCTGTCTGTCTGTCTGTCTGCCTGCCTGCCTACCTATGTATCTATCTATTCTTATTATAAATCAAAAACTATTTGCACATTTCTAACAGCAGGTCAGAACTGAACATTTGTAGTGTGGAAATGTAATTTTTGTTTGGCTTGTTATTTTCTGCTTGTTTGTTGGGGAGCACTCTCAAAAAGCCTGTGCATCGTAACACTGTCATCTATTAACACTGAAGCTGTGATACTGTTTCCATGTTAATACTGTAAATATGAAAAGATCTGCATGTTTAGCATGCAAAGTTATGTTTTTTTTTTATCTTTTTTGCTTTTCTTTTTTATTTTGCCTGTTTTTTTATTGTTTCTTCATGCCCTATCAAAGCGTATCTTTTAGATCAAGATGAGGTTTTATGAAATATCAACTTTAGATATTCTAATATTTTGTTAATAAGTTATTATCTTGTTAAGGTTCATTGTAATTGTCATACACTTTTCTGAGAGCATTAAATACAGACCAGGACAAAGGACCAGTTAACACCTCCACCCACCTACATGAGGCAGAAGAGAAGCCAAACCACAAACAGTCATTTCAGCTCTTTTCTCAGACATCACACACAAGACCACTGTGGTTGGAAACATTAGAGGTTGCTTTCAAGTGCATTTCTCAACTATGCATGCTGCATCAAGTTATTCTGGTGCTCTGGTGTGTGTGTGTGTGTGTGTGTGTGCACGTGTGCACGTGTGTGTGTGTGTGTGTGTGTGTGTGTGTGTGTGTGTGTGTGTGTGTGTGTGTGTGTGTGTGTGTGTGTGCATGTGGGTGGGTGGGTGTTCATATATTTGTGCATTGTCAATCTAATGCTTTTCAAAGACCTACTGAGCTGAAATGTCCTTTCTTCTTTCGAGTGCTAGAAATTTCCATTTCCCCTCTCAGTATCTCTGTTAAAGACCAGTAAATCAGTAAAATTTGGTAAAATTGAGCCTGGAACCCTCTTATATGTAGCATAGATTGTACTATTGTAGAATAGTTCGAGGTTTTATTAAACTGAGTTAAACTGCTGCTTTCTCAGGACATCAACTTCTAAGAATTATTTTCCAACAAATGTTGTCACTTAGAAATGAAAGATGTGAAAATGAGAGAGAGAGAAGGAGATTACTTACAGAGCAGTGCATATAGTGGACTGAGCTCCATGCTGTGTGAGTGAGAGATTGTCTAATGTGCAGTGTGTATTATAAGCTCTTCCTGTAATCTCACATTTAGATCACACTTCTGCAGAAATGTCGAGAAGGTTGATGTGGTTGAGACAGTTGGGCCCTGTATAGTTGTAAATATTGTCTAAATATTATCTATCTATCTATCTATCTATCTATCTATCTATCTATCTATCTATCTATCTATCTATCGATCTATTGATCTATCTATCTATCCGTCTGTCTGTCTGTCTGTCTGCCTGCCTATGTATCTATCTATTCTTATTATAAATCGAATACTATTGGCACATTTCTAACAGCAGGTCAGAACTGAACATTTGTAGTGTGGAAATGTAATTTTTGTTTGGCTGGTTATTTTCTGCTTGTTTGTTGGGGAGCACTCTCAAAAAGCCTGTGCATCGTAACACTGTCATCTATTAACACTGAAGCTGTGATACTGCTGCCATGTTAATACTGTAAATATGAAAAGATCTGCATGTTTAGCATGCAAAGTTATGTTTTTTTTTTTTTTTATTTTTTGTTTTTCTTTTTTGTTTTGCCTGTTTTTTTTTATTGTTTCTTCATGCCCTATCAAAGCGTATCTTTTAGATCAAGATGAAGTTTTATGAATTATCAATTTTAGATATTCTAATATTTTGTTAATAAGTAATTATCTTGTTAATGTTCATTGTAATTGTCATACACTTTTCTGAGAGCATTAAATACAGACCAGGACAAAGAACCAGTTAACACCTCCACCCACCTACATGAGGCAGAAGCAGAAGAGAAGCCAAACCACAAACAGACATTTCAGCTCTTTTCTCAGACATCACACACAAGACCACTGTGGTTGGAAACAGTAGAGGTTGCTTTAAAGTGCAGTTCTCAGCTGTGCATGCTGCATCGAGTTATTCTGGTGCTCTGGTGTGTGTGTGTGTGTGTGTGTGTGTGTGTGTGTGTGTGCGCGTCTGTGTGTGTGCGCGTGTCTGTGTGTGTGTGTGTGTGAGTATGGGGATGGGTGTTTACATATTTGTGCATTTGTAACCAAAGCTTTTCAAAGACTTACTGTGTGAACATGTCCTCTCTTCCTCCAAGTGCTAGAAAATTCCATTGTTTCTCTCTGCTCACTGGTATCGCCCATTGTGGCCAACCTGTAATTAGTATCTACAAACCAAGTCCAGTTGCCCTAAACCTAACCCCTTCTTGGATAATAATGAAAGAAGTGTGTGACTAAACACTCGATTAAAATGAAATGTTATCTTATTTCAAGGCATTTCACTTGTGAAGGAAAAAAAAAAAATATTCCATTGATGTAAAGTAGCATGGAGCCAGGGAGAAAGGAGGGGTGTGTATGTGAAATATGTAAAAACTTAAAGGAAAGACTCAGGCGGAAAGGGAGAGTGCCATGGAAGTCAGAAGGACAATAAAACCCAGAACGGCCGGAGGAGAAGAGGAAGAAGAAAAGGGGGGAAAAGGGAGGGAGACAGACGGGGAGCTTTGGAAAACTGTGGTCAACAAGAACCAAATACAGGGTTCCACATGTCTTATACATCACTGTCACTGTAGGGGAAACAGTCCTACTTCAGCCTTTACTGTATCATCAAACACACCAAGCAATTTATTTCATGAACCAGAACTTTTGACTGCCAAAACCTTATCAAAATAAAAAGGTCACTATGGCAGATGCTCCGCTGACACCATGTCATTTTATGCTATGTCTCCCTCTCCTGGACTCAAATTGAAGTTCATCTGGCCTTCAATTTACGATTTACAATTTGGCATTTAGCAGACGCTTTTATATCAAAGCAACATACTATTAATGCATCAACTAATGCTTCACAATCAATCAGTCTCTTAATTCAGTTGTAGATGAAGGTCTTATCATCAGATCCGTGACACACTAGATACACCATAGGCCCAAATGCAGTGATACCATAAACTTATAAAATCGTGTTTTAAAAAGCTACATTGGAATGCTCTGTATTGTCGAATTCCAGAAATTAGAAACAGTATTAACAGTAAAAGTAGTTTTTTTTTTTTTTTACCTTTAAAACAAAAGATGCCTAGTTCCACAACAATGAGCATCAAAGCGATATTTACTCTCACTCACTCATTATCTAAGCCGCTTATTCTGATTAGTGTTGTGGGGGGTGCTGGAGCCTATCCCAGCAGTCATAGGGTGAAAGGTGGGGAAACACCCTGGACAGGTCGCCAGTCCATTGCAGGGTAGACACACACACACACTCACATTCATACCTAGTGGCAATTTAGTGTCTGTAATTCACCTAACCTGCATGTCTCTGGACTGTGGGAGGAAACTGGATCAAATCAACGCGTACACGAGGAGAACATGCAAACTCCACACAGAGAGGACCCCTGCCGCCCGGCCAGTAACCGAACCCCGAAACCTTCTTGCTGTGAAGCGAAAGCGCTACCCACTGCACCACCGTGCCGCCCCTGTGACATTTATCATTACAATTTTTACTATGAGTCAAAGAAACAGATTTTTGGATAAGACACGACAAAGAGATCTGAAAGACACAAGTAATTACATTGTTGCAGCAACGGTTATATATACTTAGATTAATTAGAAAATATTGAACAATAACTTTATAATTACTTAATACTTATTTTATGCTTTTAAAATCAGGCACAGACTTAAAAAAAAAAACAAAAAAAACAAAAACAACCCAACAAAAGCAAAAAAGAAAAAAAAAACAAGTAAACAAGCGAAACAGATTTTCTCTTTGCACTTTGATTAAAACATTCATTCAAATATGTGAATGTTTGTGTACACATAGTCAAACACCTAAATGCTTAAATATGTAAATGTTGGTGTGAAAAAAATTATTCTTATACCATTCAATACTCATCATATTCTCTCTCACCAACATGGAGTTGAATCGGAGAGAGGGACAGAGAGAGAGAGAGATAGAGAGAGAGAGAGCGGGAGAGAGAGAGAGAGAGAGAGAGAGAGAGAGAGAGAGAGAGAGAGAGAGAGAGCGGGAGAGAGAGAGAGAGAGAGAGAGAGAAGTGGAGGCAGGTGAAGACTCTTTGCTGGTTGCAGAGGTCCTAGTTTTCTATAGACTATAAATATGTTTTTAACACAAGTTTCTCTCACTCATCAGGCCTAAATACAGTGACAGTCTTTACTGAGACATGAGAAAAAGGAAGTATTCAGAGAAGAGGAGGCTACGTGTTACTGATATTTTAATATACTGACGTGCACAAGTGTGACCAACACATCACACATACCAATCTATTTATATGTGCATTTATAGTCTGTCTCTTTGACTACGGACATGAAATTCAGTAGTTTTTATTTTTGGATTATTTTATACTGATTTAGATAAAATTCCAATCACAAATACACACATTTACACACACACACACACGCAAACACACACAAATGTGTCTATGACTGTAACATTCATTCATAACTTGATACTGAAATTGATGACTTAAGTCTCGTTTATTCATATACTTTTCTATTCGGTTTTAAAATTGCTGATCACATCACACATCACACATGAACCTGATGACATGGGTCTGTGCGAGTGTGAGAATATTGGTTAGGAGTGTACATGGTCATTAAGCAGCTCCTCCTACACTCACTAGTCTAAATCCATATGTGTGAAGAACTAGAACAGAAGTGAAACCACAAACGCTCATCTCTGCTCTGCTGTCAGGCATCATGCACCATGTGTGAGGCTTTCAGAGATCTTGTTGTAGTATATTTCTTCATTAACTGTGTACACTGGCGTTATTTAATTAATTTACTTCTTTTTATTTTTGCAAGTGTCTGTTCCATTCTCTCTCTCTCTCTCTCTCTCTTTCTCTCTCCCTCTCTCTCTCCCTCTCTCTCTCTCTCTCTCTCTCTCTCTCTCTCTCTCTCTCTCTTTCCTGTGTGTGTGTGTGTCTGTGTGTGTGTGTGTGTGAGTGTGTGTGTGTGTGTGTGTGTGTGCTCATGCACTTGAATCTATTACTGTCTCTGGCCTATTAAGCTGAAATGCCCCAGCTCTGGTCATATGATAGTTTGGGTCTTTTATGTTTCCTTTAATTATTTTATTAATCACCTGCAACCACCAGTAATGATTCTATCACTCACACATCCACCACTAATTAATAAGAAGGAAAAAATAATCTGAAGCACTCATTCACTTTAAATGATTCATTGGCATTGCTCTATATCTTATCCTAAAGTCATCTGATAGTTAGAGTATCAAAGACTGTATATAGATCAGGAGAATGAGGACAGAGAATGAGGAATCTTCTCTCATATCACTATGAACTACTGTCTGGATTGAGCATCACTAAGAACACAAGAGAAATGATGCTTGTTAACTAAAAGAGTCAAAGTAACAAATTAACTCATGTTAAGCATGACTCCCTCTGTACACCTGACCTCACATCACCAGACATTACATCTTTATCCTCAACCATTCAGAGGTCACCAAAAAGAAACAGTCAACATCCAGTTCCTTTAACAGCACTGAACACATGCACCAGTTAAACTACATACAGATAATAAACAGGTCTGTGTTACAACACCACACACATAAGATCACATTGTGACTGAGCTGATTTTTAAATGGTTTTCAGTTTTAAAGAAATTCAGTGCGGCTATTTTCTGATTAATATGACGCTGATGAATTGTACAATGTTGTAATTTAAATACTCTTAAGATAAGAACATGTGATTGTCGCTCTTAAAACTTTTGACACCACCCTATGATTTATTCGTTATATGAGTGAGAAAAAGGAGAAACTGAGTGTCTGATATGTTGTGATAAACTAGAGGAAGTGAATAAACTGTTCTATCGTTTGTTCAGAGAAGACATGAAACACTAACGACCTTAAATCTCCCACTGACAAATTCTCTCACTGATACATAGACAATACAACACTGTCTTGCTCCAACACAACTTATCATTGAAATTATATTCAGTTTATGCTGTGGAGTTGGAATTGACTAAAGGTCTTCAAATGAATATAGCGGTATAAAAAAGTTATCTATATGTAATGATAGCCATTGGGTACAGTGCTGTGCAGTGAAAAAACCTCACCCCCTGACACCTTAAGAGGTGTGCTGGAGACAGAGACTAGAATCCATGGATTTTGGACCTCATTGCTAACACACCTGTCCCCCATGCCTGAGGTTGTGAGTTCAAGTCCAGTGTGGGACTGTAATTATCTGTCTACACAATGCAGGTTACATACTCATGCCAGCAGATGTTTTCTTGACAAGTTATGACATTATTATTCAAAAGACTTACTACATCACCATCAAAGAAATATATAATCAAGAAAACAAGAAAAAAAGAACGAGAATACTTACAGAGCAGCACATGTAGAGGACTGAGCTCCATGCTGTGAGCGTAAGAGACTGTTTGATGTGACTGTAAATTATAAACTCTTCCTGTATTTGAGAGGTCTTCCTCTGTTCAAAGAGGGAGCGACAAAGAGAGAGAGAGAGAGAGAGAGAGAGAGAGAGAGAGAGAGAGAGAGAGAGAGAGAGAGAGCACGCACAGGTGATTTGGTTTGGTTTGAGTTTTATGTGTGTGTGTGTGTGTGTGTGTGTGCGCGTGTCTATGTGTGTGTGTGTGCGTGTGCACGTGTGTGCATGTCTATATGTGTGTGTATGTCTGTGTCTGTGTGTGTCTGTTTCTCTGTCAGCATGAATGTGTGTGTGTGTGTGTGTGTGTGTGTGTGTGTGTGTGTGTGTGTGTGTGTGTGTGTGTGTGTGTGTGTGTGTGCATTTGTGTACGTGTGTATCTGTCTGTCTGCCTGTCTGTCTGTCTCTATAGATATATATTCATGTGTACTGCACATGAAGGTCTCTGTGTTGAACTTTACCCTCAGGCCTAATCTGTTCATGAAGATTTTCACTGGCCCTTTGAGTACTTACACAGGATGCAAAAACAGATATGGTAGTAAAACAGAATTTGTGTCATTTCTGAAATGACATCCTGACTGTCCTTCCACAAACATACAAACCAGAAGAGGATAGAAATGTCTATGTCTGTCTGAGTTGATGTAAAATGTCAGTGATATTTTACAGTGTTGATGATTTTGGAGAATTAGGATGAGGAGAACTCTGTGTGTAGTTTCAGTGTTCACAATTTAATATACATGTTTTAAATTTTGTACCAGAATGACCCAGAAAAGAAAACCCTTCTCTTCTGAAAAAAGGGACTAAAGAAACAAAGTTATTACTGGGACAGACTGGAACTCTTAATCAAACACACTGGTCTGTCAGTCACTGACTGGGGAGAGTAGAGACAGAGTTGTCAGAGGACCTGACTGTTTTCCAACTACTTGACTGACTCCACCTCCACCAGAGGGCAGAGAAGAGCCAAAACAGACCCAGACAGGGAGACAGCCTGTGGATGTATTCCAACATGTGAACTATCATTATTGGAAGATGTCTGTTATCCTTTGATACAAACACAGAGTACAGTCCATTGTCCAGAAAGCTAAGATCACCAGGTACATCTCAAATCAACTACTGAATGGAATGTGTCTGTTTCTGTGTCAGCATGAATGAGTATGTGTGTGTGTGTGTGTCTGTGTCTGTGTCTGTGTGTGTCTGTTTCTGTGTCAGCATGAATGAGTATGTGTGTGCTTGTCTGTGTGTGTGTGTGTGTGTGCGTGTGCGCATGTGTGCGTGTCTATATGTGTGTGTGTGTGTGTGCATTGGTGTACGTGTGTGTCTGTCTGTCTGTTTGCCTGTTTGTCTCTATAGATATATTCATGTGTACTGCACATGAAGGTCTCTGTGTTGAACTTTACCCTCAGGCCTAAACTGTTCATGAAGATTTTCACTGGCCCTTTGAGTACTTACACAGGATGCAAAAACAGATATGGTAGTAAAACAGAATTTGTGTCAGTTCTGAAATGACATCTTGACTGTCCTTCCACAAACATTCAAACCAGAAGAGGATAGAAATGTCTATGCCTGCATGAGCTGATGTAACATGTCAGTGATAATTTATAGAGATGATGACTTTGGAGAATTAGGATAAGGAGAACTCTATGTGTGTAGTTTCATTGTCCACAATTTAATATACAGTTCCATGTTTTAAATTTTGTACTAGAATGACCCAGAAAAGAAATCCCTTCTCTTCTGAAAAAAGGGACTAAAGAAACAAAGTTATTACTGGGACAGACTGGAACTCTTAATTACACACACTGGTCTGTCAGTCACTGACTGGGGAGAGTAGAGACAGAGTTGTCAGAGGACCTGACTGTTTTCCAACTGCTTGACTGACTCCACCTCCTGCTAGTCACCTTTTACAAACAGACTGTCTCATTAGGAGAATCACTGTAGGTGTCCTTACAGGCAGCAGAGGGCAGAGAAGAGCCAAAACAGATCCGGACAGGGAGACAGCCTGTGGATGTATTACAGCATGTGAACTATCATTATTGGAAGATGTTTGTTAGCCTTCGATACAAACACAGAGTAGAGTCCATTGACCAGAAAACGAAAACTCTTTATCCTTTAACTGAGATCACCAAGTACAGCTCAAAGCAGCTACTGAGTTGTCAATGGAATGTGTATGTTCACTCACAGATTATTATACAGTTGTCATAAGCATATTTCATAAATTCTATTTATGTTGTGTGCTTTTCTAATCTGGACATAACATTTTAAAAAATTCCTATTCTATCAAACTGTCATTTAAATTTCTCCTGATTAACTCCTCTGTTAACTCTGTAACCCCAACAGAGGAATCACTGTGAGAAAATATTTCACAAAGATTTCATGTCCTAAAGAAGATCGTAAGGATCCAAGGATCCTCTACAGATGACCTAATAGAACCAGTTCATCAATCTTCTCTCTTTATATTTTTTTTTCTTTTTTTTTTTTTCTCCTCAAATATTGAAAATATTTTTTTGATAAATAGGTCCATTGATTTGCTGCTGCATATGTGACAGATGCAGTGATATCAACAGCTCTTAAAACGTTGAATTGAATTGTGTTTTATGACGTATGAAATCTAACGTTTTCACACGGCTCAGAGAGAGAAATTAGATACAGTGACCAGGCTGATGATGGCGGAAGCATTTTATTATTATTTAACAAACATCGGGACCTTTTACTTAAATATGAATCAACAAAATCATTGTCTTCATTCTTAACGTAAAGATCAACAAAGGAAACCCAAACGCAGGACAGGGACTCTGAGTCAGAATGAGAGAGAAACGGTTTATTGTTAGCTTTCAGGGAGTGAAGGTATGATGGAGGTGTGGATTTCGGCAGGTGGAGGCAGAGGGCAGAGGGACGCTGGTGGCTGGTGAAGCAGGGCGGAGCAAGGGTGAAGACAGGGTTGTGAGTGTGGCTGGTTGAATGAGCGGCATGCTGGGAGATGAACAGAAAAACAGGCAAGAGAGTGATACTGGGACGCAGGGAGACAAGGATTAGTTACAGCTGTCAACAACAGGATTAGGGTTACAGCTATCAGCAACAGGATTAGGATTACGGCTATCAACAACAGGATTAGGGTTACAGCTGTCAACAGCAGGATTAGGGTTACAGCTATCAACAATAGGATTAGGGTTACAGCTATCAACAACAGGATTAGGGTTACAGCTATCAACAAAAGGATTAGGTCTACAGCCATCAACAATAGGATTAGGGTTACAGCTATCAACAACACAATTAGGGTTACAGCTATCAACAACAGGATTAGGGTTACAGCTATCAGCAACAGGATTAGGGTTACAGCTATCAGCAACAGAATTAGGGTTACAGCTATCAACATCAACATGAGAGCAAGTTTACAATACACATCTCTAAGTGGCCCAGGAATGGGTTCTACCACACTGTCTTAAACAATGATCTGGCAGTGAGTGGATGAGAAAACGGGGTGGAAATGCCACAGAGTAGATGAGTAGATGGACTGGAGGTGTGCAGGCTGATCAGGAACCAGGAGAGTGAGAGCAGCTCCACCCCCACAACACAGACAGACAAACACAGAGAGAGGGAGACAGACAGGGAGAGTGAGAGGACTGCCACGCTCACAACACAGACACAAAGATACAGAGAGAGAGAGACAGACAGGGAGAGTGAGAGGAGACACAGAGAGAGGGAGACAGACAGGGAGAGCACAGGAGACTGTGACGGCTGTGTATGATGGCCGCACATATAGGCCACTGCAACAGTTTAGTTTCCACCCCAGTTATCACATACACACAAATCTGCAATAGATAACACAAACTATCATTTGTCCTCTACAACCTTTTATTTTCTTTCAGTTTCCAGGTTAAGTGCACAAACTTGGTTGCTGAAAGATTCTGTTACCCACCATTATTCATTGTCACCTGCTTAGTCATCTTTCCAGATTGGTCCGTCGTGGAAAGGGGTACGTGCGGAAACATGAGCTCTTTATTGGGCTCCCAGAGGCGAGAAGGATCATACCATCATTAATTATCTGAGGGGGCCAGACATCAACCCATGTTTCCTGAATGCTCTGAATGTGTTTGTTTTGTTTTCTTTAATAAGATTATTGGTTAAATAACCGATGTCTGGTTATGTAAATTTCATTTGAATGTATTAGTTTAATTATAACCTTAAATATTTATTTATTAGCCATGCTCTGTTGTTTGTCACCCCCTCTGTCTGTTGTTTGGTGCGGGTCACCAAACTATATATGTGTGGGAGCTCCCTGTGTTAAGGCTGTCTTTTGTTCCTGTCTTTTGGTTCTGTCATTTGTCCTGGTGTACCCGAGCATGGCTTATTCATTTTTTTTCCGTTGAGGCTAAACCAATTTCTGCTGTTTGTAGACCTCCGTCACTGGAGGCCAGAGCAGACTGTTTTTTAGTTGTATAAGAATCATTTTGTTTTGACTTTATTTTGGTTTCACTTTCGATTTGCAAAGTTTAATTTCTTTTCTCTCACCACGATGAACGGATGCATCAAGCAATAAACTGCAAATTTCTGCACTGCCACTCCTGTCTCTGTGCCCTTCTCTTGGCCCGCCCTTTACAATTGGTGGCAGCGGTGGGATGGCCAGTAGGTGGCATCAGTGAGCAGTAGCAGATTTTTCTTTTTTTGTTTGTTCGCTCCTGGAGTTTGGGTTTTCCCCTCTCTGTTATCGCCAGTCACGATGGGACCCAAGAGGGTGAGGTCTGAGCGACCAGAAGAGGGAGCAGGAGTTGGAGCCATTGGAGGAGAGGAAATAGGTGAGAGAAGTATTCCAGAGGAGGTATCTCTGCAGGAGCTGAAAGAGATGTTCAGAGCACATCTGGCAATGCAGCAAGCCCGGGACAGCCGTCTGGAACAGGAAGCAGCCCGACAGGAGACACGGTGGAAGGCACTTCAGCACCAGTTCAGTCTTCTCCAACATGAAGTCCACATCAGGACCACCCCAGTGGTAGACCACAGGCATGGTGACAGTACAACTGAAGATGTTTCTTCCCATTTGGCTGGTCAACAAGTTCCTTCCTTTAACCAAGAGGGGCAGGGTGGTACACAGCTAAGGGCTATTCAGGAGCCACGCCTGCAGCAGCTAACTGATGCTGATGACATAGAGCACTTTCTCACTACATTTGAGAGAATCGCTATGGCGTGTCGGTGGCCTACAACCGACTGGGCAGTCAGATTAGTTCCCCTGTTAACAGGAAAAGCAAGAAGTGCCTATGTGCATATGGACTTAAATGAATCACTAATCTATGATAAGGTGAAGGTGGCAATTTTAAAAAAGTATGACATTAGTCCTGAAACATATCGTCAGCGGTTCCGGTCCACTGACGTGGGACCAGAAGAAACCCCAAAGGAGGTGTATGTCCGTCTAAAGGAGCTGTACCACAAGTGGGTGCAACCTCAGAACAGGACCAAAGATGAGGTTGGAGAGGTTATCATCCTGGAACAGTACCTCCGTATGCTTTCTCCAGAGCTTCAAATCTGGGTCAGAGAGCATAACCCGCACTCTGCTGCAGAGGCTGCTACTCTCGCTGAAACCTTTGTGGCGGCTCGTCGTAGGACTCAGCCGTGGACATACATTGGGTGGAAAGGGGCCAAAGAGCCTAGGAGGCCAAGCAAGACAGCGACCCCTCTTTTGAAGACCACCACACCTGGGAGTAAGTCTGTGGGTGCACGGGATGGTCCTGCCAGTATAAGCCCCAGTTTCAAACCTAATAGTGCCAAGACTTTTATTTGTTATCAGTGTGGACAGGAGGGCCATACTAAGTTGAAGTGTCCTAACAACCCCTCTACCCATTCAAACCTGTGTAGTGCACCTAGACCTGTTCCTTCTGGGAGTAAGGATAAAGTTCCCCTTTATTATGCTTTAGTCACTCTAAATGGCCATGAGGTTAAAGCACTTGTAGACACTGGGAGCATGCAGTCTTTGGTTCAAGCAGAGCGTGTTCCAGTCCACCTTTGGAATTATGCTTCCCCAATGGCAATTAGATGTGTTCATGGTGATGAGAAGCACTATCCTACTGCAGATGTGTATGTGAAGGTGCATGGACAGTCATACTTGTTAAAGGTTGGCTTATCTAAAGAGTTGCCCTACCCCATGATTTTAGGTCAAGATTTGCCTGTGTTGTTTGATCTTTTGCCACCCAGTAATGGTTGTAATATGGCTGTTACACGTGCCATGGCAAAGAAAGGTGAGGATGATGTGCAGCTTCTTAGTGCTTTGCCTTTCTTTGAGGCAGAGGTGGAGTATGGTGCAGGAAAGACACGTAAGTCTAAGAGGCAGAAAAGGCAAGAGAAATTTCGTCATACTGTTGTGAGCTCTCAGGAGGAGCCAAGTCCTGAACCCTCTTTAGGCCTTGAGTTTCCCCCCAACATTGCCCAATTGCAGCAGGATGACCCTGTAATTTGTTCTTTGTATAAACAGGCCCAGGAATTGCAATCAGGCCAAACCCCAGTTGAGTGTAAGGAGGGTATGTTCTATCTCCAGGATGGGGTGTTATATAGGAAGCACTGTCCAGAGTCTCAAATGGTGGTGCCAAAAAAAGTCAGGGAATTGGTACTTGTTTTAGGTCATTCCATTCCCTGGGCAGGTCATCTGGGTAAAGAGAAAACCACAGCGCGAGTTTGTCGCTATTTTTATTGGCCAGGCTTAAAAAAAGATGTGGCTAAATTTTGCAAGACTTGTCCGCAATGCCAGCAAACATCCATTAGAGGTCCCCCAAAAGTCCCCCTTATACCACTTCCTGTTGTGGGAGTACCTTTTGAGCAACTTGGTATGGACATAGTGGGTCCTGTTGAAAAAAGTAAGGCAGGGAACCGTTACATGTTGGTGGTGACCGATTATGCTACTAAATACCCTGAAGTTTTTCCTCTTAAGAGTATTAGGGCTAGGTCTGTAGCTTTCTGTCTTGTCCAGCTGTTTTCAAGGGTAGGGTTCCCTAAGGCCATAGTTACTGACCAGGGGTCTAATTTTATGTCCCAGTTGCTGAGGCAGGTATATGGGCTTTTAGGGATTAAGGGCATTAGGACCACACCCTATCATCCACAGACAGACGGGCTTGTCGAAAGGTTTAATCAGACTCTGAAGCAAATGCTCCGGAAGTTCATTTCTGAGACGGGTGCTGACTGGGACCAGTGGCTCCCATATCTCCTTTTTGCTTATCGGGAGGTGCCCCAGGCTTCAACTGGATTTTCACCTTTTGAGTTGCTGTATGGTCGTGAAGTGCGGGGACCCCTGACGCTACTGAAGGAGACTTGGAAGGGAGGACAGGATCTTTCAAAGCCTCAGAATGTTATTGCTTATGTCTTGGAGATGAGGGAGAAGCTGGAGAGTATGACCAAATTGGCCCAAGAGCACATGGCAGAGGCCCAGCAGCGACAGAAGGTCTGGTATGATCGGAAGGCCCGAGCCAGGAGCTTTGAACCGGGAACCAAGGTATTAGTGATGTTGCCCACAGATTCAAGCAAGCTCTTGGCCAAATGGCAAGGCCCTTTTGAGGTGATAAGGAAACTAGGACCTACCACCTATGAGGTGGCCACCCCTGGCCAGAAGCGCTCCAAATGGGTCCTTCACATCAACCTGTTGAAGGAATGGTTTGATAGAACGGACGAAGAAACACGGGCATTGTGCATCCGAAGTGTGGAAGATGAGGAAGAGTTAGAAGAACAGTACTTACCTGTTCAGCCTGTCTCTACCCTAGATCTCAGCCACCTTTCAGAGGAGCAAAAGTGCGATATACAGAGCTTGTGCCACCCAGAGATCTTCCAGGGGAAGCCAGGGCATACCTCCATCATAGAACATGACATTGCGCTCCGTGCAGATGCTCTTCCAAGGCGCACAAGTTATCGAATCCCAGAGCGCCTCCTGGTGGCATTGAAGGAAGAACTGGACCAAATGTTAGCCATGCGCATCATTGAGCCATCGAAGAGTGAATGGTGTAGCCCAGTGGTACTGGTGCCAAAAAAGAATGGCAGTCTTAGGTTTTGTGTTGATTTTAGGTACCTCAACTCCGTGTCTAAGTTTGACTCCTACCCAACTCCGAGGATTGATGACCTTATAGAGCGTGTGGGTAAGGCTAAATATTTAACAACAATTGACTTGTGCAAAGGTTATTGGCAGGTTCCGATGAGTGCCAGATCCCGGGAGCTGACAGCCTTTCGGACCCCCTGGGGTCTCTACCAGTTCACTGTTATGCCTTTTGGATTGCATGGAGCTCCAGCAACATTCCAGCGCCTCATGGACCAGGTACTGTCTGGTTTAAGTAATTTTACATCTGCATACCTGGATGATGTGATAATTTACAGTTCATCCTGGGAGGAACATGTGAGGCACTTGGAGGTAGTTCTCCAGCGGATCCAGTCAGCTGGCCTTACCATTAATCCATCCAAGTGTGCCATCGCTAAGACTGAGACAGAGTACCTAGGGTATGTGATTGGCAATGGGATTGTCAGACCCCAGGTGCAGAAGATAGAAGCCATTCAGAACTGTCCCCTGCCACAAACAAAGACCCAGGTGAGATCGTTCCTGGGAATGGCAGGTTGGTACCGGAGATTTGTGCCTAACTTTTCTATGAGAGTGGCAACCCTTACGGATCTGACCAGAAAGAGCAGTCCAAACCAGATTCGATGGACAGAGGAGGCAGAAGGCGCCTTTCAGGATATAAAGGATGCCCTCTGTAGTGGTCCTGTTTTACAATGTCCTGACTTTGAAAAAACTTTTGTTTTACAAACTGACGCGTCTGATAAAGGCATTGGAGCTGTCCTTCTTCAAGGGGAGCCAGGTGATCGACACCCAGTGGCCTACATCAGTAGGAAATTGTTCCCGAGGGAGGTTCGCTATTCCACTGTGGAGAAGGAGTGCCTTGCTGTGAAGTGGGCCCTAGACACCCTCAAATACTACCTCCTTGGGCGAGAATTCCTTCTTGAAACTGACCACAGGGCGCTGCAGTGGATGAATCGTATGAAGGATTCAAATGCCAGGATCACTCGTTGGTATCTGTCCTTACAGCCCTTCAAATTTTCCATCCAACACGTACCCGGTAAGAGCAACACTACCGCGGATTTCCTTTCCCGCTTACCAGCTGGAAACCAGAGGTGGGGGGGTGTGTGACGGCTGTGTATGATGGCCGCACATATAGGCCACTGCAACAGTTTAGTTTCCACCCCAGTTATCACATACACACAAATCTGCAATAGATAACACAAACTATCATTTGTCCTCTACAACCTTTTATTTTCTTTCAGTTTCCAGGTTAAGTGCACAAACTTGGTTGCTGAAAGATTCTGTTACCCACCATTATTCATTGTCACCTGCTTAGTCATCTTTCCAGATTGGTCCGTCGTGGAAAGGGGTACGTGCGGAAACATGAGCTCTTTATTGGGCTCCCAGAGGCGAGAAGGATCATACCATCATTAATTATCTGAGGGGGCCAGACATCAACCCATGTTTCCTGAATGCTCTGAATGTGTTTGTTTTGTTTTCTTTAATAAGATTATTGGTTAAATAACCGATGTCTGGTTATGTAAATTTCATTTGAATGTATTAGTTTAATTATAACCTTAAATATTTATTTATTAGCCATGCTCTGTTGTTTGTCACCCCCTCTGTCTGTTGTTTGGTGCGGGTCACCAAACTATATATGTGTGGGAGCTCCCTGTGTTAAGGCTGTCTTTTGTTCCTGTCTTTTGGTTCTGTCATTTGTCCTGGTGTACCCGAGCATGGCTTATTCATTTTTTTTTCCGTTGAGGCTAAACCAATTTCTGCTGTTTGTAGACCTCCGTCACTGGAGGCCAGAGCAGACTGTTTTTTAGTTGTATAAGAATCATTTTGTTTTGACTTTATTTTGGTTTCACTTTCGATTTGCAAAGTTTAATTTCTTTTCTCTCACCACGATGAACGGATGCATCAAGCAATAAACTGCAAATTTCTGCACTGCCACTCCTGTCTCTGTGCCCTTCTCTTGGCCCGCCCTTTACAGAGACACAGGGGAGAGGAGAACAGTAAGGAACAGACTACAGACACGGACACGACCGTAACACTTACATTTCAATAAGGAAAGACATGAAGATATGTCGCCTATTTTAAGAGAAATCCAACTTATACAAACATCTACATGGCATTTTACATATTTCTACATAATCACATAAAAACTAAAAGAAAATGAGAAAATTGCATTTTTACACCATGTTGCTGTAACAAATCAGAGACACTATGTGTAGAGTAAAAGTATAAATAATAATACAGTGAAATAAACCTTGTCATATATGTCTCTTTACACACATGTTTATAATGAAATGCATAGTATGAGAAATCATTTTATAAGGAATGATTTAGCATCATTTTACAAGGATCATAATGTATTCCTCATAGTCTGTCCCTGTTAATTCATCACAGTGCAGTGAGAGATGACTCTATACTGCCTCTGTGAGTTAAAATCTTCAAAGTGACAGATTACGATGTCTCTATAACTGCATGCTGTCTCTTGTATTCATCAGATTTAGCTGTAAAACACAGGGAAAAAAAGAAAAAAATCGGTTTAGGGAGTGTGAGATTAAACAGATGAGCTTCTGTAGTCAGACTGAGAGAGTTCTCACCTCCAGCCCTCCAGCATTTAACCCCAATCACAATGGTCACCAGCAGATATGGAGAAAGTACCAGTAGAGAACAGAGCAGTCTGGAGAGAGACAGGGAGGCTTCTGGAAATTGGGGAAACAAAGAAAAAAAAAACAACAAAGAGAAACATTTACACCGAGGATTAAAGAGAGAGAGAAAGAGAGAGAGAGAGAGAGCAATTTCATATTATTTACATTTGAATCTGTATGTGAATGCATAAAGGTTAAGTTTCACCTCTGACAGTAACTTTGACAGTGATCCAGCTCTTTGGTGACTCTCCTCTCTCTGGGTGTTTACACCAATAGAGACCCTCATCTGACTTTGAGACAGTAGGGATGCTCATCTCTCCTGTAGTCTGACTTTGGAGGACTAATCCATCTTTATAGAAATCAGCTGTGAGGTCTGAGGAGGTGTTTCGATATCTACAGCGCAGAGTCAAAGTATCTCCCTCAGTAACAGGATGGACAGGACTCTCCAGGGTAACATTACCACCTGTTCAGAACACAGTTACATTGAATGTGGAGATACAATAATGCTTGCAATCTGAATATAAGATCTCAAATTTAAAAATATATCTGCTTTCATGTAGAAATTATATGTGGATTGACTCATTTTAACAGATACATTATCATCAACGTGTATCAGCAAAGATTTTGTGTCTTTCTCAATTTTTTTATCATGTATCACAACACTACACAGAAATGTATTCATACAAAAAAACGAACAAATATTTTGCTATAAAGAGAATAAATAATATTTTTATAAGGCACATGTACGGGAAATAACTGCTGTGACTCACTGGTCACTGTTATGTTGAGAGGATTACTGTTCCCTCCAGAGTCAGACTGACACCAGTACACTCCACTGTCTGATGACTGGAGGGAGCTGATGCTACATGTAGATCCTGTTACTGATCCCCAGTCTGATGAACAGTCTAACATTTCTCCATTATCTGTGTATCGTCTCACTGTCCATCCAGTAGAGTTACTCTGTACCTCACAGCTCAGTGAGAGAGAATGAGATGTAAAGTGTTGAGTTGTGTTGGGACTGATGATCAGAGAGGCTGGAGGAGACAGAGCTGAGACACAGAGAGACAGAGTTTGAGCTCACATTTGTTCAGGCTTTGAGATCAGAAACAGATGCTGGGAGAAAATGTTAATACTCCATCATTAACAGTGTCCTTAACAGGGAGGGGAAATACAACCATAATAAAATCATTTTCCAAATAAACATACTCTGCACACATAAACTCCTGTGTGTTTAAGAGCAGCAGGGCTGAGAGTGTAGGAGCCTCCAGCTCCTCTGCTGCTGTCTGAGAGGAGTTCTACAGAGTTAGAATGAACCCTGGGTAACCCATCTCTGTAGGGAATGACTCTGTACCAGAGGAAAGTCCAGTATGTAGAGGAGTCTTTAACCTCACAGCTCAGAGTCACTGAGTCTCCTTCAGTCAGACACATCTTTGGAGAGACAATCATAACTTATTGAACTTTTCTGTGCTGATGAATATAGACATTTGCACTTTTTTCAGATTGTTTTTTCCACAGTTGTGGTGAGCTGTGTTTTCTCAAAGATGAAAAATCTAGGCAGTTCTGGCACTGATGGTATAATGATATATCAGTTTTAAAAAAACAGTATAAAATAAACTGGTTAAAGTGAGACATTCTGTTATTGTGCTGTTGGAGAAAAGTAGAATGTAAGTATTGTTAAAGAGCTTTCTCTCAGACATATCAGACCACTGCATGAAAATCAGTCTAAAAAGAAAATCTAAACAAACAAACAAAAAATGACTAATACCTAGTTTCATCAGTGCAGTTCTAAACATCACTGTTATGTTGCAGTGTCAAGGACTTGAGAAAAATAATAGTTTGGTCTGAATGACCTTTCCCAGACCTTACAATTAACACACTCCTTTCTGCTGTTTAATTTCTGTATAATAATAGAGTGTGTGTATTGTTACAGTGTCAGCAGACATGTCAGAGAAACAAGAATAAACAAGACTGACTACAGGAAATCCTCAGACAATCAAACAGTGAAACAGAGAAAAAGCATGTACTCCTGGACTCACCAATGCAGAGTTACACATCAGAGATATATTATACATTTATAGATTTGAGAGAAAACATTTGGGGAGAAAATCTCTCCAAAAACTCTCAACTACCAACAACTATACTCTTTTCATACAATACACTGATAACTCACCTCTTACACTGACAAAAACAGAATGACTTCTCTGTGAGGTTGTTGGTCTGTAATCACTCTCTCCCTGACACCAGTACTGATCCTGGTCAGTTACAGCAGCTGCTCTGATGGTGAATGTGTCTCCAGTTATAGTGGAACCATTAGACTGAGACACTGCAGTCTGGGTGCTGCCTTTATACCACTTATATCTCCAGTTCCTCCCAGACTCTATCACACACTTCAGACTGACTGTCTCTCCAGTGTAGACTGGACTCCAGTTTGGAGCTATGGTCAGCGTAGCTTTGGGCTGTGCTATAGCTCAGAGGAATGAAAAAATATGCCATTAATACTGATTTCACTGTAACTTTACATATCTTTGGTCTGAGAAACCTTCGTGTAACCTGTCCCATAGTAATCAGTGGACAGTACAACGGTAATGTTACTGATTAATTTAAAATGGATACAGACTAAAATACTCACAGTCTTGACACTAAACCAAAAAAAAGTTTTTCTTTCATTCTAATGGAGGCCAGTTGCCTTTGCTTTTAACTTGTGTGACTTTTGTGCTAAAATTCTCACATGGTGCCAGTGTATCACATGCATGAAATGCATCTCAGAATATCTCACACACACGCGCACACACACACACACAAATAAACACACACACACACACACACACACACACACACACACACATACACAGACATATGACACACATCTCAGACTATCACACATGTTACTCACCTTTAACAGTGAGAGTAATTTCATTGCTTCTTTGTGAGGATGTGGGTCTGTAATCACTCTCTCCCTGACACCAGTACTGATCCTGGTCAGTTACAGCAGCTGCTCTGATGGTCAATGTGTCTCCAGTTATAGTGGAACCCTTAGACTGAGACACTGCAGTCTGAGTGCTGCCTTTATACCACTTATATCTCCAGTTCCTCCCAGACTCTATCACACACTTCAGACTGACTGTCTCTCCAGTGTACACAGGACTCCAGTTTGGAGCTATGGTCAGCGTAGTTTGGGGCTGTGCTATAGTTCAGAGGAACAAAACAATATTGGTCGCATATTTTCTAATACATTCAAAAATACATTAGAGCAGATGAATTAATCATAACTATGAAATTCTGTCCTCTAAAATGTGCGTTTCTATATTTCAAAACCGGTCACATTCTATTTTAGGGTTTACTGACAAACTCTCAGTGTGTGGGCAGTGACGCAGGATGAGATGAAACATTTAAAACTTTAAAATAAGTGTTCTGTATTATTCAGTGACAAACAAGCTATTTGTTACCTCTTAGTTTCTCAGCTTTAAAATAAAGCATTACCTCAAAATGTTAAGTTTAATTTACTGATGAGATGTAATGCAGCACCTCGAAAATTTCTCCATCAGAAAAGAGTCTGAACAAAACTCACCTCTCACAGTCAGAGTGACAGATTTACTGGGTTGTGAGGATGTGGATCTGTTTTCTCTCTCTCCCTCACACCAGTACTGACCCTCATCAGATTCAACAGCTCCTCTGATGGTCAGTGTGTCTCCATTTACAGTGTGATGTACAGATGTAGACAATCTATTGTGAGAACTGCCTTTATACCACTTATATCTCCATCCACTTTCAGTCACTATCTCACACTGAAGACTGACTGTCTCTCCAGTGTACACAGTGGTGTCTGGTTTTACTGTGAGTTTAGCTGCTGGTAAGTCTGTGAGTAAATACAAAAGATCTTTATTATACTTACAAAAATTAATGACAAGATGGAGAGGGGCATAATTCAGTTAGACCATTTAAAATATGTAACAGTTTTTATTCTTTATCATCTTTCATATTCTCTTCTTTATAATGTTTCACACAGTGAACACAAAGAAATTTCTTATCTCCAACTACTGACAACATGGGCCCGTTATGTTTCAGTCTCTGACATTAATACCGATTTCACTGTAACTTCACAAATCTTTGGTCTGAGAAACCTATGTGTAACCTGTCCCATAGTAATCAGTGGACAGTACAACGGTAATGTTACTCATTAATTTAAAATGGATACAGACTAAAATGCTCACAGTCTTGACACTAAACCAAAAAAAAAGTTTTTCTTTCATTCTAACGGAGGCCAGTTGCCTTTACTTTTAACCTTTGTGTGACTTTTGTGCTAAAATTCTCACATGGTGCCAGTGTATCACATGCATGAGATGCATCTCAGCATATCTCTCTCTCTCACACACACACACGCACACACACACACACACACAAACATATGACACACACCTCAGACTATCACACATGTTACTCACCTTTAACAGTGAGAGTAATTTCATTGCTGCTTTGTGAGGCTTTGGGTCTGTAATAACTCTTTCCCTGACACCAGTACTGATCCTGGTCAGTTACAGCAGCTGCTCTGATGGTCAATATGTCTCCAGTTATAGTGTAACCATTAGACTGAGACACTGCAGTCTTAGTGCTGCCTTTATACCACTTATATCTCCATTCAGTTTTAGTCTTTATCTCACACTTCAGACTGACTGTCTCTCCACTGTACACAGTGGTCTCTGGTGTAACAGTGAGTGTAGCTGTAGGTAAATCTGTACAAATGGAGAGAAGAGGAAAACCCTTTTTTAATGTATTCACGGTCAGGATTCATAATTACACTGGTACCATTTGTTTCTAAAACACCACAGAGAACATTCTCCTCCATTTCTTTATCACACATCACTCAGGTTGAACAACGAGACGCACAGCAGCATTATTAAATATGAATAATCATATATCAAAACCTGACATCAGCACTGATCCATTAAACACTGTACATCAAATCATACTCATGATGTTAAGGACATATGTCTCACTTTTTTTTTTCTTTTTCTTTTACAGTCAGTTAATGATGACAAACTTTAACAGTGTAGAAATGAATATTAACAGACTCACCTGACACTGTCACTGTTACAGCATTACTCTTCTGTGAATTTTGACTGCCACCTTTCTGTGATCCTTGACAAGCATATTTGCCACTCTGATCCTTAGTAGTGGCACTGAGTGAGTATTCACGATTTTCATGATTTGTACCATAGTAAGATGTTATGGGAACACCATTCTTATAAAACTTATAAACCCACTGAATGTTTCCTCCTCCCCCATATATGTAACATCTGAGAGTGAAAGTCTCTCCAATGAAGATCTCACTGCCATCAGGATCCACTCTTAAAGCAGCTCTGGGTTTCTCTGCATAACACAAGCACACATCTCACTGAATGAAAAGGATGAATTTGTGTCAATAGCCAACACATACTGCAATTATTTTTACATTTGTTTGTAAGTTTATATAAAACTTTGTGATAATACATCCTTCACAGCATTCACTGTTGTCCTATTACAGACTGTGAGTCTTAAATGAAGAGCAGGACTGAATCTCAGTCCTGTGAGTAAAGTTTAACACACACAGGACAAATACAGTGTAAAGTAAATAAAAACATTCATAATGTGTTCATTACCTTGGGTATGTCCAGAGTGGAGTAGAGCACACAGCACTAAAACACAGAGAAATAAACAAACTCAGAGCACAGGAGTGATGTATTCATAATTAAACCTGCCAATACATGTAGTTGACGGAAAACTTGATTATTTGTGATTAGATACCACTGAACACTGAAACACAGAGTTCATCGTCTTTATGGTTCTATGAATCTTGTTTTATTCTTCTTCTTCTTCCTCTTCTTCCTCTTCTTCTTCTTCTTCTTCTTCTTCTGAAAAACTTTAGGTTCTTGCTTTTAAAGTGAAGATGTTTCATTGGGTAAGATATGAACAAAACCCTAGTCCCAACTTAGCGTTTTCAGTTGTGTTACGCACTGTGTATTGTATTTGTGTGCCTTGTTTCGTTTGTGTCTCTCTCACTCTCTCTCTCCCGACAGCCCACCCTACCCCTCCCCCTACGTAACGATTGCTCGCAAGCTTTTTTACAACTACACATAATACACATAGAGGATAATGTGTGAGATGTGTGAGAGAGAGATGTGTGATGACTGCAGACCTAAAATACACACTGGGTAAAAAAGATAAAACACATTGCACTATGCGACGACATCATGCACATTCATTCTACTGGAAGAGAAAACAAAATAAATTGTCACCAGTTAATTATGCACTACAGGGTAAAATGAAACCTGCTCGTGTTGCACCCCTAGAAAGACACTGGCTTTCCTCCTTTGCAGACAGATTTTTAATAAAGGCACAGTTCCACATCAACACGATTTCTTTTTAACATATTTCCTCCTTGCTTTTTCCATTCCTGTTATTTTTTTTTTCTTTTCAAAAGAACCTGGCCACTACTAATGTCGTCACACAAACTTAAAGATTTTAAAGTGAGCGTACATTATTTAATAGCATTACTAAAACGTTCAGTTCAAACATGTAAATATTATTAACTAATTTCTTTATTATCTAACTCTGTTACATTTACATTCTCAACTTGTCCTGAGCTCAGAATGATCATAAAGTTCATCAGACCCAGTGTTTAAATCATTTTCATGTCTGACACCATGTGGTCACTAACTAATACAGTGAGAGAGAGAGAGAGAGAGAGAGAGAGAGAGAGATGTAGGAGAGAAACAGGGGGACATGGGGAGAGGATGTGCAATGTTTAACCTCAGAATTGATGAAACACTTATTAGTCCACATTACAATGTAAAATGGTCTCTCCTCCAATTGCTGCCTGACAAGACCATAAATATATTTTTAATGTAAGAGTCAGAGTGTCTCAGCCGTCAGTCTTACATACAGTCTTTACTGAGAAATGTTCATGAGAAAGAGGAAGAATTCTGAGAAGAGAAGGACATGTGATACTGATATTTTAACACATAGACCTTAAGACATGAGTCAAATAGACATAAGTGTGAACAGCTCAGCACGACAATGTATCTTTTTGCATGTTGTTTTATAGAATCTCTTTGGTGACAAGAATTAAATTAATGCATTTTTCCGTGTGTTTTATTCGATATGATTAAATTTTCCAGCTGATCATTAATGGTGTAGCAATTGTCTTCTGTCATGTACAATCAAATTGTGACATTATATTACATGTATTACCTAGTGACTTGATATTACAGTTCAGTATTAGAACCTGATAAATAAATATTTTTTTTTCTTTTTCTTTTAATTTTATTTTAGTGCTCAGTTTTTGTCTCCTCCGAGAATGTTAACCGTATCTTGTAGAGGACTGATGGTTCTAAACTGTTCTGTATATCAGACATGAACCTCTTATCATGGGTCTGTGTGAGTGTGAGAGTGTTGGTGAGGAGTGTATATGGTCATTAAACAGCTCCTCCTACACTCACTTCTCTAAACCCAGATGTGTGAAGAGCTAGAACAGAAGTCAAACCACAAACTCTCATCTCTGCCCTGCATACATATATATGTGTGTGTTTGTGTGTGTGTGTGTGTGTGTGTGTGTGTGTGTGTGTGTGTGTGTGTGTGTCTGTTTCTGTCTTGTGCCTGCTGAGTTGAAATTCTGGTAGTTGAGTTCTCTCCTGTTTCTTTAATTATTCTTTCAATCAATCACCCACATCCACCAGACAGTAAAATAAAAAAATAAAAAAAAAAACCCTTATGTATCTGTTCATGTATAAAGAATAATTCTTTAACTTTTCTTTATATTTTTTTCTGAAATCACCTGATAGTTTACGTGTCAAAGACTGTATATTGATTAAGAGAATGAGGTCAGAGAATGAGGAATCTTCTCTCATATCACTATAAACTACAGTCTGGACTGAGCATCACTAAGAACACAAGAAAAATAACATGTATTAACTAGAAAAGTCAAAGTAACAAGTTCAGTCCTGTCAAGCATGATTCCCTCTGTACCCCTGACCTCACATCACCAGACGTCACCCAAAAGAAACGGTCAACATGCAGTCCCTTAACCAGCACTGAACACATGCACCAATGATCACTGATCGCCATCACTGATACATGAACAATACAACACTGTCTCACTTATAAATTATAATATATTCAGTTTATGGTCAGGAGTTGGATGTGACTACATGTCTTCAAGTGAATATAGCGGTATATAAAAAGTTATGCACATGTAATGATAGTCAGTGGTTACAGTGCTGTGTTGGTGCTAGAGACTATACCCTATGGGATTTTGAACTTCCTTACTAACACGCCTGCCTCCAATGCCTGGAGTGGGATGTGACTCCATGTCATCAAGTGAACGTAGCGCCATAGAAAAGTTACATATACATGCCAGATGTCTTCTCTAAAAGTAAAGTCATTATTCTACCATCAGTGAGTGTATATATATATATATATATATATATATATATATATATATATATATATATATATATGTGTGTGTGTGTGTGTGTGTGTGTGTGTGTGTGTGTGTGTACATAACATATACATACATATACATCAATGTCAGACAGTCATATGACAGAGAAAATAAGAAAAAGATGAAAAAATAAAATAAGAAGGTAATTATTCCTCTCTTACAGAGTGATATGTTTTGAAAAATAAGAAGTATAAAAAGACAATATCTACAGAGAGAGAGAGAGAGAGAGAGAGAGAGAGATGTATTTATCAAAGAGGAGAGAGGGGAAAGGAGAAGAGAAATGAAATGGTAACAGAACAGACAGATGTTGGGTGACTGCAGAGACCTGCAGAGAGGACACATCAAATATTCATTTTAATACGCTTACATTTAGTTTTGTCAGCTGTCAGTCTTTGACATGTCAGTCTTTAACGAGGTTTGATCAGTTGGGCATCCAGTCCCCTAAACACCACTATTTTATTCAGACTTTTCTTGTCTGTTGTGGAAATTATCTCAGTCTATTTAGGTTTAGGCTGAAACTCTTTATGATCACAGCACCACTGTTGGCTGCAGGTTTTACCTGTTTGTTTGTTTGTTTGGTTGGTTGGTTGCTTGGTTGGTTAGTATCAAAAGTAGTTTTGCCTTTTAATAACTTTTCACACATGAACAGGCAGAGAAGCAGAGAAGAAAAAGGTCTGGGACATTTTAACACACAGAGTGAACAGTACAGCAGCCAAAATTGACAATCCCAGATGAGGGGAATGTGTGTTTAATGAATAAATGCTCATATACAATGTGTGTGTGTGTGTGTGTGTGTGTGTGTGTGTGTGTGTGTATTAACAATGACACTAAAAGGACAGTTAGAGACTCATCCCACTCCTTCATTGCTACAAACCCTAAGGGCTGAAGGAGAACAGAAGTCAAACTACAAACACTGGTCTCTTCTTTATTCTCAGACATCAGCACTGTAGTAAATACTTTCCATTTACATACATTTTAACTGTGCATGCTACACTGTGTCACTTCTAGTGCATAAAATATGTGTGTGTATTCATGTGTATGACTGATGTTGTGTTAAAGATTTAATCTGTCTATCTATCTATCTATCTATCTATCTATCTATCTATCTATCTATCTATCTATCTATCTATCTATCTATCTATGCTGCTGCTGGGCTGATGTGCTGACAATATCGACATTAACAAATGAAAATGTCATTTCTCCACTCTGAGCATATCTGTATAATGTAAAACGTATCAGAAGATGGTAAGCATGGTACACATCTGTGGTTATCACAATTTTGGTGTAGCAAACCCCGAGCTTCAGTGAGCTATGAAGTGAACTATGTGCTGATAATTATATGCTTACATTCATTGTGTTTCAAGTCAGTATTGACAAATAAACTTATTAGCAAATTCAAAATAGGTTATGACTCTTCAACAGTCAAACCAGTCAAGTTGTGTAAAGACAGAAAAAGTCATGAATAAATAAATAAGTCACAAAAATAGTGCAAATAATAATACAAATAATGCAAATAATGTCTTTAATCTCTTGGTGGGTAAGGCTACTTAGAATACAATAGCTACAGTTTTAATTTTGCAGACGAACTTTTTAAAATGTATTCATTTATTTATTTGCTTTAGCATTTCAACTCAATTTTGGTGTAAAACCTTTTATGAACAAGAAATTCTGCCTACCGGGACTTGTCTTATAGATTTCAAGTTAAGTTCTACAATGGTTTTTTTGGCATGAAAACTAAAGAAAGTGAAGTGCTCGAAAAACAAATTATATTTGATTAAAGCGAAAGAAAGAAAACATTTGAATAAATCACACGACTAGTTTGAAAGTTTTTAGACCGAAACTCACATTACAGGAGATTTTGACACGAAGGCCAATTGTTTGCCTTTTTTGCCAACCATGTTTCTTGATTGTAAATAGATGTGGATTTTACACTTGATCACAACTTAATATTTTCACAGCTTCATTTTTACAATATGTTTGAAAATCCGTTCATCTTGGAAATTTTGAAAGTGTATTATAAGCTCTTCCTGTATTCTCACATTTAGATCCCACTTCTGCAGAAATGTCGAGAAGGTTGATATGGTAGAGACAGTTGGGCCCTATATAGTTGTAAATATTGTTTAAATATTATTCATGTATCTATCTATCTATCTATCTATCTATCTATCTATCTATCTATCTATCTATCTATCTATCTATCTATCTATCTATCTATCTATCTATCTATCTATCTGTCTGTCTGTCTGTCTGTCTGTCTGCCTATGTATCTATCTATTCTTATTATAAATCAAAAACTATTTGCACATTTCTAACAGCAGGTCAGAACTGAACATTTGTAGTGTGGAAATGTAATTTTTGTTTGGCTGGTTATTTTCTGCTTGTTTGTTGGGGGGCACTCTCAAAAAGCCTGTGCATCGTAACACTGTCACTTATTAACACTGAAGCTGTGATACTGTTTCCATGTTAATACTGTAAATATGAAAAGATCTGCATGTTTAGCATGCAAAGTTATGTTTTTTTTTTTCATTCTTTTTTCTTTTTCTTTTTTATTTTGCCTGTTTTTATTTTTTTTATTTATTTATTTTTATTGTTTCTTCATGCCCTATCAAAGCGTATCTTTTAGATCAAGATGAAGTTTTATGAAATATCAACTTTAGATATTCTAATATTTTGTTAATAAGTAATTATCTTGTTAATGTTCATTGTAATTGTCATACACTTTTCTGAGAGCATTAAATACAGACCAGGACAAAGAAGCAGTTAACACCTCCACCCACCTACATGAGGCAGAAGCAGAAAAGAAGCCAAACCACAAACAGTCATTTCAGCTCTTTTCTCAGACATCACACACAAGACCACTGTGGTTGGAAACATTAGAGGTTGCTTTCAAGTGCAGTTCTCAACTGTGCATGCTGCATCGAGTTATTTTGGAGGTCTGGTGTGTGTGTGTGTGTGTTTGTGTGTGTGTGTGTGTGTGTGTGTGTGTGCGTGTGTGTGCGCGTGTGCGCGTGTGTGTGTGTGTGCGTGTGTGTGTGTGTGTGTGTGCATGTGTGTGTGTGCATGTGGGTGGGTGGGTGTTCATATATTTGTGCATTGTCAATCTAATGCTTTTCAATGACCTACTGAGCTGAAATGTCCTCTCTTTTTTCGAGTGCTAGAAGTTTCCATTGCCCCTCTCAGTATCTCTGTTAAAGACCAGTAAATCAGTAAAATTTGGTAAAATTGAGCCTGGAGCCCTCTTATATGTAGCATAGACTGTACTATTGTAGAATTGTTCAAGGTTTTATTTTAGAGGTAAACTGCTGCTTTCTCAGGACATCAACTTCTGAGAATTATTTTCCAAGAAATGACGTCACTTAGAAATGAAAGATGGGAAAATGAAAGAGAGAGAAGAAGATTACTTACAGATCAGTGCGTGTAGTGGACTGAGCTCCATGCTGTGTGAGTGAGAGATTGTCTGATGTGCAGTGTGTATTATAAGCTCTTCCTGTATTCTCACATTTAGATCACACTTCTGCAGAAATGTTGAGAAGGTTGATATGGTTGAGACAGTTGGGCCCTATATAGTTGTAAATATTGTATAAATATTATCTATCTATCTATCTATCTATCTATCTATCTATCTATCTATCTATCTATCTATCTATCTATCTATCTATCTGTCTGTCTGTCTGTCTGTCTGCCTATGTATCTATCTATTCTTATTATAAATCAAAAACTATTTGCACATTTCTAACAGCAGGTCAGAACTGAACATTTGTAGTGTGGAAATGTAATTTTTGTTTGGCTGGTTATTTTCTGCTTGTTTGTTGGGGGGCACTCTCAAAAAGCCTGTGCATCGTAACACTGTCATCTATTAACACTGAAGCTGTGATACTGCTGCCATGTTAATACTGTAAATATGAAAAGATCTGCATGTTTAGCATGCAAAGTTATGTTTTTTTTTCATTCTTTTTTGTTTTTCTTTTTTATTTTGCCTGTTTTTATTTTTTTTATTTATTTCTTTTTTTGTTTCTTCATGCCCTATCAAAGCGTATCTTTTAGATTAAGATGAAGTTTTATGAAATATCAAGTTTAGATATTCTAATATTTTGTTAATAAGTAATTATCTTGTTAATGTTCATTGTAATTGTCATACACTTTTCTGAGAGCATTAAATACAGACCAGGACAAAGACCAGTTAACACCTCCACCCACCTACATGAGGCAGAAGCAGAAGAGAAGCCAAACCACAAACAGACATTTCAGCTCTTTTCTCAGACATCACACACAAGGCCACTGTGGTTGGAAACATTAAAGGTTGCTTTCAAGTGCAGTTCTCAACTGTGCATGCTACTTAAAGTCATTCTGTGTGTGTGTGTGTGTGTGTGTGTGCGTGCGCGTGCGCGTGCGGGTGCATGTGTGTGTGTGTGCATGTGTGTGTATGTTTGTGTGTGTGTGTGTGTGTGTGTGTGTGAGAGAGTGAGTGTGCCCGTGTGTGTGTGTGTGTGCGTGTGTGTGTGTGAGAGTGAGAGTGAGAGTGAGTTTGCGTGTGTGCATGTGCGTGCGTTGGTGTGTTTGTGTTTCTGTGAATGTGTATGTGTTTCTGTGTGTGGCTCTATGTGTGTTTGTGTGTGTGTGTGTGTGTGTGGGTCTCTGTGTGCGCATGGGTGCGGGTGTGTTTGTGTGAGTGTGTGTGCATGTGGGTGGGTGGGTGTTCATATATTTGTGCATTGTCAATCTAATGCTTTTCAAAGACCTACTGTGCAGAAATGTTCTCTCTTCTTTCGAGTGCTAGAAATTTCCATTGACCCTCTCAGTATCTCTGTTAAAGATAAACTAAGCACACACTGCAATTTGTCACTTTACGGGGCACTTGTTTACCCATAAAGAATCGTGTTAACCATACTGATAATTAATTGCAGTTTGACCTTTAACAACATAAAGTTTTGTCTCAGTTTAACAGTTGATACTGAGACGCTGTAAACTGCTCTGTTAATGTGGACACAGAGCTGATCTATGGGGGTTGGACTACAGTTACTACATGTTGGGAACATCTCCAGGTGACCTGGTAGATCCAGATTCAATACAAAACATAAGAAAATACCTATACCCACATTAGTCATCATCACATTCGTCACCTGATGGTTTACAAGGCTGCAGATGGGTTTAGGAGAATTAAGACAGGAAGACTCTCTCACAGTGACTAAAGCTTGTGATTAATAATGAATGTGAGTAAATACTGTGTGAAAATGAAATGTTATGTTCTTGCAGTGCATTTTGTTTGGAAAAGAAAAAAAATGCATTATAACATTGATGTAAAGTAGTACAAGGTCATGGAGAGTGGAGGGGTTTGTATGTGCAGTGTGTAAAGGAAAGATTCAGGTGGACAGGAGGAGCAGAGTGGGCATCAGAAAGGCGATAGAACCCAGACCACCAGGAGGAGGATTAAGAAGAAGAAGAAGAAGAAGAACAAGAAGAAGAAGAAGAAGAAGAAGAAGAAGAAGAAGAAAAGAGGGGGAAGGGAGGAAGAGAGACAGGGAGCCTTGGAAAACTGTGATCAATAAGGATAACAGATGCACATGTGGAAACAAACAAACAAACGAACAAACAAACAAATAAGGACGTCTAATACATATGTGTTACATTCTTTTTCACAGCCTAAAAGCAGATACAGATGTGGAAACAAAGAAACAATAAAGCAAAAAAAAAACAAAAACAAAAACAAAAAAAACCCTATTTATTTAGTCTGTCATAGAGTTACTTTGATGACATACATTAAGATATGAATGGTCGGTTATATGTACTCCTTTTGATGCTTTAGTGTAAAATCTATGTCAAATTTTGAATTGGGCCATATGAGTTCTCTTACAGTAGCTCATATTCTTTGCATTGACAGTTTTCTCTCACATCCATGGATCAGTAGAAGCTCATAAACCTTGTTGTCCAGTAAATGTACATTGTGTTCCTCGAAGTGAAGATTGTCAGAGATGGAGTGTACTTTTTATCCTTTCATTTTTACCAGTTGGTTTTGTGATAGTAACACCATAAGTAATAGTAAGGGCTCTTCATTCGCTCCATGACAAAATACTGAAATGCAAGTAAGAATCTCTCTCTCTCTCTCTCTCTGTATATATATATATATATATATATATATATATATATATATATATGAACTACATACCAGAACTTTTGACCAAAGAAGGTCACTAGCGTATCTTGGCTGCTCTCATTATCGCAGATGACGTGATATGTTATTTTATGTAATGTCTCCCTCTGCTGGACTCAGACTGAAGTTCAGTTGGGCTTCACATCCTCCTCCTAATCCAGCTGTAGATGAGACTCCTTTTATCAGATGTATGACACACTAGATACACCATAGGTCCAAATGCAGTGATACCAGAAACTCATACAATTGTGTTTCAGAAGAGTACGTTAGCATGTCATGATGGAAATTTACTCTTCAACAGAAATTAGAAGCAGTGAAAGCATTGACAATAGAAGAAGTCATTTATTTTTAGCTTTAAAAGACTGGATGTCCAGTTACATAAAAATGAATGAATAAAGCGGTATTTATCATTGCATTTTGAACTGGGTTTGAAAACAACAGATTGTTAAATAAGACTCCAAAACCTTATGTAAAAGGTACAAGCAATTACACTGTTTTGGTAGTGACTATATATAACCATGATTTATTAGGAAATATGTAACAATAACTTTATAAAGGCTTAATACTTATTTAATACTTTCAAAATTTAGGCACAGGCTTAAACTTAGTTAACAAAAATAGATTTTATCTTTAGACTGCTGGAAACATTGGCATGAAACAATGAATGCATGTATACAGTTAGTCAGAAACTGAAACAAATACAAACATGACCCTAACCCTAACCATAACCCTAACTGAAATACATACAAATATGAATGTTAGTGAGAAAATGTTATTCTCATACCATTCAATGCTTCTGTCATCAACAGACAATAAAATTACTGCTGTTTGCAGATATGCCAGCATGCACAAAAATAAACATGCATAAGTAGGAGAAAAAAGCAGGGTGAGAAACCTTCCCCTGGACCATTCAGCTGAAGTAGGAGGAGCAGCAGGAGAAACTGAGTCAGGAGCAGAGAAAGGGAGCTGGGAGGCAGCAGGAGCAGACTGGTTGGCAGTGTGTGACGGATCAACTCTCCGTCACGTATGGACTGTTTACAGGCACGAACTGTTCATATCCATTCACCGCACAAACATACACATTCACCACACAACATGGACTGAGTTAAAGTTAAATATTTATTGATTGTTGTTATTGTGATTTTGTCGTGTGTGTGATGTCCAATGTCTTTGTTGATTGATCTGTAAATAAGAGAGAAAGAGACTAACGTTAGCGTTCTATATCATTCCATATCATTTCCGATTAAGTTGGCCAACAAATCCATTCGCATATTCCATTATCCTCCGTTTACCATTAAAAGTGCTACGTTAGGTTATGTTGTCTATGTGTAAATGTTGATTGATTGTTAAGTGTAAGAGGTTCACTTACCTGTGCGATGTTTCCTGGAGGTGAGGTTGCGGCAGTGACGTCAAAGAAACCGGCACGTCACAGCCTCTGCTATTTTAAAACAAAAGTCCCGCGAACTCCACAGGAGGTCCGCGGGCGTCACATCCTGTTTTTTAACTATAAAAGCCCTCCATTTTGTTTTAGACGGGGTGGGATGTTGTTGGTTGGTTATTGTGGTTATTGGAGTGTGATAGAGAAAAATTATTGAAGAATTTATGTCTTGTTTGTTTTCTACTGTGAATAGTGTAAATAGTGTAAATACGTTTTGGTTTGTTTTTTTTTTTCTTTCATTTTTTTCACATTTATTATTGGCACAAAAATAAATTCACTGGGTGTTCGTCACAAAATCACAATCTTGACTCCTGCTGCCTCCTTGCCTAAGTCGGCTCCGTCACAATTATGTACAGATTAACACTTTCATAAGGACCATCTAAATGTACAGCGATATCTCAGAAACACAGTATCCAAGAGCTGTATAAGCACTACCTGAATGAAGAGTAAATAAAGTAGAAAATTCATAAAGAAAAAAATCATCTACTGAC
The DNA here is from genome assembly GCF_902362185.1 of Chanos chanos. Taxonomy (NCBI): domain Eukaryota; kingdom Metazoa; phylum Chordata; class Actinopteri; order Gonorynchiformes; family Chanidae; genus Chanos; species Chanos chanos. The sequence goes on along the minus strand of NC_044501.1, from coordinate 42,392,262 downwards.
AACATACACTCTTTAACCCACTAACCCACCCACCCACACGCACACACATGCACACACACACACACACGCACACACGCACACACACACACACACCCTTACATAGCCTGAGACTATAACAGGTATTTTATGCTTACTTAGAGACACAGTAGAGGTAATCTTTTTATCTTTGGATTAAATTAATATTAGCAAATATGGAAAATAGATTGTTTTCAAATCATCATGAACAAATATGAACTCAGGTGCACACAGAAGCCAAGCACATATTGGCAAATTTATTCTTATGTGAAGAGGTGTATGAAAGGGAAAGATGTGTGTGGATAGAGGGATGGAGTAGATAGACAGATATATATATATATATATATATACACAGAGAGAGAGAGAGAGAGAGAAAGAGAGAGGGGTGTAAAACATCTACTGACCAAATATCATTCAGAGAAGAAGAGAAGAGAAAGCCATGAGATGCTGACATTTTAATACATATGCCTGAAGTCAAGCATCTTGCAGAGGACTGATGATTCAAGGCAGCTCAGTATGTCAGACGTGAGCCTGGTGTCATGAGTCTGTGTGAGTGTGAAAATGTTGGTGATGAGTGTATATTGTTTATGGTCATTAATCATCTCCGCCTACACCAACTTGTCTAAACCCACATGTATGAACTAGAACAGAAGCCAAACCACAAACTCCCATCTCTGCTCTGCTGTCAGCCATGAAGCACTATGGGTGAGGTAATGTGTGTGTGTGTGTGTATGTGTGTGTGTGTGTGCGTGTGCGCGCGTGTGTGTGTGGGTGGGTGAGTGGGTGGGTTGTGTGTGTGCGTGCGTGTGTGTGTGTGTGTGGGTGAGTGGGTGGGTTGTGTGTGTGCGTGTGTGTGTGTGTGTGGGTGGATGGATTGTGTGTGTGTGTGTGTGTGTGTGTGTATGTGTGTGTGTTCCTCTGTGCCTGATTGCCATTTCTTTCTTCTTTTTTTTTTAATTCTCTGGGGCATTTTGACTGCATAGCATTCTCACTCTTACTATCATTAAACATGAGATCAATCATCACTAAAAAAACAGTGACAGGGTCCATGCCTTTATATATCACTAATACATTACCTTTATATATGTATATATCGCTTTGTAGTGTCTCTAGAGTGTAGTGCAAATCCTTTGTAGTGTAAATCCAGGAGTGTAGCATTGACTTGTCTTGCAAAGTAGGAGAGGAGTTAGTCACTCCCATCACTTATTTTCTAAGCCACTTATCCTAATTAGGGTCGTGGGGTGCTGGAGCCTATACCAGCTCTCATTGGGCAAAAGGTGAGGAAACACCCCGGAAAGGTCGCAAGCCCATCGCAAGGCACACGCACAGACAAACACACACACACACACACGCACTCACAGCTAGGGGCAGTTTAGTAGCTGCAATTTGCGTGACCATGAGAATGCAAACGCCACACAGAGAGGACCCTAGCCACCCATCTGGCAATCGAATGCAGGGCCTTCTTGCTGTTATCTTTGGTACTCGGCCTGTGGCCTTGTGCCTACGACCGAATCACAGCCATGCTGATATATAGGATAACAGCACTCCCTCTCATGTGATATTGCTTAATTATAATACTGATTATTATTTGGTAAGTTATTCAATACTGATTGTGATTTCTTGAGTGTCTTTAACAATGCAGAACAGAAAACATGGAGTTTTCTTTCCTAAATCTCCTAACACCATCATGCAACTTGCTCAATATCTAAGTCCGAAAAGGGAGAAAAGGAGTGTCTGACATGTTTTGGTCAAGACTGGGTCAGAGGAACCAAAGTAAACCGTTGTAGTGTTTGCTAAGAGTGGAAACTGCTCAGTCAGGAAATGAATGCACCCACTGATTAACATACATTTTATCATTAAAACATAGAGAGTGCAACACTACTTCACAACATCAGTAAGTCTCATCAAAAATATTTATAGTTTTTGACTCTAACTGGATTCAACAACATGTCGTAAAATGATTTTAGCAGTGTAATAGTCTTCTAAGTATTCAGGTGAGACATTGCTTCCCTATAGTCAGTTTTTGTTTTCACTGTTACACAATGACATAATGATATGGCTGAAAAAGTAATAAAAGGAGAGCAAGAGATTACTTACAGAGCAGCACATGTAGTGGACTGAGCTCCATGCTGTATGAGTGAGAGACTGTCTGAACCACAGTGTGTGTTATAAGCGCTTCCTGTATTCACATTTAGATCACACCTCTGCACAGAGAGACAGAGAGAGAGAGAGAAAGGGGAGGGGGGGTGGAGTGAAAGAGTGAGAGAGGGAGGGAGTGGGGGGGTGGTGGGTGGAGAGAGAGCAAGAGAGAGAGAGAGAGATGTAAGGCTGACATCTTATGCACATTTTGAACTTTTCAGTTTTTCTGTCTTAATTTTGCAAGTCTGTGCAGCACAACAAGAGGAATGTTGTGTGAAAAGTCATTTTACACCAGGGGCGACATGGTGGTGCAGTAGGTGCCACTGTTGCCTCACAGTAAGAAGGTTCTCTGTGTGGAGTTTGCATGTTCTTCCCGGAGCTCCAGTTTCCTCCCACAGTCCAAAGACATGCGGGTTAGGCCAACTGGAGCTACTGAATTGCCCCTAGGTATGAATGTGTGTGTGAATGTGTGTGTCTGTGTGTCTGCCCTGCGATGGAGTAGCGACCTGTCCAGGGTGTCACCCCACCTTTCGCCCAATGAGCGCTGGGATAGGCTCCAGCACCCCCTGCGACCCTAACTGGGAGAGGGAGCTTAGATAGTGAGTGAGATGAGTGTTTTACACCAGGAAGTGCACTATGACAGTTTATTACATGAGTTTTAATACAGACTAACCATCAAAGATTGATCAGTCCTCTCATTTTGTTATCTGAGATATCAATGCAGTAGTGAGTACAAAATCAAATTTGTTCCATTGACCTCTGAAAACTATGAAAATACAATACCTTTAGACTACTTGGTGCTATTTATCATGAGTTATTAGAGGGCGACAGTTAAACAGAATGATTATTTTATTGTGATAGTTCTCTCACTGAGTTCTCTGTAATATAAATGCAGTAATGAGCGTGACAGTACATTTATTGAGTTCCACTGACCACCACAAACTATGAAAATATAAGGTATTTTGTTTTTGGTTTTTTTTGCCCTGTAGACAATTTCCCCTCAGAACAGGATGTTGGCATCTCCCACCCTCTCACTGGTTTAAAACCACATGACTGAAATAAAACTGAAACCAAACCACAAATTCTCACCTTTACCCTGCCTTTATGCACCAGACTCCTGAATGCTTTGGTTGGGACTTTTAGAGTGTGTCTTTGTATATGAGTGATATTTATATACTGTATTAAAACCCTGTGTTGAAATGTCCACCCGGAGCTGAAGATGTGGAAATTTCCATTGACACTTTCAGCACTTTTGTTAAAGAGAAGCCCACCAAAAAAAAAAGAATAAGTTTAGCATTAGACAATAAAAAGCCATCACGTTTGTCAGCTGCTGGTTTGCAAGGCTGTAGATGGGTGTTACATGCGGCGCATTTGTGTGTGTGTGTTTGTGTCTTGTTGCGTCCTGTGTTCTCTCTCTCTCTCTCCTCTCCCCTGTCACCTGACGCAGGGATCCAGCGGTGGCACGAATCAGCTGCCACTCCCCACCTGGCCTGGTGTTGCGTCCCACCTCCGTGTTCCCAGCCAGCCAACCAAATATGGAGTGCCCCTCGCCGGATGGCCAACCGGAGATGGGGCGCGGAAATTTAAAGATGCCGGTTTTTTAACTGTCGGTAGATTTTCGGTCTCATTGCGTTCGCTCTTGTGCTCTCTTGAGTTGTAACTCGCTATGTATCATGTTTGACTTTTGTTATTGTTTGACTACGGTTTTGGATTACGGATTGGTTTTGGTTGTTTTCGACTGGCGTTGGGAGAGGAACAGGTAAGAGCGGGATCTCCGCGCTAGGAGTTAACTGTGTATAGGGGTTAGGTTAGAGGCAGGTGCCACTATTGTATGTTCTGTTTTGGTAGTCAGTGAGTGTAGTTAGGTTTATTTTGTTTTTCGTAGTTAAGTGTGTGTTTTCCGGTAGGCATTTAGGGTGGTTTTTGTTCTATTTTGTTCATTCCTTTGGCACCGTCTATCATTCTCTCCACTCTCCGTATTCGTTGGTAAATATTCCTGTGTGTATATATATATATATATATATATATATATATATATATATATTCTTGTAAATATCCCTTTGTTCACTTTGCAAATATCTTTAATACGTTGCACTTTTTTTGTTGTACATTGCTCCCGTGTCCGTGTGTTTTCCCCCTCGCACTGTCCCAATCCGACACTGGTGGTGGGTTTCTTTATGTCCCTGCATCATACCCCTAGACCCAACTATCTGGGACGTAACAATGGGTTTAGGAGAATTAAGACAGGAGGACTCTCTCACAGTGATGAGGACCTCAGTAATAACAATGAAAAAAGACTTTACATAACGGTCACTCCTGCAGCTACTTTCACTGATATGTAGGAAGCTTAGTCAGTGTGACGACTAGAGAGTGAAATCATATGAAGGTATGATATACACTAAAACAGTGTTAGTGGCATATTTTTTAAATCACCATATTCTGCCCTTGCGGCCACAGAGAGAATTACACTCTAGGTTCCTATCAGTCATAGATCATTGTGTCTGTATAACTGTATGCTACCCTCTCTTCATCAGAAAAGCAGATGGAGAGGACTTCAAGGTGACTGATTCTAAAAACATTAATGAAAGAAAAGAAAAGAAAATATTAACTTTATGACTATTATGCTAAACAGTACACTCAAGGCATTTTAGAATTTAGAATCTAGAATCTCTCTGATCACATACACACACACACACACTGTGAATAGTGAGTAGTGAATTTAACCTCTGCATTTAACCCATCCTATCTATACACACTCGGATAGTGAACACACACACACACACACACACACACATGTACACACACCAGGAGCAGGAGCACTGGGCAGCAGGTCTACGCCTGGGGGCAGTTCGGAGTTAAGTGCCTTGCCCAAGGTCCGTTTAGCCTTGGATGAACCCAACAAGGAAGACGGCAGTCTGGGCTGGGGAGAGCCTCAAAAGCCTTGTTCAAAAGCATCCGCAAAAGAACGGAAGAAGTTGGTGGTCACAGAAGTGACAAGAATGGAGGAGGACAAGTTCTTGTTGAAGTTGGTTAGCCAACACCAGCAAGGCCGGTAGACAAGGTGGGAAGGCATTCTCACAAGGCCAATGGGATGCAGTGACCTCTTGAAAATCCCTCAGGCAAGATTGAGTTTTTTTTTTGTTTGTTTTTTTTTTAATCAGAGCCACGTACGACACCCGACACAACACTAGAGGGCAGCATTGTAACATTGTTTATATTTTAATGAATCCTTTTCGCATGAGGCAGCTTTAAATTGAAACATGTTACTGACAGTGATGGAAAAGTGCTGTTTTGAGTAATGTCTCTGCAGGACAAAAGGTGAAGTTCAACTGTCCTCAATTCCCCCCAGTGAATCCAAATGCAGATGTAGGCGATACTGGTTATACAGAGGTGAGAAAATGTTGAAATTTTCTGATTGCGATTAAACAGGAAAATAAAAAGAAAAGAAATAGAAAGAAAAGAAAAAGAGGCCTGAGACAGAAATAAGATAATACAAAATTATAAAATATAAAGAATACACAAATACAAAAAAAAAAAAAGAAGAAGAAGAAGAATGCATGTTTCCTTACAATGTTAAATCTGTCATCATTGTTTTTACAGTTAATTTGTTTTTACAATTTATGAGTTTGAGAAACAAAAGCTGTTGAAAAGATCATACAGGACCAGAGTACAGATCAGATCAATGATGAAATGAGGAAGAGGAGGAGGAGACAAAGCTGAAAAACACCAGAGTATTTTATCATCTGAACAGATCATCACTGAAGTCACACTCATAACTGTAGAGCTCTTACATTTAGTAAAATAATAGGACATTCTTTACAATAAAAACACCAGAGTATTTTATCATCTCTAAACAGAACTTCACTGAAGTCACACTCATAACTGTAGAGCTGTTACCCTTAGGAAAATAGCAGGACATTCTTTGGAATAAACTAAATAGAATAGTCACAATTTACAAAAAAGTCTTTAAAACACTGCAAAATTAATATAATGATGTAGATATGAAAATGTACGCATGAACGCATGACACATTTTTAGAATTGTCTGATCATGTCAAGCATGCAGTGGAGCTGGACCCAAATGCAAGACACGGTGATCATGGTAACAAAAAAGGAGGACTTTACTCACAAAAAGTACACAAATAAACAGGTGCAAACAGGAACCAAAACTGGATACAAACGGTGCAGCCAAACAGTGTCTTCAAACAAACACAAACAACAATAGACAAAGGACAGGTCAAACACAAGGGCTTAAATACAAAAGGAGAACCAAACTGGGGAAACAGAATTGGTGGAACTTAAAAGAGGTAAAATGAGGTTAATACATAGAATAAACAGAATCAGGTGAGGGGCAGAGACAGACACGGAACAGGAGCACTAGACATTTAAAAACAAAAGTCCAAAACAAGGTGCAAAATGTGACATAACACAGATTATTTTTACTAGAACTATAATAAAAGCTTCATTAAATTCTTTAAAAATAACACAGTGTATGCTTGGCCTGTCACCCAACTGATGACTCATCATGGTTACAGTGAAGTCGTAATATCAGTTGATTGAATCCTCATGTGATTCTCTGGCAATTTAACACATGGAGTCATTTGTCTTTATGGTTTGTCATGTCATCTGGCACCTGTAAAAGATCAAACTCATTAAATAATATAACAGAACATATCACATATATAACAAATGTCATGAATCCATCTCTGAAATTACATGAAACAATAATGAACAATATTTCAAGACTATGTTTGATGATATTATCTTTAGGATGATATGACATTACTTCAGAAAAAACTGTCTGTTCTTTTTGGGTAGTCTCAATTATATGGGAATCCTACTCAAAGCGCTCTCTCTCTCTCTCTCTCTCTCTCTCTCTCTCTCTCTCTCTCTCTCTCTCTCTCTCTCTCTCTCTCTCTCTCTCTCTCTCTAAGTAATCAAATAAATAAAATCAAAGTAGCTACAGTAAAGTAAATTAGTTTTAGCATTTAGAAACTATAGGATTCATATGTAAATTATTATTACCATACACACCGTGTTTGAGCTGGGAATACACAGGCTCTGTCATGATGCTGATATTGCCTAATATAGGGAAACACATTCACTTTAATTCATATTTCTGCACATCAGTATCTAATAGTTCAGTTTAAAAAATAATTTATTTTCCATTTTATCTAATAAAAATAATGGTAATCTTCACTGAAAGTGCTGTCATCAGAGTTTCATAACAGTTATAATAAAGTGAACAAACTCCATAATTGAACACAAAAGCCATTATCATTTACTTCAGAAACATTAGTCTCACCTTTATTCTTCTTCTTGTTTTTCTTCTGTTTTATCACAATAGGAGCATAAGTCACATCACTGGCTCCAGCTACACAATCTATTGTTAAGTAGAACAGATACAGGCTGAATGAGAGAGTTTATTCATCTCATATACTCCTTTATCTGGTCTAATAATGTTCCTATGTTTTAATGGCCTAAAATAAAGGTCAGTGCTCATATTATAAAATATGTGCACCACCTACACACACTACATTAGATCCAGACCGATATACTGTCTCTCTTACCATTGACTTTAAAACTCAAGCATGTTCAGTCTCAGTTAAAATGCCATGAGTTTGTGATGGGGAGTGTTATCAAGTCAAGTCAAATCAAATGTATTGTTATCCCATCCATATACAAGCATGCAGTGGTTTCTCACTGACCACAGTGTAATATACAAGACAGGGCCAGTGTATATAGGACAACACATAGAGCAAGTAACAAGACAGTGAAAGACTAAGTGACACATGATACTATAGAACTGGACATAAGAAGTGGAGGACAATGTAACATAATAAGTAAAATATTATAGATTATAATATAACAAACACTCTGTACAGTTGGATACAAAAAAGAAAAGAAAAAAAATGTTGTTACTATACCTGTGGTTGTGTTTGACTTCAGCTGTGAGTAAACTGTGTCCTCCTCTGGTCTTTTGGTCTTATCTGATAGGGGTAAGAGTTTATGAATTTATGAGATATGACTTCAAACATAATGACATTCTTGATGACTGATACAATACGAAGGGAATAACTATAGAGTCGTGTTGCTGTGGTTGTGAGATGAGGGTGATTTACCTTTTTTCTTTATTTTCATGTTTTTCATCACAATCTGAGAGTAAGTCACGTCACTTGATCCCTCTTCAGCATCATCTGAAACACAAAGCATGAAATTATATATTGTTACTGCTCAGACTTTTTTGTGACTTTTCTAGACTTACAGACATGTAAAAACTCTACTACTGTGACTGAGACATGAAGTTCAATATGTAGAAATGTTTGTAAAGTTGCAGCTCTGTTCAGACCACACAGTAGAGACAAGTGTCCTGACTGAATACCCATTTCTCCACTGGTTTGGTTCTGGTCCCGCTTTGAGGTCTGACTGGTGTGGCTCTGTCTGTTGAAACTAGAGGGCGACAGAGATCCATTACAAGAAATGACACCTTTATGTGCAACACTAGCAAACTATATTAATGAAACCATACAAACACTTACACACATGCTTTTTTTGAGCCGGAACCTGCAATAATATAGGAAACACAATTGTAACGTTATAATTATTTAGTACACAGCACATTAATTTTATATTAAATTTATAAAATCATTATATCACTGCAATATTCATTATTAGGCCTTTACACTAATTTTCAGTATTGAATGCACTGAGTCCATGTTTTACCTGAGCAATAAATCAGAGTCATTATAATGATGAACATGAAGAACACACCCAGTCCCACCACCACTCCTACTGTTACAGCAGATAATCCTTCACCTGACACTGAATCTGTTCACACACACACACACACACTCATTCGTTATGCACTGCTGTATCACACTGCAGTTACAAATATCTGGTGTATGGTGTGTGTGTGTGTGTGTGTGTGTGTGTGTGTGTGTGTGTGCTTCTCTCACCTCTGACAGTGATTCTGACAGTGATCCAGCTCTTTGGTGACTCTCCTCTCTCTGGGTGTTTACACCAATACAGACCCTCATCTGACTTTGAGACAGTAGGGATGGTCATCTCTCCTGTAGTCTGATTCTGGAGGACTAATCCATCTTTATAGAAATCAGCTCTGAGGTCTGAGGGATGTCGATATCTACAGCGGAGAGTCAAAGTATCTCCCTCAGTAACAGGATGGACAGGACTCTCCAGGATCACACCACCATCTTTAGAACAGAATACACAGAATATAGAACAGAATATATTTTGGAGAGTATATTTTCACTCATCCACGCATGGAAGAGTTCATCTCATACAACAGCTGTATGGAAATGTGATTTGACCTCACAATGACACTCATATTCCATATAGAGGCTCCAAAATCAAAGTATTAAAAGGTTATTCTAAATTTAGAGAAGATTCACCAGATTTTAAAACCATTATTTGTATTTTATTTGTAATTATTTGTAATTATTTTTTTCAACCTGAGACTCATTAACCTGAGGGTAATAAAAGTGTGGGACTTTTGAGTGAAAAAAAGTAAAGAGGTGATTGTACAAGAGAGAGAAGCTTTGGATGATGAAGATGAAGAGTTTTCAGAATATGAGGATCACGTTTCTGTCACGTTTCTGTCAATTCAGAAGAGGATGAGATTGAGCCTCAGGCATCCCCAGGACCAGCAAGATCACAATTTATCACAAAACATGAACAGCACTCCTACTGATAAATGAGATCTAACAGATGTAAATGGCAAATATTAACTATATATGCTGTCTATATTGGTTATAACTGAGATCAAGTCAACATCTGTTAGGTATTTTTACATACACTTTGTGGCTGCACTGTCTTATAAACCCAATAATGTTGTGGGTCCACCACATCCACAAACACTGAGTGTGTAAGAAAAATATGAACACTGTATGAGGGACAATCCTTTTTATTAATTAAAGTGATAAACATTTTGAAGGCTTACCAGTCACTGTCATGTTGAGAGGATTACTGTTCCCTCCAGAGTCAGACTGACACCAGTACACTCCACTGTCTGATGACTGGAGGGAGCTGATGCTACATGTAGATCCTGTTACTGATCCCCAGTCTGATGAACAGTCTGACACCTCCCCATTATCTGTGTATCGTCTCACTGTCCATCCAGTAAAGCTACTCTGTACCTTACAGCTCAGTGAGAGAGAATCAGATGTAAAGTGTTGAGATGTGTTGGGACTGATGATCAGAGAGGCTGGAGGAGACAGACCTGAGACACAGAGAGACAGATGCTCAGACAAGATCTCTGTGAGGTACACATAAAATGTGTAAATTCAAAGATGAATGGGAAAGACATGTTACTTGTCTCACCAGTGACCCACAGTGACTGTGTTGCGCTGTACTCTGAGTAATAGACTGGATTTCCTCTCTGTGCTCTGCACACATAAACTCCTGTGTGTTTAAGAGCAGCAGGGCTGAGAGTGTAGGAGCCTCCAGCTCCTCTGCTGCTGTCTGAGAGGAGTTCTACAGAGTTAGAATGAATCCATGGTAACCCATCTCTGTAGGGAATGAGTCTGTACCAGAGGAATGTCCAGCCTGTAGAGGAGTCTTTAACCTCACAGCTCAGAGTCACTGAGTCTCCTTCAGTCAACCACATCTTTGGAGAGACACTCACAAGTGACTGGGCTTTGTCTGTTGGAAAAGAGAAATTGGTTTTTCAATTTTTGCTATTGTCAAAATGTGACAAGCACTGTGTTTTTTGAACATCAGTTTCCAACTGTTTAGTTTAATTTAATTACTTTTTCAGCTTGCTGTAGAACACACTCAAAAAAAATTGGACATAATCTGTTAAAAGCCGAGAACAGTGTACCAGTAGTCGAATGAAAATGTATCAACAAGCTTAGTGATTTTCTTACAACATGTTGTATTTTTATATTGTTGATTTGAGTATTGTCCATATTTGAAAAACTATTTCTGTGTCACCTCTAAATTGACACACTCACCTGATGACACAGTCAGTGTTACAGCATCACTCATCTCTGAGTTCTGTGAGTCTCTTCTGCGTTTTCCTCTACAGGTGTATTCACCACTGTGAGACTCAGAAACAGGACTGATTGTGTATTCCTGATCTTTACTGACAGGACTGAGTGAAGAACTCTTCTTATACCAGCTGTATTCCCAGTCAGTGTCTCTGTCTCCCTGTATTTCACAGCGGAGAGTGACAGTCTCTCCTCTGAATGTCTGTTTATCAGGCTGTAGGATCACAACAGGCTTTGGACTCTCTGTAACATGTACCCAGGCTGCATCACTGTACTGTGTGTAGTAGACTGGGTTTCCTCTTCCAGCTCTGCACCAGTACTGTCCTCCATCAGAGTCTGTAACAGAACTGATTGTGTAGGAGTCTGTATCAGTGTGTGTCAGTGCTGAAGAGTCCTGTGTGTGTCTGTACCAGTAAAACACCCATCCTGTGGACTGGTCCAGTTTACAGCTCAGAGTAACTGTGTTTCCTCTCAGTACTGCTCCTTTAAGACTGGAGATGAGTTGAAGTTTTGGATTTGATCCTGTGGGAGGGTAATGAATAGTTCAGACTCTACACTGTCAGAAATATCATACTACACTGGAAATCTATGTCAGATTAATCACTCACCTTTCACACTGAAAGTAACAGAGTTACTTATTTCTGAGGATGTGGGTCTTTCATTTCTCTCTCCCTGACACCAGTACTGATGTATGTCAGTTACAGCAGCTGCTCTGATGGTGAATGTGTCTCCAGTTGTAGTGTAACCATTAGACTGAGACACTGCAGTCTGAGTGCTGCCTTTATACCACTTATATCTCCAGTTCTTCCCAGACTCTATCACACACTTCAGACTGACTGTCTCTCCAGTGTACACAGGTATGTTTGAGTTCAAAGTAAGTTTTGATCCTGGTGGGTCTGTATGAGTAAAGTACATATTTATCATGTTTAGGAACAGATAATAGTTTAGTGTTTTTTTGTTGTTCTAAAGTATTACCAAGAGCAGTTTTTCTTTTTTAATTAATTTATTTATTTATTTTGTTTGTTTTCTTCTTTTGAAAGTCAGTTATTATAAACACAGAGACACTCATATGGACATCCAATCTATCTCTCCTTTGTTTATCATAATGTATTTTGCCTATAGTTTACTTACCTCTTACATGAAGATAAACAAATTTGCTTGAGTATGAGTGAGTAAGTATCTGTTGCACCTCTCCCTGACACCGGTACTGACCCTGGTCAGACTTTTCTACTCTTCTGATGGTGAACGTGTCTCCAGTTATAGTGTAACCTTTAGACTGAGACACTGCAGTGCTGCCTTTATACCACTTATATGTCCAGTCTCGCCCAAATGATGTCACGCACTTCAGACTGACTGTCTCTCCACTGTACACAGGTGTGCTTGGTTTCACACTCAGAGTAACTGTGGATACACAAAAGAAGGAAGAAGGAGGAATGCTTTCAGTCATAGATTTAAAATGGATCCATCTTTTTTCCCCATAAAATGCAATAGCATATTTATATATGTGTGCAGACCACAGCCTCTCTCTGAGTGTGGTATATGAGTCACTCTGTACACAGACACACACACAGCAGCTGTGTACGACATGTACATGTGCTTCTGTCACCACTGTAAGACTGTTAGTTAGTAAGTTAGTTGGCAATCAGTCAAACTAAATACTGGTAAACAACTGATCAAATGGTATATGTCCTTTGACAGGTGTTGTGAATAATAATTTACCAGTATCAGTAAATGACAAAGAGATAACATGATAAAATGATAAAATTTTGAATACACAAATCAATGAAAAATCTGACAATAATCTGAATGTGGATTCATCATTACCTTTGGCCTGTCCAGAGCAGAGGCAGAGCAGACAAGTCAGCACTAGAAGAAATCAGAAAGAAAACTGTCAAATGTCAAATATGAAAATGGATGTTTGATAACAGTGTTGTCAGGGCTGGGAGTGTGTGTGTGTGTGTGTGTGTGTGTGTGTGTGTGTGTGTGTGTGTGTATGTGTGTGTGTGTGTGTGTGTGTGTGTGTGTGTTTGTAGTTGAGGAGGTTGTGAGTTTGCTGTTATATTGTCACAGCCTACACCTCCATTTTGGACTTTTAGTTTGACATGTCTTTGTGCTCCTGTTCTGTGTCTGTCTCCGCCCCTCACCTGTTCCTGTTTGTCTCATTATTAACATCGTTCCCCCCTTCTTAATTTTATCCAATCATGTTTGCCCTGTTTAGTTTTCCTCTTGTATTTAAGCCCTTGTGTTTCCCCTGTCTGTTGTCTATCGTTGTTTGTGTATTTAGCTCACTGTTACGCTGCACCTTTTTGTTATCGGTTTTTGTTCCAGTTTGTACTTGTATTTTGATCTTCATTTTAAGTAAAGTCCTCCTTTTTTCACCTTCATCATTGTGTCCTGCACTTGGGTCCTGAACCACACCACCAGCGTGACATATATACAGCCATGGACAGTTAATGACTATAGTGACTCAAAGAGAGCCATTATTATTTGACACTCATTTGGCATGTGAAAAACGACACAGGATTTTTTTTTTCTCAGACGTACACTTGTCACAGCTGGGTAAGAGCGAAAACTGCCTGACATGTTCGATTTTTCTTATTTGTCTTGACAGCCTGTTTAATACATTAAGACAATGTGTAAAGTGTCCAACTGGTTAAGATATTAAAGTTTTAGGTTTATCATAACTGGTTGGGAAATATTATTTTTAATAGTCGTATTGTGACATCATAAAGTGATTTTAGAACCAGCCAATGATAATGCAACATGCTAATAAGATTAATGTCACTCTCCCCTGTAATTATTTCTTATTTTATTTTCTCATGTTCAACTATGAGAAAAGGACAAGAGACCAGTTAGCTCCTCCTCTCACTGCCTGACTGGTAGAAACCAACATCAAACCTCATGAGCACTGTGGTTTGGCAGCTTTTAGCAAGTATGCCTGTTGCATGTCAGTGCTTTGTGTATGAATCTTCTTATGAAAATGTTTGTCCTGAAGGTTGTTTTAAAAAAAATATATATATGCATGAATGTTTGACAGAGTGTGCATGCAGATGCGTGTGTGTGTGTGTGTGTGTGTGCGTGTGTGTGTGTGTGTGTGTGTGTGTGTGTGTGTGTGCGTGTGTGTGTGCGTGTGTGTGTGCGTGTGTGTGTGCGTGTGTGTGTGCGTGTGCGTGTGCGTGTGCGTGTGCGTGTGCGTGTGCGTGTGCGTGTGCGTGTGCGTGTGTGTATGTGTATGTGTATGTGTACTTAAAACCACAGACACCAGTCTTCTCACTGTGGTATGGCAGCTTTTAGCAAGTATGCCTGTTGCATGTCAGTGCTTGCTTTGTGTATGCTTCTTCTTATGAAATGTTTGTCCTAAAGGTTGTTTTAAAAAATTACGCATATATTAAGTCATGCATTTTTGCGTGATCTGTATGAATTTTAGACAGAGTGTGCATGCAGATGCGTGTGTGTGTGTGTGTGTGTGTTTTTGCTTGTTTCTATGCATATGTCTGCACCCTGGACTGCTCTCTAGTCAAACTATAGCACAGACCTTGTTCTCTCAAATGCTCTGTCAAAAGTTTCCACAGCAACTATGACATGAAACTCTAAGTAGTTATTTACTTAAATACAATGTGTTTATACTTTATGTTCAATACTTAAAATAGTTTTAATTAAAAAAAAAAAAAGTTTCTTCTTCTTTCCTCTCCATGTCTAACTCTCACCAAATCTCCCCCTATACTGAAAGCTCTAAAAATCATGTTTAACTCTCATACTAAATCTTCCCCTAAACTGAAACCTCTAAAAATCATGTCTAACTCTCTTACCAAATCCCTCACGCTATACTGAAATCAGAAAAATCATTTTGGTAAAATTATTACCATTTAGAAATCTACCAAACTCGAGCTATGAAGATACGTCCTACCTGTTGTTGAAAATCTGACTGTCCAAATGGCCTTACCCATGTTTTTCATACTGTTTTTTAATTATCTGTTTTTTTCAAAAATATTCTGAATTTATTAGAAAACCTTTTTTTTTTCATAAAGTTTTACACCATACGATACATTAACACATTAAATAATTATAATAGTAAAATAAAAAAAAAAATCTGATAAGCAGTAGTTATCAAACCAACAAAATGACCAAACCATGAAAGTGATGAATTCACACCAAAACTGAACAAAAACGATTCACAGCAATGCCTCAGATTTGAGCTCACAACAAGATAATGAGTCGCTTGGAGGTTTTAATTTTTTATCTTTTTTTTTTTTTTTTTTTTTTTTTAATGCAATGATAATTCTCTTTCCTCTTTGCTTAACGTAGACATTAAATATCACAACAAAGGTTCTGAATAACATATCTACAGGAATTTGAATAATTCAAAAAGTCATGCCCTTATGAATACCCTCGTTGTAACAGTCAGATCAATGGTGGCACTTTGTCACTATCAGCTGTTTTAAAGCAAATTAAATCACTGATTAGCATGACAATGATTAGCAGGGCATAGGGATTTTAAATGTAAAATTTAAAGGTGTAAAAATTTAAAGAGGGGTGTGTATCTCACACAGAGACCATTTATCTTGTTATTCAGTCACATTCAAAGAGAACAAAAGCGTAACAGCCGTTGCCTAACATTTAAAGTACTAATAACTGTAGATAATTCTGGAACAGCAGTGGTGACAATCATAATACCATGCAGAGGCTTCTCTTGTGTCACTATACACTATTTTAAAGCACATTAAAATTGTTTAATGATTCAGCATGGTATATAACACGTTAATTAACTCTGACTCTAATGGATTACAAAACATTTTAAATGAAAGACACACAAATTTAACCATTTAGTGACCACACATCACATAAACACAGTACTGACTTTGTTATTCAACAGACTCTATGAGTGAGAAAGAAGAGACATTAGAGGTCTAATATGGTTTGAACAGTTAGGTTAAGGCCCTAGGTCAGTGAAACTGAATAGACTATTGTTTTATTAACTTCAAACAGAGGAGCACCACCGAGGAATTCAATGCACCCACTGACAATATAAAACACACAGAGATTAAAATACCATCCCATTTTCACAACTTCGTTATTTAGCAGCTGTGTTGCATACATGGTTCTAGACTTCTGCATAATTTCACAGAAATACTGAGAGAATGAGAAAGAGAGGTCACTTACAGAGCAGTACATGTAGAGGCCTGAGCTCCATGCTGTATTAGTGAGACTCTGTTAGTGAGACAATGTCTATTATAGACTCCTCCTGTATTCTCACATATAGATCACACCCCTGCTTATATGGAAACTAGACTGATATGGAAACAAACAAACAAACAATCAGAAGGAGGGTAAAGAGAGAAAATATGTTAGTTTTCTTTTTCTAGACATAACATTTGTACCTAATATTCCTTCATCTTTTCACATAGAGGATGAGAAGAGTCTCAAGACATTGTTGAATTTTGTCGACGGTACACATTAACGATTTTCCATCATTTTGGTCCTGTAGAGATTTGAATTAACGAGTAATTGAATGAAGAAAGAGAGATGGAAGAGAGAGAGAGAGAGAGAGAGAGAGAGAGAGAGAGAGAGAGAGAGAGAGAGAGAGAGAGAAAAGAAAGAAGAGAAAGGGTTTTGGGTGTCTGCAGAGGCCCATGTACACTGTGTTTACATGTTTCACTGGGCATAAATAAAAAGGGTGAAAACAGTATAACAGGAAAAAAAGTTTCTTTATTGATGTTTTTAATACATATTTATGTGCTGTTTCATGTGAACAAGGAGTATTGTCACGGCTGGTGGTGTGGTGCAGGACCCAAGTGCAAGACATGATGTTTGACGGTGATAAACAGAAGACTTTACTTAAAATGAAGATAAAAATACAAGTGCAAACTAATAAAAGCCGATAACAAAAAGGTGCAGCATGACAGAGTGCTCTAAAACACAAACAACGATAGACAAAGTACAAGGCAAACACTAGGACTTAAATAGAAGGAGAAACTAAACAGGGCAAAACAGGATTGGTTGAAACTAAACAAGGTTAATAATGAGACAAACAGATACAGGTGAGGGGCGGAGACAGACACAGAACGGGAGCACAAAGACATATTCAACTAAAAGTCCAAAATGGTGGTGCAGGTTGTGACAAATATGTATGAGTTTAATGAAGATATTTTTAATGTATTCTCAAACTCTCATGAGCGGTTGAGGTCTACATTGTCTACAAGTAGATTTATTCACTCACTTGAGATTGAAACGTATTAATTAGTGTAATAATGCATTTTTTATGAAAAATATTGTTTCTTATGAAAGTTAATAACTGTGATGTTCTTTCATGAGAATAGATGATCAGGACAAAAGACCAGTTAGCACCTCCTCCCACCCCCTGACAGCAATAAAACCACAGGTCTAAATAAGGACTACATTGTGTGTGTGTGTGTGTGTGTGTGTGTGTGTGTGTGTGTGTGTCTACGCGTGCATATTTATGTGTGATGGAAATTTCCAGTGGCTCTTTTAGTATCTGCTATAAAAGGGGGCTGGTATTTAACATAGGGCTCTTGGTTAGTTTTGGTTTGTTTGTTTATTTGTTCTTTCCCCACTTCCAGAACTTACTGGAACTTACAGAAAATACCTCGAATAACTAAGTCAGGACATTTCCACGTATTACTGTCAAAGCCAGTCTTGCATAAGATGATATTTCAAAAACTGATATAAAGCCCTCAAGGTTAGGATTTATTATACATTCCCTTGGTTTAGAAAATGCACACACACACACACTCGCACACACACACACACACACACACACACACACACACACACACACACACACACTAACTGATGTTGTACTCTGATGGAAACTGTACTGAGACAGACACAGACATCAGTTAGCAACAGCTCATATGCACTTTGTGTCTAAAAGCAGAGAGAAGATGAGAGTTTGTGGTTTGGTTTGTTTTTTTTCAGTCATGTGGTTTTACACCAGTGAGTGATGGGAGGAGGTGCTAACTGGTCCTTCTACCTGATCATGCTGTTCTCACAAAAGAGAATCACATTGAAATCATATGCATCTACCCAAATGATCAGATAAAGGGGCCAGTTAGCACCTCTCTCTCTCTCTCTCTCTCTCTCTCTCTCTCTCTCTCTCTCTCTCTATTTCTTTGTGTGTGTGTGTACACACACACACACACACACACACACACATAAATATACATAAATATGCATAATCCATGGTAAACTGGAGTCACTTGAGAAGGGATATCTGTAGTAATCTGTACTAATTCCCTTACTGAATTATAATGAAGAATCTTGTCCTGACTCCCCTTACACACACACACACACACACACACACACACACACACACAGTAACTAAAACTTCAGCAAACGTTAGAAATACAGTCTCTACAGAGTGGTCAGTCCTGTAACTAGACAGAAATATTGTCTCTTTCTGCTCATGTGCCTATACGAGAGAAACATAATTTGAGCTCACGAAGTTTTTGTAAATAATAAATTATTGTGATTCTGTAATAGAATGTTGTCACTACTCTTCATCAGCCAGAATAACAATATGGCCCAATAAGTCTTTTATTCATTATTTTTGTGACTTTAAGTAAGAGGTGCATGATAGTTTTCCTCATGGTGGATGATGAATTTTCATCTGGAGAAAAACTGTGTATGAAATACTTTATATAAAGGTTTTTAATACAGATTAAACAGAGCAACACCTGTAAGGCCTTTCATCTGTGAAATACAAAGTGCTTTTCAAGACAATGACAAAAACAGAAAGACATAAGAAATACACCTCTTGTTCTGGTAACAGAGCAATATTAAGGTGAATGAAGCCTATGAGTCAGCATGAGGAAGACGTCTGAGCAGGATTTTCTTCTTTTTTTTTTTTTTTCCTTTTTTTTTTTTAACCAACAGACATATCCTATTCTTTCTATACTAACGTTTTGGTACAGATATTTACACATAAGTCTTGCACAGAATCTTAGTATATACTATTACATTAGCAGTACCTTATGAAAATGCATTTTCATGATGTAAATTTTAAAAGTGTTAGGGTTAGGGTTAAGGTTACTCTTTGCTGAAAATTTAACAGATGCTGGATGTAGAAGACCCCTCCTTCTTCCCCTTCACTGGTCTAAGGTCACATGTCTGAACTAGATCACAAGTCAAACCACAAACTGTCACACTCTCTCTGCATCAGATACATCTAAACTGTGTCCAAGCTACTTAAGGTGTGTACCTCAGCACGCGCGCGCGCGTGTGTATGTGTGTGTCTGTGTGTGTGTGTGTGTGTGTGTGTGCGTGCGTGCGTGCGTGCGTGTGTGTGTGCGTATGTGTGTGTGTGTGTGTGTGTGTGCGTGTGTGTGTGTGAGAGAGAGAGTGTGTGTGTGAGTGTGTGTGTGCCTGTGTGCATGCATGCGTGTGTGTGTGTGTGTGCGAGTGAGAGAGAGCTCCTGTGGCCATTAAGAGAATTACATCCAGACGTCATAAATCTTGTGACAATAGATCACTGGTAGTAGTCATAATAGATTACTCCCCCTCTGTTACTGCATATTGTCTATTGTCTTTATTTGACAGAGCTGGAGTTTTCTTCTTGTATTTCACACATGACTTCTGTTTTTCACACATGATTTCTACAACAGTCTAACATAATGTCTGTAATGTTTCTCTTCACAGTTACCTTTAATAAATAGATTTTTATTCTCCTTTTTAGTCTGTATCTCATGTTTTAGTTCAGGGCCTTGTCATTCTGTTCCCACAATGCAGGAATGTGCATTATTAAAATCATGAAAGTGACGATAATTGGCTCCAAACAGTTTGAACTCCTACTATAATGTCAGACACAAATAATAATGAACACCATTATTGGACTTTCCATCATTTTTCACTGCCTCCCAGCTGCATGAGAAATTCTCTGGGACAAAGCTCCTACTGACATTATTGGTCATAATGTTGTTTTTGTGTAATGTGTCCCCCTGCTGGACTCAGAGTGAAGTTCAGCAAAGAGGTACTAGTGATTGGTGATTGGCAATTATTGTCTGATGATGATGATGATGATGATGATGATGATGATGATGATGATGATGATGATTCAAAAGCGTCTTTTGTTCATCTTTCAAATGTGAACACACTGATTGAACTACTGCATCTACATGTCATAGTCATCTTGAGAAAATCAAAGTATCACACACAATAACATATGTATCTCCTCCCATGTGACAGTGACTGTAGTCTGTTACTAAAGAAGAGTGAAACAGGTAAGTTACGGTGAATCATTTTATAAGACATTCGTTATGGATGTACACAGTGGGGCTGTGGTAGGAAGATCCAGTCTCAGTGGGCAGTGAAACCAAACAACCCAAACATGCTTTTATTCAAATTCACTTTGAAACTTGAGGGAAACTGAACAACTTCTTTTATCTCTCTCTCTCTCTCTCTCTCTCTCTCTCTCTCTCTCTCTCTCTCTCTCTCTCTCTCTCTCTCTCTCTCTCTCTATATATATATATATGTATATATGTGTGTGTGTGTGTGTGCTGTCGCTAATGGGAGCAGGTTCCCTGTCTGTCAGACTAAGGAAGTGCCTCAGTAACAAAACAGTCAGTCTCTCAGACACTGGGCAGACAAAGAACAGACAGTCTCTCAGACACTGGGCAGAGACAGAACAGACAGTCACTCAGACACTGGGCAGAGACAGAACAGACAGTCTCTCAGACACTGGGCAGAGACAGAACAGACAGCCTCTCAGACACTGGGCAGAGACAGAACAGACAGTCTCTCAGACACTGGGCAGACAGAGAACAGACAGTCTCTCAGACACTTGGCAGAGACAGAACAGACAGTCTCTCAGACACTGGGCAGAGACAGAACAGACAGTCTCTCAGACACTGGGCAGACAAAGAACAGACAGTCTCTCAGACACTGGGCAGAGACAGAACAGACAGTCACTCAGACACTGGGCAGAGACAGAACAGACAGTCTCTCAGACACTGGGCAGAGACAGAACAGACAGCCTCTCAGACACTGGGCAGAGACAGAACAGACAGTCTCTCAGACACTGGGCAGACAGAGAACAGACAGTCTCTCAGACACTTGGCAGAGACAGAACAGACAGTCTCTCAGACACTGGGCAGACAGAGAACAGACAGTCTCTCAGACACTGGGCAGACAGGGAACAGACAGTCTCTCAGACACTGGGCACAGACAGAACAGACAGTCTCTCAGACACTGGGCACAGACAGAACAGACAGTCTCTCAGACACCAGGCAGAGACAGAACAGACAGTCTCTCAGACACTGGGCAGAGACAGAACAGGCAGTCTCTCAGACACTGGGCAGAGACAGAACAGACAGTCTCTCAGACACTGGGCAGACAGAGAACAGACAGTCTCTCAGACACTGGGCAGAGACAGAACAGACAGTCTCTCAGACACTGGGCAGAGACAGAACAGACAGTCTCTCAGACACTGGGCAGAGAAAAAACAGACAATCTCTTGGACACTGGGCAGACAGAGAACAGATACAGGGATAGGTAGATGACTTGACTGCATTCCTCTTGGCTCAAGCCAAACTGAACCTAACTCCTTTCAGTAACTTTTCTGAACAGCCCTGTCATGTCAAGAGATTTCTTGTCCATTTGGTAATAGTATGAATTTTCTTTAAGCTGCAGTGACACATGAAACCATTAGAGGGCAAAGAAGTGTTAAAACTGGTCCAAACTCACAATGCAATAGACATGTAACTTCAGGACCATGGACAGCATCGACACAGCCGTCAGATCCACTGTTCTGGATGAGTCTAGTAGCTACACATTCATGGCATTTGTCCCAGAGGAGTAATATTGAATGAAGATTTGACAGGGTACAACCTCAGTGACATCAGTTTTAATAATTACTGCCATATAAACATAAGAAACCTGTTGAAACCTGTTACATATATTAAATGAATAGGATTTTTTTGTTTGTTTGTTTTGTTTTGTTTTGTTTTGTTTTTCTTTATTTTTTTATTGATGACTAAATCAACACCCATCAGAATAATTACAATCATGAAAACTCTTTAAGAAACAGGAAAATAATTCTTATAATACAGTAATAAACATATGCTTGAGATAAATTTGCAAAAAAAGGTCTGGTTATAGATTACTTTCATTAAAGCTACAATAAAAAAACTTCATTAAATGCTTTAAACAAAACACATTGTATGCTTTTGAGATGGTCTGTGACTAACTAATGACTCATCATGGTTATAGTTATGATGTAATACCAGTTTGATCGTATTCTCATGTGATTTTCTGACATTTTAACACTTGGAGTCATTTCTCTTTATAACCTCTCATGTCACTTGGCACCTGTAAAGGATAAAAGCTCATGAAACTGTGTAACAGCACATGTCATATGGCACAAACACAACAAATGACTCAATGTCATCTCTATAAACGTCAGAAATACTTACATAAAATATATCTAGTCTTCATTTTACAAGATTATCCTTGGAACTATATGACATTACCTCAGAGTGAGGTATCTGTTCTTTTGGGCTTTTAGTCTTTTCTGTATAAGAATCTTATTTACAGCTCTCATTGAAAATGCATTAAATATCTTTCATTGGTGTTAGTAAATATGTTGTTATGAATGCCCTTTATTTTATAAGAGCCATTTTCATTAATGGAAACATGACACTGAAACTGCTACATAATTCATGCCCTATATAACTTTATCATAGTCTGGAGTATTCATTGTCTGCTGTGGTGTTGATTGTGCCTAATATATGGAAAAAAAATAAACATTCATATGAATTACAATTTAATATCTGTCTCTGTCCAATACAGTTCAGTTTAAAAATATTTTGCATTGTATCTGATAAAAATAGTAGCGATGATTACTGAAATTGGTATAATTAGAATGTAATAACAGTTCTGATAATACAAACAAGCCCTGGGATTTGACATAGAACTGATTTCATTTACATCAAAATATGAGTCTCACCTTTACTCTTCTTCTGGTTTCTGCTCTATCACAATAGGAGCATAAGTCACATCACCGGGGTCAGTTACAGAATCTACAGAGCAGTAAAATACATAAAGTGTAAATGAGAGGGTTTGTTCATCCCATATTTAGCCATCATGGGGTGTATGACCTTTCCCTGTTTAAATCAAATGGCCGACTTCCTGTTAAGTAAATAAACTACAAAGAAACATCACATTTGATCCAGACTTAAATACTCTCTCTCTCTTACTAAAAGCCCTTAAAACTCAAATACGTTCAGTGCTACTTAAAATGTTGTGATAGGGGAGTGTTGCAATAACGTCACTATATCTGGGTTTGTGTTCAACTTCAGTAGTGAGTTAACTGTGCCCTCCTCTGGCATACTGATCCTGGCTGATAAAAAACGAAAGGTTGACTTTACAAGATATGATTTCATATATAATGACATTCTTGATGACTCATATTATATGAATGGAAGAGCTATAGAATGATGATGCTGTGGTTATGAGGAGAGGATGATTTACCTTTGTTCTTGGTTTTCATGTTTTTCATCACAATCTGAGAATAAGTCACACCACTTGGTTCTTCCTCTGCAACATCTGATACATAAGACATGAAACAAAGATATCGCTTATGTTCATGCATTTTCTGATTTCCAGACTTACCGAGAATAATATATACTAATGATTTTGTCCTAGTAATAACTTAGGAGTAAAGAGGTTGAACATGTAAAAAAAATTAAAAAATACATACACTCACCACAATGTGGAGACAAATAACTTGACAGAGTCTCCATTCCTCCTGTTTGATTCTGATCCCTGTTTGAAGTTGGACTGTTGCTTTTCTGTTGTCTGGCTCTAGAGGGCGACAGAGATCACTGACAGAAATACAGCAGTTTAATGGAGAAGACTGAAATTATATTTATAAAAACACAAAATCACTTACGAGGATATTTGGTTACAGCAGATTCCTGCAACGATACAAAGATTTACATTTTATTTCTAAAATATTTGCAATCTATCAAAATGTTGTATGTATTTACATGAAAGTAATAGAGTCAATATATCATTTTTATCAGTACAGTCTTATGCAAAGGCTCAGCATCAGATGAATTGAGCCAATATTTTACTGCCTGATTGTCTGGACCGGTGAAGCCAAACCGAATGAAGAACACAAAGGCAACACCCAGACCCACCACCACTCCTACTTTTACAGCAGAGGATCCATCACCTGACACTGAGTCTATTGACACACACACACACACACACACACACACACACACACGCACACACACACTCATTAGTAATATACTCACATTAGTACAGTACCAAAGTGAATGTAACTAAACGACTGGAGTAACAAATACAGATAAATGTGTTTCTCTCACCTCTGACAGTGACTGTGACAGTGATCCAGCTCTTTGGTGACTCTCCTCTCTCTGGGTGTTTACACCAATACAGACCCTCATCTGACTTTGAGACAGTAGGGATGGTCATCTCTCCTGTAGTCTGATTCTGGAGGACTAATCCATTTTTATAGAAATCAGCTCTGAGGTCTGAGGGGTCATATCGATATCTACAGTGCAGAGTCAAAGTATCTCCCTCAGTAACAGGATGAACAGGACTCTCCAGGATCACATCACCATCTATAGTACAGAGACCACAGTTACATACACTGTAGAGAATAGAGAAACAATGATGACATTAATTTTTTATGCTTTTATAAGTGCATCCATTTTGGTGTATTTGGTCTAATACTTACATAATCACCTATTACAATTAAAATACTTTGTATTTTGGAGAGAAAAGGTTTTTTTGTTGTTGTTGGCTTTTTTCTTTGTTTGTTTGTTTGTTTGTTTTATTTTAGTGTTTCTGGGTCATGAACTGCTCCACCTTTTCAATCATTTTGAATTCAGTCTGACTGCACAGAATCAAGACCTCCTGATTTCGATATTCAAACATTAATACAAGACTTTTCCTTTAATGACAGTGATTGATGTTTATAAAGATTAACCATTCATTGTTATGTTGAGAGGATTACTGCTCCCTCCAGAGTCAGACTGACACCAGTACACTCCACTGTCTGATGACTGGAGGGAGCTGATGCTACATGTAGATCCTGTTACTGATCCCCAGTCTGATGAACAGTCTGACACCTCTCCATTATCTGTGTATCGTCTCACTGTCCATCCAGTAGAGTTACTCTGTACCTCACAGCTCAGTGAGAGAGAATCAGATGTAAATTATTGAGTTCTGGTGGGCCTGATTATCAGATGAACTGAAGGAAACAGAACTAAGACACAGATACAATTACAAGTGAGATTTTAGTCATGCTGTTTTAGATCTATTTTATACATATGATTTTTAATTTGATGATGTTTTATATTTTTCTCTCAGGAAGAAATGACAGGCTCAGCTTGGTGATGCCTTGAATCTCAACATGTATAGCGCTGTATTAACTCACCAGTGACCCACAGTGGCTGTGTTGTGCTGTACTCTGAGTAATAGACTGGGTTTCCTCTCTGTGCTCTGCACACATAAACTCCTGTGTGTTGAAGAGCAGCAGGGCTGAGAGTGTAGGAGCCTCCAGCTCCTCTGCTGCTGTCTGAGAGGAGTTCTACAGAGTTAGAATGAACCCTGGGTAACCCATCTGTGTAGGGAATGACTCTGTACCAGAGGAATGTCCAGCCTGTAGAGTCTTTAACCTCACAGCTCAGAGTCACTGAGTCTCCTTCAGTCACCCACATCTCTGGAGAAATAGAGAGTACTATTTGGGCCCTACCTATCATAAAAGACAATGTGGTTTAATAGGAATGAGTTCACAGAAAGTCTACTTAAAAGAGAAAAGATTCAACCATTACATGCTAAACATTTCTGTTATCTTACTAAGAATTCACCCAGACACTTCACAGAAAATCACAGAATTTAGAGACAATCTCTCTGTGATACTACAGCATATTTCTCTCAATTTCTCTGTTATGCTAATCGCTCACCTTTTACATTCAGGGTAACACGATTACTTCTTTTTGAGGATGTGGGTCTGTAATCTCTCTCTCCCTGACATCAGTACTGATCCTGGTCAGTTACAGCAGCTGCTCTGATGGTGAATGTGTCTCCAGTTATAGTGTAACCATTAGACTGAGACACTGCAGTCTGAGTGCTGCCTTTATACCAGTTATATCTCCAGTTCCTCCCAGACTCTATCACACACTTCAGACTGACTGTCTCTCCAGTGTACACAGGACTCTCTGGTTCTAGAAGAAGTGTAGTTTTGGGTAAATCTGTGCAAATGAAGGACAGAAGAAAACTTGACATTGTGATGTTTTGATTTTAAGTTCTTAAGCATGAAACCATCCTCAATTTGTCCCGCATATTTTTTTTTTTTTTTTTTTTTACGTTAAACAGAAGTTTTAAACATGGTAATATGATTTTGAATGTATGAGTCTCTCTGTCTGGGCCCTGTTTAAAACAGCCACCTTCAACACACTATCAGTATCAATATACAGTATCAGATATTCAACACCAATGAACAGACAGACATACAATACTAACAAATACTTTCCATTAATGTTATTACATTTTCTTTCTTCATAAAATGCAAAGTCTGTAACATATTTGTAGTTCAAAAGATGTAGATATACACTCACTCATCACAGTCAGTGTTACAGCGTTACTCATCTTTGTCTTCTGTAAGTCTCTTCTCCTTGTTCCACTACACGTGTAACTGCCACTGTAGTAAACGCTGAATGAATATTTATTGTGTTTGTTATGATATGACCTGAGCAGATCACCATCCTTATACCAGCTGTATGTCCACTCTCTGTCTTCTCCCTCACGTATGTCACATCTGAGAGTGACTTTCTCTCCACTGAAGATCTTACTGCTGTGAGACTCCAGTGTTAGAACAGCTCTTGGTCTCTCTGTTTAACACAAACATACATCTCACTGTGGCAAAGATAAAATCAAAGGCTAAATAAAAGAATAAGAAGATACAAGATGCAAAGCGAGTCTATGTCGAAGTAATGAACAGACATCAGTAGTAACTCTTACTGGATATGACACAATGTAAATG
The DNA here is from genome assembly GCF_902362185.1 of Chanos chanos. Classification (NCBI taxonomy): domain Eukaryota; kingdom Metazoa; phylum Chordata; class Actinopteri; order Gonorynchiformes; family Chanidae; genus Chanos; species Chanos chanos. The sequence goes on along the minus strand of NC_044501.1, from coordinate 42,365,074 downwards.
CACTAGGGAGCGTTTGCTATACTGTAAAGGAACAGTCATCTACTGTATGTCATTTTGAGAGACAGAAAATGCAGATAAAACAACATGTATTACCTTCTGTACGTCCAGGGTAGAGTAGAGGACTCTGTACTAGATCAAAGATAGGAAAAAAAATCAAAATGTGATGTGTATGTGTAATTCAATAAAAGTATCTTTCCATATAGAGTAACTAAGGAGAAACATGTGTTCTGGTAAAATGCCACTGTAGTGAATGGACCCCAAAATCCAACAGTCCTTTTCACTCAGACAGGAAACATGAACAAACACAGACTCGGACAGCAGTTTAATCATATGATCCATAACATGATTTGGAACAATTAAACAACAGAAGGAAATCGGCAGGCGAACGGGAAGGATATTGTGTCACTCGAGTCAGAAGCCCCTGTCCCTGAACATGACCATGACACTGTGACTGGAGCAGACTGACATGGAGAGAAGACAGATGATCTACATGATAAATGGCTCTGACTCAGGCGAAAAAAGTTTCATGCTTTAAGATGCATCAGTAAGGTCAACTGTCAATCAAAGTACAACTAATTTGTTACAAAGTTTATTTAGAAGAGAGGGCATCATATCAAAAGAATGTGGCAATATTTCAGTTGTTAAAAGCCAATGTACTGGACCATGATTTAAAATAATTTATGCCATTTGTTTCTACCTTTATTTCAGGGAGAGACTGAGAGATGCAGTAAAACCAGACTCCCTGTCTTGCATCGGTCATATTTATACATTTAGAGACTGAATTTCTCTTCACACTGATTTTCTTCCAAAGTCAACAACATCACTCATTCCAAAAGAAGCGTAATTAAGGCTTGCAGGATACTTTATTTGTGTAGTAATTGTTTTAGAATATAATTACTATTAATGAATTCATGAACAACTTCTTCAAATCCCATTTATGACGGTGTTTATGGATTTGGAGTTTTCAGAGGACCTGCTTTAAGGACAGACAGAGATGATCAATTAGTTTATAAAAATTAATTTTCCTTCCATGTAGTCGTTCCCATCATGTATTTGGAGAACTTTAATCTAAAAAGGGGAAAAAAAGAAGAAAGAAGAAGAAGAAAAAAAACAATGAAAAAAGAAAAAGAAAGAGAGTCGGTTAGCACCTCCCCCCACCCCTCACCACTGTAAACCACACGGCTGAAATGGAACAGAAACTAAACCACAAACGCTCAAGTTGTCTCTGCTCTCAGACATCACAAACACGGGCACTGTGTGGAAACTTTGGTTGTAGTGTATTTGATTATTTTTGTAGTCATTACTTTCTTTCTTTCTTTCTTTCTTTCTTTCTTTCTTTCTTTCTTTCTTTCTTTCTTTCTTTCAATTCGGGACATTAATGACCCTGACATTACAACTAAAAAAAGAAAAAAAAAATCTTAAAGGTAACTAGATGTCAGAGTATCTCCCAATGGAAGTGACCTTTGAGTACATGTGGTTCAGTGGTTAGCACTGTAGCTTCACAGCAAAAAAGGCCCTGGGTTTGAATCCTGTCTGTGGAGTTTGCATGTTCTCCCCATGCCTGTGTGGGTTTACTCCGGTGTGCTCCGGTCTCCTCCCACCACAAAGACATGCATGTTAGGATTAGTACTCCTGTCACTGACCTTGACCAAGGCATTGGCAAAAAGACCTGGAGTTGGTCCAGGGGCGACGGCTGTCCACTTCTCCTAGCGTGTGTGTGTGTGTGTGTGCTCACTGGCATATAGGATGGGTGATGGGTTAAATGCAAAGGCTGCATTTCACTGTTCAGTGTGTGTGTGGCAAATAAAGTACTTTTTCTTCTTCTTCTTCTTCTTCTTCTTCTTGTTCTTCTTCTTCTTCTTCTTGATGTCCCAGATTCAAGATCTCAAAAATTTTATCAGCATAGAATGAATACATTTTTTTTCATTTTTTATCAAAAAAGTCTCTCCCTTTTTTCAACTCGATTATGTGCTTCGGGGTTCTCATCGTCAAATGCACACAGGCGACAAAATACCTTTTACTGATCTCAGTGAACAGTGCCATCATTACCTTATAGGATTAAAGACTGCAGATCATTCTAGAACATGGACAATGGCAATCAGAGGAGTATGATGAGGCCTCTCTCACTCTTATACCAACTAATTTGGGGCACATAATCAAAAAAATGAAATTATAAAATTATAATTATAATTACAGGATACATTATACGTCCTAAATTATCCAAAACATGAAACAGGGGGCAGCATATTTTGCAGACAACACTAAATTAAATATACATTTACCCCACCCTTAGGACAAGCATGAATACAAGAACATATGATTTCAGCATTTCTTTAACCTCAACTAGAAGGCAGGAGGTTGGTGGAGGGGCATTACAGTGCTTTTTAATCAGCATTTAAAAAGACAAAAAAAAAAAAAAAAAAACAATTTTAGTTCACAGTGAGTGTCTCATTGCTACAGTAAGAAAACCCTATAGAAATGAGGAAGCGTGGGTTTATGTGTCACGAAAGAGAAAACTTTCTGGTTTGGAGGCTGATCAAACCATAAAGGATTTCTCCTGCTAGTCATGTCAGATCAGAATAATCACAAAGCAATCATATTCAGGACCAATATTTCATATTTTTAACCATTTAGTTTCTTTTGAAATCAGTTTTTTATAATCCGATCATACTGTAAGGATTCTTTCAGAAACAGAATCAGACACAGTTCATCATTTAGTCAAGTTTTTCAGGCCAAGACTAAGAGAATGTGCTTACAGTGACACAAATCAGGAAAAAGTGTATAAACTCTGAAAACAGCCTCGTTTAAATTTCCATCACGTAGCCACAGGAAAAAAAAAAAAAAATCAACACAGCCACGTTGTTACTCAATATTGCAACAAGAAATTTGTGAAATTTAAATTTATAATTTAAATTTCACACAAAACACATCAACACGAGCGCTAATCCGTCTCTGTGAGTGTGAAAACTATTTAACTTTTTAAAGTCTGTACAGGTCTGGGTCTGAGTAGCTGATTTTTTGAGTCACACTGAGTTATTGATATGGAGAGAAAAGAAAAAGAGAGATAATACTTACAGAGCAGCACATGTAGAGGACTGATCTCCATACTGTGAGAGTGAGAGACTGACTGATGTACAGTGTGTGTTATAAGCGCTTCCTGTATTTGCACACATAGAAACACGCCCCTACAGAAATGCAGAGAGAGCTGATATGACAGACAGATAGGAGGAGATATGAAAACACACACACACACACACACACACACACACACACTCACTGGACACAGCTTTAGTATCCCTTTTTCCTTGTTCTTTTCACAAAAAAAAAAAAAAAAAAAAAAAAATCAAATAATAGTCACATGTTTATATATGGGAATGATGTTTGCAATAAAAACAATAAATCCTTCATAAAACCATTCACATAATCCAATCTGACTAAATGTTAATCATGATTTACAGGTTTAATACAATGACAATACAATACAATACAACAGTACAATTGTCAGAACTGTCAACAGACGGTGGATCATTAACAGTCTCAAAGCCCAGCTGTGTCTGCAGCAGTGTGAATAAAAGAGGAGGTATGAGAGGGGGAGATGAATGAAGAGAGAGGTAAAGAGTAGAAAGAGAAGAAGATGAAAGTCTTTGGGTGTTTGTAACAGCCCTGTTGCCATGTGTACATGTACATACTTCGTTTGAAATAATATCACAAAGTCACTGTGAACACTTCAACAGAAAAGACATCTTCAGTGGTGTTTTGTCACGGTAACTTTTAAACTAAGGGAACAGACATCAGCTCAGTAAAGATATTTGATATACACATTAAAATGTTTGGTTTTCATGAATACTTTGAAAATTGTGCTTTACAACAGTGGATTTTTACACCGTATTGTGGAAGTTCTTACTCTCACACAGTCATGTGACATATAAGTCTGGTAGTGAATGTAAAGTCACTATGTACATACATATATACATACATCATTTCACTGAGATGCTCTTTTGTGAGAATACATTGGCACATTAGCACCTCCTCCCATCACTCACTGGTACAAAACCAAAGGACTGAAAAAGAACAAACCAAATCACAAACTCTCATTTTCTCTCTGCTTTTAGACACATGATGTGTGTGAGCTGTTGCTCAGCTGAAGTGTCTGTTTCAGTGCAGTTTCCATCACAGCATGCTGCATGCTACATCATGAGTGTGTGTGTCTATTTGTGTAAATATGTATGTGTCTCTCTTTCTCTCTCTCTCTCTCTCTCTCTCTGTGTGTGTGTGTGTGTGTGTGTGTGTGTGTGTGTTTGTGTGAGAAAGTATGTGTGTGGTGGTGGAAATTTCCACTGACTTCCACTACAGTGGTAGCCTTCACATTCCAAATCTCTTGTACTTCATGTTGCAGGTCTTCACTTTCTCCTGCTACTTAGATGACACGTTCTTGTCATCTGGGATTGCTAAGCTGATGATCATTAGTCCTCTGATATCCTTGTTGATCACCATGATGTCCAGCCAACTGACAGAGATCTTCCTGTGAGTTCTAGTTTCCCTGTCCAACAGGATTTTCACCTTGTCATCCTCTGTCACTGCTTCAGGTTCATGCAGCCTCAGCTTCTAATGTACTGGGATCTGGTAGTGCTCACAGATGGTCCCACTCACCAGTGCTTCAATGCTGTTGTGTCTCTTCAAGTACAGAGTATTGGTGACCTTCTGACATCCAGTCAGATGATGGGTGACAGTCTCATCATGTTCTCTGAACAGTCTACACTATGAGTCATTGGTGACCTATCAGTATTACTGTTTTATGTAACTTAGTGTTAAGTACCTGGTCCTGTGCCACAGTGATGAGACTCTCTGTTGATGCCTTGAGTCTGGCCTCCCTCATCTGTATGTCTCTTACATCTGTGTTCCTCTGTGTGGCATCAGAGCTGCCCGTACAGGGTCTTGTCTCTTCACATTCTGTGAGTTGTCTGTTACTCTATTTGAATCATTTCAGTCTGTGTGAGCAATGGTAGAGACTGTTTATGACCACGGGACCACTCTTATCTGCAGGATTTTTTTTTCTGTGCGTCTGTTTGTTTGGTTGGCTGATTGGTTGGTTGGTTGGTAGGTTAGATGGTTGGTTTTATTCTGTGTTGGGGAGGGGGTCATTTTCATGTGTGAAATGTTCAGTTGTGTTGTGTTATCAGAAAAGAAACAGACATGCAGAGAGACTGTGAGATATTATTATGTTTTACATGTAGGCCTGAAGTTGGGGGCTAATGAACAAGTGAAAAGCACAGCATGTGAACAGATATTTAGTTGTTTTCGCTCACGGTGGTCCTTCTAGATGAATAAAATGTGTATTATGATTGAGGCCTCAAACCAGATTTTTTTTTTTTTTCTAATCGGTTCGTTCCAAGCAGAATCGGTATTTTAATGTTTCTGGTTCTGCATTCCACCTTACAGTAATCGTTCCTGAACCGGTTAGGACCAAATGAAATACCGGTTAATGACGTTCCATGTACGGCTGCGTGACATGACAGTTTGTATCTTTTGGACAGAATAAAAATGTCTATTGATAGAGACTATAAAATATCTATCGCTAATGTCACAAAACATTACAAAAGTGCCCTGCATCACTAACTCGGAGCGCTTTAGTCTGTCCTCGGGCCGCAGTCCACTGTGGCTTCTGGGTCATGAGAAATATGTAATTTTAATGCCACAGCTGAGAAGCTTGCAAGCTTGCTAATAGGCTACGTGGAACACATTATGTTTAGCCTAACTGGAGCTAGCTAGCTAGTTCCAACGTTAGTTCTCTTCACATGGTAGCCTATGTAATTACATCGTATGAAAAAAATCCCATTATCTTTTCAGCAATGTGAGACTTCACTGTCAGACTCTCTAATGAGGATATTAACCAAAGGAAAGGACAATTCAGCGGAGTTCCTATGTGTAACTCTTGTATGATAACTGAAACAGCGTCTCCACCCTAATGGGAATCGTACAGAATTAAAATCACACACTGGTTTCTCCCAGCTCTCCTCCATCTACAGTCCTGTGACAATAATGGAAATGACCAAGTGTGACAACAGTGACTAAAAAGAACACAGGAGCTGCAGTTCATGGTGTCAGACACCGTCCTATCACTTCATGAACTCGACTGACTACCAAAGTGTCCTGAAGGCACAAAGTCTGTTGTTTAAATGTTTCAGTTCTGACATTTATGAGAGCTGGGATAGACCCCCCCCCCCCCCCCCCCCCCCAATTAGGATAATTGATTTACATAGATTAGATAACGAGTGAGTGAGTAAGTTTTGACATTTAAAACTGACATCTAAAAATGCTGAGAAATCCCTGTTGTCAGGATTTTTTTTTAATCTCTTTTTTGTTGTTCATTTCCTGTTCAGTAAGGTTCTAAAATCAAGCTGTTCACAAACCCATACAGTTAAATAAGCTGTGTCTGTACCATGTCTTTCAAAACCAAGGATGAGATAACTTCCTGTTATCACACACTAATTCAAACACAAACTTTAGTTATTTATAAAGAAACACTTTATTTGACATAGTTTTTGTAACAGAGATATGACTGTATCATAATACATGAGATTTCAATGTGAGACATAGATACTAATATCATGTGATAAAGCGTGGTTATGACAGAAACCATGTTTAAGGTGCAACTGAGTTAAACAGTTGGAAAGTTGCAGCAAGGTGTGTAATGTCCCTCCGCTGGACAATCGTTGAACTACATCAGAATGATAGCGTGACAGACATTTTTCATCAGTGTGCCCTCTGTGATATCAGTGAAATCTTGCATTTATGACGATTATGCAGAGCACTAGTATCATCACAGATGACAACATTTTCTGAAAGAGTCAAGATATTCTATCTAATCCTCTACACAGTGTTATATATTACACACCGACGAGTCTGCCCATGCAAGTGCCTGACTAAATGTCTCTAACCTCCTGACTGGTAATGTACCCCCTTTTAACCCTGAGAGTCAAAACAAAGACCTCCAACATACATACAGCTGCGCTGAGTACATGACTGACAATTGTGTGGGTGAAATGAAAAAAAAAACAAACAAAAAAAACGAAAAAAAAAAAAAAAAGAGAACAGTGCTTTGTTTAAACACTGGTGTTATTCTTGTTAATATATACATTTTCTTGTTTGAAATTATGAACACATCTTCGATCAGGGGGTCTCTACAAAAACACTTTCGTATTTTTATGCTTTTATATAAACAACAAACACTATGTATGACATTAATTGGATGTGAAACAGTCACTATGAAGTGTGTCTCTGCATCTGTTCTTCTGTTTTCACACACTTTGTCCACTGGTAGGTTTTTTTTTTTTTTTTCTCCATATTTGCTGGTGTCCATTGTGTGTGGAGTCAAATAGTGGAAGGTTTTTGGTGACAAATCTCTCAGAATGAAATTAATTAACGAATAATTAAATCATCTTACTTTTACTGATTGTTTAAAAGCTCTGTCTGACAAACACAGGACACAGAATGCAATCATAAAAGCACAGAACTCCATGGTTTATGATCACTCAAATTGTAGTTCTCTCTTTGGCCACAGGAGGCAGAGTACAACACAACATTTTTTCCCAAGCACAGAGCTCCATGGTTTATGATCACTCAAATTGCAGTTCTCTCTTTGGCCACAGGAGGCAGAGTACAACGCAACACTTTTTTCCTAAGCGGTTTAAAATATTGATGTGGAAATATCCCATGGAAACGATCAATGTAATCCTTTATAGGTTACGCAACAGGCTGAGAATAACTGATTTATTTCATAACATGCAGCTCACTTGTCAATTTTTAACAAGTTCATATAACTTGTCTTTTTAGTGTCACTGCAGTCTACTGCTCAACTTCTCAGCTTCTCAGTATGAACTGTTCAGCATGACAGAGAAAGGCAAAGTCTCTACAAAGGCAAAGGTTTAAATGAACATGGCCAGCTCCTCAGAAGTAACTATGCAAAGGAGAGTGAAGAACATGTCGGCATAGTTCAAATGAAGGCATCATTTTCTGTGTTGTGGATAGAATAATTTGTGAGTAAAAAGTTGAGAAGATAAAATATTTGTGATGGGAATTTTTCTTTTGCAGTGGCAATGAGACAAACAATGGAAATTTCCACCACCTATAACAGACACTTCAGAACAAGGGTCTCTCAACTCACCAACTCTCAAAAGCATGTTTGAGCATGTGCCCACATATAGATACACACATACACACACACACACACACACACACACACACACACAATCAGTTAGAAACACACACACACACACAGGCCCTGCCTCCCCCAGACACATGAAACCGCAGTTTAGCATGCAGAATGCACAGATGAGAAACAAACTGCCCTGAAACAAACACTTTAATCAGGTCAACAGCAGCTCAGAAGCATCTCATGTCTGAGAGCAGAGTGAAGACAAGAGTCTGTGGTTTGGCTTCTGTTCCAGTTGACTGGTCTTTTTGATTAATCATTCTGTTCTTACAAAGCAGTATACCAACTCTTTTTATTTTTGTTATATTTTTATTACAAAGAAATGTATTTTGTAAAAAGTGATTGTACATTCAGTACCACACCTATATGTCAGAAAACTAAATGAGAATACCTCCACAGTACATTTGTAAAAGAATACCTTTTTTTTTTTAATGTGTTTGGTTGCTTTTTGTTTATTTATTTGTTTGTTGTTTCCCCACTTCCAGAACTTACTGGAACTTACAGAAAATACCTCAAATAACTAAGTAAGGATATTTCCATTTCTAACTGTCAAAGCCAGTCTTGCATATCTTATTCCAAACACTGATATAAAGCCTTCAAGGTTAGGATTTAATATACATTTCCTTGGTTTAGAAAATGCACACACACACACACACACACACACACACACACATACACACACACAAACTTAGGTTGTAGCATGCGGTGTACTCTGATGGAAACTGTACTGAGACAGACACAGACATCTGTTAGCAACAGCTCATATGCACCTTATGTCTAAAAGCAAAGAGAAGATAAAAGTTTCTGGTTTGCTTTGTTCTTCTTAGAGTCATGTGGTTTTACACCAGTGAGTGATGGGAGGAGGTGCTAACTGGTCCTTCTACCTGATCATTCTGTTCTCACAAAAGAGCATCACACTGAAATCTATCTATTCATAATTCATATTTTATAAATTTTACAAATTACTGTGTGCGCAATATTCAAAGTATTCATGAAAAACAAACATCTACATTTGTATTATAAATATCTTTACTGAACTGATGTGTGTTCCCTTGGTTTAAAAGTTACTGTAACAAAACACTGAACATATCTTTTCTGCTGAACTGTTCACAGTGACTTTGTGATGTTATTTCAGGCCAGAAAATGAAGTATCTACATGTACATATGACAACAGGGCTGTTACGAACACCCAAAGACTTTCATCTTCTTCCTTTTCTCTTTCTACTCTTTCCCTCTCTCTTCATTCATCTCCCCCTCTCATACCTCCTCTTTTATTCACACTGCTGCAGACACAGCTGGGCTTTGACACTGTTAATGTCCTCAGCATATGTTGACAGTTTTTGAAAATACATTGTCCTTGCTTTACGAACCTAATGTATACACATAATGTAATTTATAATTATGTACTAATGTAAATTTCCTTGGTTTAGAAAACACACAGAGAGAGAGAGAGAGAGAGAGAGAGAGAGAGAGAGAGAGAGAGAGAGAGAGAGAGAGAGAGAGAGACAGACAGACAGGCAGACAGAAACACACACACACAAAGAGAGAGAGAGAGAGAGAGAGAGAGAGAGAGAGAGAGAGACACACACACACACACACACACACACATACACACACACACATACACACACACAAATAGACACAAACAAAGACTAAGAATCATTTTCATTTTCTTCATTTTCTCTTTCCCCTTTGACTCTTTGAAGACAATGAAAAACTTTATTATTAGAAGGCGCTATTTCACAAAACATTACTCTCAGCATCATAAGCACATTTTCCATTAATGGAAATATGCATAGTATCTCAACACTGTCTTGGTCTGTGTTTGTTCATTCTTCTTTTCAGGGTGAGGATTAAAGATACAAACTCTGTGTCACTTAAAATACTATATTTTGTGTTCTCCTTTATCTCCCATCACCCTCTCTGGCTCTTTTTAATCAATAGAACCTTCTTGGCGTCTCTGCAGAGGTGTGATCTAAATGTGAGAATACAGGAAGAGCTTATAATACACACTGCACATCAGACAATCTCTCACTCACACAGCATGGAGCTCAGTCCACTACATGTACTGCTCTGTAAGTAATCTAATTTTCTTTCTCTATGAATTATACCTGATATTTATAACACTTTGTTCACTTACAGTAACCCATAGTTGCTCCAACAACAGTAGACCATAGGTTTTTTTTTTTTGCTGTTGTTTTCTGTCTTTTAACGCTTATGTTGAATATTATAGATTTTACTGTAACTATGTGATACATGTGTTTTATAATTTAAAGCATTTAACAAATCATAAGCAACAACAATTGGCCCAATGGACACTGAGCACCCCACTGCGACCCTAGTTTGGATAAGCAGTTTTGAAAGTGAGAGAGCGAGCTAGTGAGAGAGCGAGCGAGAGAGTGTGTGAGTGATCAAGCAACAACGGTTGAAGTGGCTGTGCTGAATTTTTCTACATCTGAGATGTTAGCAGAACAATTAATAAATCAGTAACTTAAACTTAATAATTATAAAAATAACGAAATAAATAAATAAAAGTGGGGCTAACGATCTTGTCTTCTGAAAGACTTAATCAAATTTTGACCCGTGTCTGTCACTGTATTCTTACTATATCCCTCACTGTTCAATTAAAAATGTATTGGAGATTAGTCGACGTTAAAGAAAAGCGGGAATCTTATCTTGAGAGTTTGTACTTTAGTACTAATATCCATCTTAATGACAAACGTATTCTTCATGTAGAGTAGTCTTCAAGTGACACTGACTACACACACTGTTTTAAAGCAGTCGTGATGTATCCAGGATCAACAGATATTTATTTGAAAAAAGTCTCCTTATTCTGCCCCGTCTGCCCGCGTTCGAGAATCGTCTGCGGCCGCTGACGCTGTAAGTATCCGATGATATTTGAAATGCTGCCTGAGTTAGACAAAGATGATACGACCGTTAAAACGGAAAGATTCATGCCGCCTTAGAGCAAACTGACGCTGTAACTATCCGATGATATTTGAAATGCTGCCTGAGTTAGACAAACAGATGATATGACAGTTAAGACAAAAAGATTCATGCCACTATACAGCAAACTGTCAAGACCAGGCAAGTGGTTGGTAATCACTTTCCGTCCTGTGATACTTCGGTATGAGAAACGATATTGATTAGAGCCCCAATTTTTTTTTAAATTCGACATAAACAAAAATCCAATTGAAAAAAAAGAAAGAAAAGAGATGAAGAAAATTAAATAAAGTTGATTTTTTTTTTCTCCTTTTGGGTTGTTTGTTAATTTGTTGGGCTCACCTTTTTGTCTTTTTTTTTTTTTTTTTTACTTTTTGAATAATCAAAGCTTTTAACTGATAGCTAGGAAGCCATCTTGGTCAATCTTGTCCATTTAAAATAAATAAATGAATAAATAAATAAATAAATAAATAAAACTAATCTATATGAAATGATCTTATAGGTATGAGGCATCCTCTCAGAGATCCCTCGCCTTGAGTCGGTGCTGTATTGATCTCTTCCCTGTTTGTTGGCATTCTTGATTGATGTGAGAGACACCCTGACCTTGCCTCTAAGATTTAATTTTTCTTTTTTGTAGCCTAATGTTGTTCGGTTTGTTTTAGTCACTCTGCAAAGTGAACACAGTCAAGAAGAGAGAAAGAAAGAAAGAAAGAAAGAAAGAAAGAAAGAAAGAAAGAAAGAAAGAAAGAAAGAACAATATATACAGTGACTGCTTATGAATAATCAGATCCACTAAAACCAGTTTCCATACAGTGGCCATGTGTGTGATGCCTGAGTGTAGAGACAGTTTGAGCGTCTGTGGTTTAGTTTCTGTTCCATGTCAGCCATGTGGTTTACAGCAGTGAGGGGGAGGGAGGAGGAGCTAACTGATACTTTGAAATGAGTTTTAGTTAATGTCCTCTGACAGCCGCATAGACATTATTGTTATTATTATTATTATTATTATTATTATTATTATTATTATTATTATTGTTGTTATTATTATTATTATTATTATTATTATTATTATTATTATTATTATTATTATTATAGGTTTCCATGCCATGCCTGTCTCACACAAACATGTTATCATTGTCATCACATTCATCTACCCATACAATCCACACATCACCACTGAAACTTTAGACTATCAATAGCTTTAGTTACAGTAATACTGAACAGGTTTATCTTCATCCTGATCCATTGAACTGCTTGTTTCTGTTACTATTACTGTTCAAAATATGATGATAATCATATGATTAAGCAGCAAATGAAGCTAATTCATATGCTCAGGCATTACAGTGTTCTTGAGTTAATGTGTATATTTATTTATTTTTCCCACAATTCATGACTATTGTGTAAGGAAATGCACTGTACTAACATGTAACTTCTGATTTTCTTTTCTTTTTCTTTTTTTTAAATTCCCTTCTGTCTTTCTAGGGCTGAGTCCTCTACTGTACCCTGGACACAGCCGGGGTGGTGAGCATCGTTTTATCATCGTTAAACTTTTCATGTCTTCAAGTCACTTATGGTCGTTGATACTTAATGTCCAATGCACTTTTTTGGAATTTGGGTTTATATTCTGCATAGTGATGGTCCTGTGCTTATATTGTACAGAGAAACCCAGGGCTTGTCTAATACTGGAGACTCGTGCCAGTGAGATCTTCATTGGAGAGACTGTCACTCTCAGATGTCACATACATGGAGGAGGAGACAGTCAGTGGTATTACATAATGTATAAGAATGGTGTTGTTTCTGATTCATTTACTGAAAATAATGGATATTCATTCAGTGCTACTGAGGCCCACAGTGGTAATTACACTTGTATTGGCAAAAGGAGGAATGATAATAACTACACAGAGATGAGTGATGCTGTAAGACTGACAGTAATGGGTGAGTAAATTCATCTTTTTTTTTTTTTTTCTTTTCTTTTGCATTCCTTGTATGTGGGATGGTACTTCAGTCTCTGGTTCAAATCAGTAATATTCTTCTGTCATATTGCAGAATCAGAACTTTTTTTTCCCCCACATTTTTGATCTTGGATGAGTTTTTTTAGAGGGTTTTTTTTCTTTCTTTCTTTTATTTACACTGCTTTACCAGCACCTTCACTGACTGCAAAACCAGAGAGCTTCACGTACACTGGAGAGAAATCAGTCCTCTCTTCAGGCTACACTGAGTGTCACAGATTATTATAAATGCTATATTCAGTGTACTAATAACACTTTCTTCATATCTACAGACTTACCCACAGCTACACTCACTGTAGAATCAGAGAGTCCTGTGTACAGTGGAGAGACAGTCAGTCTGAAGTGTGTGATAGAGTCTGGGAGGAACTGGAGATATAAGTGGTATAAAGGCATCACTCAGACTGCAGTGTCTCAGTCTAATGGTTACACTATAACTGGAGATACATTCACCATCAGAGCGGCTGCTGTAACTGACCAGGATCAGTACTGGTGTCAGGGAGAGAGTAATGACAGACCCACATCCTCACAAAGAAGTCACACACTCACTCTCACTGTGAAAGGTAAGGGACAACAGGAACACAGAATCTAAAAGCAAATGGTGGAAATGAGACAAACAAACAAACAAACAAAACTGAGTAGTTCATATGTTTTCATTTTTTTTTTTTTTTTTTTTTTTTTTTTTTTAAGAAAATGTTCTGTGCAGTTCTCATTCATCTTTCTTACTAAAGTGAACATTATGCCGAGATACTGTAAAAGTTGCCTTACGATCAACATGCTCTTCTGTAAAATTGATAGTGCAGACAATTGTGAGTGTCTCTCCAAGGATGTGGTTGACTGAAGGAGACTCAGTGACTCTGAGCTGTGAGGTTAAAGACTCCTCTACAGGCTGGACATTCCTATGGTACAGAGTCATTCCCTACAGAGATGGGTTACCCAGGGTTAGTTATAACTCTGTAGAACTCCTCTCAGACAGCAGCAGAGGAGCTGGAGGCTCCTACACTCTCAGCCGTGCTGCTCTTAAACACACAGGAGTTTATGTGTGCAGAGCACAGAGAGGAAACCCAGTCTATTACTCAGAGTACAGCACAAGACAGCCACTGTGGGTCACTGGTGAGTCAACAAAAGATCTTTTTTTTTTTTTTTTTCTTTTTCAACAGTGCTTGAGTAAAGACGCTAATATTAAGTCCACCTCTCTGTATACGAAATTAGTTTTTCTTTTTTTTTTCTTTGTTTTTTGTACTAATTGGATAAAATTGCTATTGATGTTGGCATGTGTCTTTTGTTGCATTCATATTGTCAGATCAGTCACCATCACATGTTTGATCGAATGTGTCGTAATACATAACTTCATCATTCCATACTGTATATACTTGACTCAGGTCTGTCACCTCCAGCCTCTCTGATCATAACTCCAAACAAAATTCAGTACTTCAAATGGGAGTCTGTGAAAGCAAGTTGTGAGGTACAGAGGAACTCTACTGGATGGACAGTGAGACGATACAGAGATAAAGGAGAAGTGTCAGATTGTTTATCAGGTTGGGGATCAGTAACAGGATCTACATGTACCGTCGGATACCTTTCATTATATGGCAGTGGAGTGTACTGGTGTCAGTCTGACTCTGGAGGGAACAGTAATCCTCTCAACATTACAGTGACCAGTGAGTCTCAATAACTAGCAGTCACTGTGAATATTTGATTTATTAACTCCTCGCATTCATATTCTCTGCATTAGCGTTCACACAAAGATTACAGTGACTATATCTATATTTATCTATCTATCTATCTATCTATCTATCTATCTATCTATATATCTATATCTATATCTATATATCTATATCTATATCTATCTATCTATCTATCTATATATATATATATATATATATATATATATATATATATATATATATATATATATATATATATATATATGATATTGCCATTGCTGCATTCTGTAATGTGTATGTAACTGTGCTCTTTTCTATAGATGGTGATGTGATCCTTGAGAGTACTGCCCATGCTGTCACTGAGGGAGATACTTTGACTCTGCGCTGTAGATATCGAAACACCTCCTCAGACCTCAGAGCTGATTTCTATAAAGATGGATTAGTCCTCCAGAATCAGGCTAAAGGAGAGATGACCATCCCTACTGTCTCAAAGTCAGATGAGGGTCTGTATTGGTGTAAACACCCAGAGAGAGGAGAGTCACCAAAGAGCTGGATCACTGTCTCAGGTGAGATGATTTTTTATTCCCCCTCTTTTAAGCAAAAAATTGTCATATTTCAGCATGGGCTGCATTTTACTAATGACTGTGCTTGTATATTACTTACTTATAGATTCAGTGTCAGGTGGTGGATTCTCTGCTGTAACAGTGGGAGTGATGGTGGGACTGGGTGTTATCTTTGTGATCATCATTCTGATGATTGTACTTTTATGTTCCAAAAAATTAAAAGGTAAAAATGTGATACTGAGTATATGTCCGATTTGAGATGAAGCAATATTGATGTGTGGACCAAAAGAACATCATGAAATTAATAAATTAATGACAAAATATGTATTAAAAATATAGAATTAACCCAAAATAAATAAAATTAAAATTGCATTTTTGTATCATTACAGGTTCTCGTTTCAATAATATATGCATGTAAGTCATTTTGGGTGATCATCAATATACTCAATAGATAGTTTTGCATATAAAACTGGTCTATGTGTGACAGTGCTCTCTCTTGCCCCCTAGACCAAAAAGAAAAAATAGCACCAGTCAGACTTCGAACCAGGATCAGGACCAGACAGGAGGAGGACTGGGGACTCTGCAGTCTGGTCTGGACAGAACTGCAACATCACAAGCCTTTTTACATATCAAGCCACTTTAATCTCTAAGCCATTAATTAGCCGAGCGCCAGCAATATATCTTTAGATGTCCGCAAATCTGGCAAAGTCTTGTAAAAGTATGAACAATAACAACATCAAATTTCATGTTTTGGTTGTTAGATGATGCTGAAGAGGGGTCCAGTGATGTGATTTATTCTCAAATTGTGATAAGAGACATGAAAACCAAGAACAAAGGTAAATCGACCTCACCTCACAACCCAAAAGAAACGAGTTTTCCATTCGTATTGTACGAGTCATCATATTTTATGAACTCTATGGCTTTTCCATTCATTTCGTCATACTGACACAGCTGTAACAAGAGCACAGAATGCAACATAAACTCAGAGTAATACAAATCAGTGATGCTGTAAAAAGCAAAAATGGAAAAGATCTTCATATATCTTAAAGATCTACATCCCTTTTTCTGTTCTACGAGAGAGGGGGAAAAGTAAAACACCGTGAGATATATTATGTAAAATATTTCAAATGTTTCAATGAAATGTTTCAAGACATTTAAAATTTTACAGGTCCAAGAGGAGAAGACAGATTGTAAAGACAAATGACTGCAGAAAATGACATCAGAAGATCATCAAGCTAATATAAAGTAATCATGATATTAGTGGTATATGGCGATATATCATGATATATTTTCCCACTGCATGATAGCCCTCTACTTGTGTGTAAAATATAATGTCTGTAATGCTCTCAGTTTAATATTTAGCATTTATGTCTTTTTTGCATATTGCCAGTTGCAGTCAACTTCATTCTATAATCATTTCTCATTCTAAAGAATGTCCTAGTAGATTAATACATGGAGCAGATCTCAGTTAACCAAGAGTAAAAACAAATGATAACTTTCAGGCCACAGTATATGACCACATGTAACGCAAACATTTCATGTACAGACATCGCAGTAACATAACTAATAATTTCATGTATTTTATGTGTCCTGGTCGCTGAACAACTTTATGCCCTTTTCAAACTTTACATAATATTTGACTTATCAAACTTTGAGGGTATTAAAATAAATTTCTCTGAGAATTTTTAGAGATTTCATGTGTGTTCCTTTGATCCTGTGCATGTATGTTTCAGCGTAATCTTAATGTTCACAGAAAAAGATTTGATTATGATTCTTCTTTACCTCAACAATACCTAATCATCCAGATCCATAATTTGTTAACTCAGGGTGACTGGAGAATGTAAAGATGGTGTCAGATGTAACTGCACTAGTATATTATGTCATGTTTGTGAGGTGTATCATCTGTGTCATGTATCTAATGATCACAGTCTCACTAACAGCTGGATCTAGAGTCAGTGTGGAGGATGGAGTCTAGCTGAACTTCGCCTTATCTCAAGCAGATGGAGACAAAACTTCACTTTCTCTTAAAGTACCAAGAGGATGTCTTGGTTAAAAGTACTGGCTTTGGTATACGTATTTTGGAGGATTTTAGGACCCTCTAACTTCTGGTATTGATGAGTTTTAAAATTTTCTACAAAAAAAAAAAAAAAAGTCTATTTAAAAAAAAAAAACAAAAAAACAAAAAATGAACTCCTTTAGGGGAGGTGCTTTATGGTAGAGAATGTTTTGTGGTAAGAGTTTTAAGTACTCATTTATTTATTTATTTATTTATTTATTTATTTATTTATTTATTTATTTATTTATTTTTCAGTAAAACTAGTTGAATAAAACATAATTATATTTTAACTTATAAAATGTTCATTCAGGGATGAAGAGATAGCCTTGGCCCTTTGTCTCCTCAGCGTTCACCTGTTCACTGCCCCTATTTGTCCTAATCCCTGTTCCCGCTTTTTGAGGCCCCAGATCCAGTTCCTGCTCCTGATCCTGTCTTAGTGTCCAGCTCTAGTCCAGTCGCCACAGGTCTTCCAGTTGCTGCAGAGGCTCTGGTCACCTCTGGGTCCCTGTTCCTGGCCCCACAGAGGCTTTGGCAGCCTCTTGGTCTCAAGTTACAGTTCCTGTCCACATTGTCTTGGAGACTCCTACACCAGTTCCTGTCGTATCTGAGGCAGTGACCCCAGTGCCTGTCCTCAGTGTCTCAGAGGTTCCAGTCTCTGAGCCTGCTGCTGTTGAAATGTTGCTGTTGAGATGAGAAAAAAGTCTGTGGTGTATGGAGAGGCTCTGTGTTAAGACTTTGTCCAGGTGACCTGGTAGATTCAACACAAAACAGGAGAAAACACCTACACCCACATCAGTCATCTTCACATTCATCACCTGATGGTGTACAAGACTGTAGATGGGTGTAGGAGAATTAAAACAAGAGATATATATATATATATCTCTCAGTGACTAGAGCTTCAGTAATCACAATAAAAACAATCTATGCAGAGTGATCACTCTGACATTTGGTTTGGTTGAAATTACTGACGGTGAGTTTCTGTTAACATCAGCAGGGCAAGTTATGTAAGTTTGTGTGTAATCTGTTTTATCTACAAAGTTACTTACATAAGATTAGAATAAAGAATTTGCTGTGTAATAAATCTGTTATTTTCAGCATGTTGTTCTACCCAGGAAAGACTCCACTTCTTATTTCCACCTCAGTGTATCACACCTCTCAGAAATGACTTGATTCGTCCCCCTTGTGGCTATGGGGAGAATTACACCTTACATTCCAATAAATCATGGACTTTTATTTCTCTGTCATTGCAGCGTCTACCCTACCTTTTTGAGACTGAGCTGTGAAACAGCCAAGGAAAAGAAAATCAAGTTGATTCAATTATTCATTAAAAGTAATTTCTTTTATTCTGAGGGGATTTCTCACATCAAAACCCCTCTGTTGTCTGACCACACATACAACAGACACTAGTAACAGTAACAGACATGGAGACAATGTCATCAGAGAACTGAGAGGACAAAGCTCTCTCTGGGAAGAGTGACTGGGACACACAGACTCATGCAGAGACACATTTAACTGTGTGGTCGACTCTCTAAATAAATAAATAAATAAATAAATAAATAAATAAATAAAAGGCCTTATTGTTTTGTGATCATTTTAGCTTTGCATAAGGCTATTTAAATCTGTTTGAAGTAAAAACATTCACTGTTTTTTGACTATGGTGGATAAGGTCTAAGAACAGTGTGATTTGTCTATTTATTTATTTATTTATTTATTTATTTATTTATTTGATGACGTTGATGATGATGATGATGTTGATGATGATGATGGTGGTGATGGTGATATTATTATTATTATTATTATTATTATTATTATTATTATTATTATTATTATTATTATTAATATTTGCTCTAGAGTAGCATTCTTGAGTTCTTCATATCTTGCATGTCTGTATAAAACTCCCACCGGTTTTAGTTCACAAAGTGATCTATACATGACTAATGAATAATTTGAGAAAGTGGAAGGAATTACATGTTCAGAGAAGTTATGAAAAAGATCTTGGAACAAAGTCAAGGAAAAACCCACAACTCTAAACTACATAAATCATCTCACTTTGTAACATGTGTCAGCACCATGGACAGCATCCCAAAATTGCTTCACTGAGGTTTACTGTTAGGAATGATCACATTCATTACTCCTGAAATACAACAGAAGAGAGACAAAGATGTGTTCAAAATCCATGTTACTGTTTCTTAAAAACAACTTACTAAATGAGAGGGAATGATTGAATCAATCAGTTTATCATTCCTTATAAGAACCTAATGCTTGCCATCATTTTTTTTTTTAATTGACGTTAAAGTAATGTGATCTTAAAATGGAGAGATTCTCCCAAAGTCTCACACTATACACACTGCAGCAAGACTTCACTTTTCACACAATATCTCCACCGTCTCCTCAGAATCAAGTTTAAAAGGAACAGATTTTCCTATTTTCTCATTTTACAGTCACCTTGACTTCAGTTGGTCCTGGGACTTGTCATCCTGTCTTCATGATTCAGTAATGTGTATATACAAAAATCTCACTGAAGATAATGATAATTTTTGTGTAATGTGCAAAGTGGCGTTATTGGAGATGATGTGTCTTTGTACAACCCTCTGCTGGATTTAGACTGATGTTCAGCTGGGCTTCATATCCACTCAGTCTCCTAATCCAGCTGTAGATGAGACTCCTGTTATCAGATGTATGACACACAAGATACACCACATAGACATTATGAGATGACAGCCATGTTTTATCTGACTGTATCTGTATGTCCTCAGCTGGCCTCAATAAAATAGTGAGAGACATTGTGTTTATCATTTTGGTACAGAGACACTTGTTTCTTAACTCAGACTAAAGACACTGGTTGTTTTGTGGAAGAGAGTTTGAGCCTTTTATTTGCATCAAGGTTAAATGGATGTGCAGTAAGGGAACTACAGTATATACATGTCATAATCATTGGGAGAATCATCTGTGAGGCTGTGGTAAGAGGATCCAGCCTCAGTGCTGGGAAATAAAAGAGACAGACACATGGTTCAGGGTTCCATATCTTATATTAACCCGTCTCTCGGAGGAGCAACAACTGGATCTGAAAGCCATGGAGTGGAGAAAGCTTATTCTATTGTCGGGCCTACAATAGGCCTTTGAGTTACAGACTAACTCAGTCACTGCCAGTTAACTGTTGAGTCCCTGCAGGTGTACAATGAATATGCTACAGAACATCCAACCACTAGAGGGCAGCATTGTGACATTTACATTTCAAAAGTTTTTTTTTTTGTTTTTTTTTTCTTAATGAGTTACTGTGTTACTGTTACTGTTTACATGTTACTGACGGTGATGGAAACAGTGTAGTTTTGAGTAATGTCTCTATCTGCTGTACAAAAGGTGAATTCCCTCAGCTCCCCACACTGATTCCAAATGTAGATATAGGTGATACTGGTTATACAGAGGTAAGAAAATGTTGAATTTTTCTGATTGCAACTGAACATAAAAAAAAGAAGAAGAAAAAAAAAAGAAAAAGAAGCCTGAGACAAAAATGAGATAGTACAAATTTCTACTATATAAAGAATACACAAATACACTAAAAATATGATGAGGTGAATACATGTTTCATTGTAATAATGCATGTAATAATATAGATATAAAAATATACTAAAGATTCATTTGTAAAAATGTCTAAATACCGATTATTTTCACTAGAAATACAATCAAAAGCTTCATTAAATTCTTTAAAAATAACACAGTGTATGCTTTAGGATGGCCTGTCACCCAACTGATGACTCATCATGGTTACAGTGATGTTGTAATATCAGTTGATTGAATCCTCATGTGATTCTCTGGCATTTTAACACATGGAATCATTTGTCTTTATGATCTGTCACGTCATTTGGCACCTGTAAAAGATCAAAGCTCATGAAATAATATAGCAGCCCATATCACATATAAAACAAATATCATGAATCCATCTCTGCAAATACATAAAACAATAATGAACAATATATCTAGACCTCATTTGATGATATTATTTTTAGGACGATATGACATTCAGACTACACTGTCCGAACTTTGTGGGAAGTCACAGTTGTGTGAGAATCTTATTGAGAGCTCTCTCTCTCTCTCTCTCAAAAAAAAAAAAAAGCAAACAAATTAACAAAAAAAACTGCCTCTCATCAAAATGAGGAAAGTGAAGTGAATTAACATTAACAATTAGAGAGTACAGATTTCATATACAACTTTACTTCATCATACATACCATGTCTGAGATGAGAATACACAGCCTCTGTCATGATGCCAGTCTGCACATCAGTATCTAGTTGTTCAGCTTAAAAAGAATTTATTTTAGATTTTACTATATGAAAATAACAGAGATTGTCACTGCTGTAATCAGAGTTTGACAATAGTTCGGATAAAGTGAGCAAACTCCAGAATTGAACACAAAAATGATTTATATTAACATTTTCATTTACTTCGGAAACATTAGTCTCACCTTTACTCTTCTTCTTGTTTTTCTTCTGTTTTATCACAATAGGAGCATAAGTCACATAAGTCACATCACTGGCTCCAGCTACACAAGTAAAACAAATACAGTCTGAATGAGAAACTTTGGTCATCTCATATTCCTTATTATCTGAGCTGTGTTTTAATGGCCTAAGAAAAGGTCACTGTTCATATCATTAAATATATGCGCTACCTACACACATTACATTAGATCCAGACTGATATACTGTCTCTCTTACCATAGACTTTAAAACTCAACCATATTCAGACCCACTTACAATGCCATGAGTCTGTGATGGGGAGTGTTATCAAAGTCAAGTAAAATCAAATGTATTATTAGCCCATCCATATACAAGCATACAGTGGTTTCTCACTGACCACAGTGTAATATACAAGACAGGGACAGTGTGTACAGGACAACACATAGAGCAAGTAACAAGACAGTGAAAGATTAAGTCACACATGATACTACAGAACTGGACATAAGAAGTGGAGGACAATGTAACATAATAAGTAAAATATTATAGATTATAATATAACAAACACACTGTACAGTTGAAAAAAAAAAGGAAAGAAAAAACATATGGTGTTGTTATACCTGTGGTTGTGTTTGACTTCAGCTGTGAGTAAACCGTGTCCTGCTGTGGTGTGTTGGTCTTGTCTAATAGGGATAAGAGTTTGAATTTATGAAATATGACTTCAAACATAATGAAGTTCTTTGTGACTGATACAATATGAATGGAATAACTATAGAGTCGTGTTGCTGTGGTTGTGAGATGAGGGTGATTTACCTTTGTTCTTTATTTTCATGTTTTTCATCACAATCTGAGAGTAAGTCATGTCACTTGATCCCTCTTCAGCATCATCTGAAACACAAGACATGAAATTACACATTGTTAATGCTCAGACTCAGACTTACGGACATGTAAAAACTCTACTACTGTGACTGAGACATGAAGTTCAATATGTAGAAATGTTTCTAAAGTTGCAGTTCTGTTCAGACCACACTGCAGAGACAAGTGTCTTGACTGAATACCCATTTCTCCTCTGGTTTGGTTCTGGTCCTGCTTTGAGGTCTGACTGGTGCGTCTCTGTCGTTTGACTCTAGAGGACGACAGAGATCCATTGCATGAAATGATACCTTTACGTGAAACACTAGCAAACTATATTAATGAAACCATAAAAACACTTACAGACATGCTGTATTAGAGCCGGAACCTGCAATAATATAGAAAACACAACTGTAACTTTAAAATGATTTAGTACACAGAATATTAATTTTATATGAAATTTATAAAGTCATTATATCACTGTAATTTTCATTATTAGGCCTTTATAGCAATAGTCAGCATTGGATTCACTGAGTCTGTTTTACCTGAGCAATAAATCAGAGTCATTATAATGATGAACATGAAGGACACGCCCAGTCCCACCGCCACTCCTACTGTTACAGCAGATAATCCATCACCTGACACTGAATCTATTCACACACACACACACACACACACACACACACACACACACACACACACACTCACTCATTAGTTATGCACTGCTGTATCACACTGCAGTTACAAATATCTGATGTATGGTGTGTGTGTGTGTGTGTGTGTGTGTGTGTGTATCTTTGTGTGTTTCTCTCACCTCTGACAGTGATCCAGCTCTTTGGTGACTCTCCTCTCTCTGGGTGTTTACACCAATACAGACCCTCATCTGACTTTGAGACAGTAGGGATGGTCATCTCTCCTGTAGTCTGATTCTGGAGGACTAATCCATCTTTATAGAAATCAGCTCTGAGGTCTGAGGGGTCATATCGATATCTACAGCGCAGAGTCAAAGTATCTCCCTCAGTAACAGGATGGACAGGACTCTCCAGGATCACATCACCATCTACAGAACAGAACACAGTCACATACACCGTGGAGAATACAATAAAGCTTGTAATCTGAATATTTGATCTGAAATTTAAAAATATATCTGCTTTCATCTAGAAATGATATGTAGTTTGATTCATTTTAACAGATACACTATCATCAATGTATATCGGCAAAGATTTTCTTAATTTTTTACCATGTATCACAACACTATACAGAAATGTATTCATACAAGACACGAAGAGATATTTTCCTATAAAGAGAATGAATAACATTTTATGAAGGCACATGTACAGGAAGTAAGTGTTGAGACTCACTGGTCACTGTTATGTTGAGAGGATTACTGTTCCCTCCAGAGTCAGACTGACACCAGTACACTCCACTGTCTGATGACTGGAGGGAGCTGATGCTACATGTAGATCCTGTTACTGATCCCCAGTCTGATGAACAGTCTGACACCTCTCCATTATCTGTGTATCGTCTCACTGTCCATCCAGTAGAGTTACTCTGTACCTCACAGCTCAGTGAGAGAGAATCAGATGTAAAAAGTTGAGTTGTGTTGGGACTGATGATCAGAGAGGCTGGAGGAGACAGAGCTGAGACACAGACAGACAGAGTTTGAGCTCACATTTGTTCACGTTTTGAGATCAGAAACAGGTGCTGTGAGGAAATGTTATTACTCCATCATTAACAGTGTCCTTAACAGAAATTGGAAACAAAACCATATTCATTTTCTAAATTAACATACTCTGTTCACATAAACTCCTGTGTGTTTAAGAGCAGCACGGCTGAGAGTGTAGGAGCCTCCAGCTCCTCTGCTGCTGTCTGAGAGGAGTTCTACAGAGTTAGAATGAACCCTGGGTAACCCATCTGTGTAGGGAATGACTCTGTACCAGAGGAATGTCCAGCCTGTAGAGGAGTTTTTAACCTCACAGCTCAGAGTCACTGAGTCTCCTTCAGTCAACCACATCTTTGGAGAGACACTCATAACTTACTGAACTTTTCTGTGCTGATGAATACAGACATTTGCAATTTTTCTCCAGATTATTTTCTCAGAATTGTAGTGATCTGTGTCTTCTCTAAGAAGAAAAATCTAAGCAGATCTGGTACTGATGGTATAATGATATATCAGTTTTATAAAACAGCATAAAATTAACTGGTTAAAGTGAGACATTTTGTGCTGTTGGAGAATAAAGTAGAAAGTGGATATTGTTACACTGCTTTTTCTCAGACATGTCAGACCACTGCATGAAAACCAGTCTAAAAAGAAAATCTAAACGAACAAACAAAGAAAAAATGACCAATACTTAGTTTCATCAGTGCAGTTCTAAACATCACTGTTATGTTGCAGTGTTAAGGACTTGAGAAAAATAATAGTATGGTGTGAATGACCTTTCCCAGACCACACAATTAACACACTCCTTTCTGCTGTTTAATATTCGTGTAATAATAGTTTGTGTGTATTGTTACAGTGTCAGCAGACACGTCAGAGAAACAAGAATAAATCATAAACCATAAATTTCTGGATTCACTGGTGCAGTGTTACACATCAAATATATATTATACAATTATAGATTTGAGAGAAAACATTTGGGGGGAAAGATCTCTCCACGAACTCACTACTACCAACTACTGCACTCTTTTCATACATTACAGTGATCACTCACCTCTCACACTGAGAAAAACAGAGTTACTTCTTTCTGAGGTTGTTGGTCTGTTGTCTCTCTCTCCCTGACACCAGTACTGATCCTGGTCAGTTACAGCAGCTGCTCTGATGGTCAATGTGTCTCCAGTTATAGTGGAACCATTAGACTGAGACAGTGCAGTCTGAGTGCTGCCTTTATACCACTTATATCTCCAGTTCCTCTCAGACTCTATCACACACTTCAGACTGACTGTCTCTCCAGTGTACACAGGACTCCAGTTTGGAGCTATGGTCAGTGTAGCTTTGGGCTGTGCTTTAGTTCAGAGGAACGAAAAAATTATTAGATTCATAGTTTTGTAATACATTAAAAAAGGCATTAAAAGCAGAAGAATTTATCAGTCACAACTGTGAAATGCTGTCCTCTAAAATGTGCATTACGATATATCAAAACCAGTCACATTCTATTTTAGGGTTCATTGACGAACCCTCAGTGTGTGAACAGTGACGCAGGATGAGATGAAACATTTAAAACCTCACAATAAGTGTTTAGTGATGGTTGATTGGTGTTCAGTTTCTGCATTATTCAGTAACAAACAAGCTATTTGCTACCTCTTAGTTTCTCAACTTTAAAATAAAGTACTACCTCCAAATGTTTAGTTAAATTTACTGATGAGATGTAATGCAACATCTCAAAAATCTCTCCATCAGAAGAGTCTGAACAAAACTGACCTCTCACAGTCAGAGAAACAGATTTACTGGTTTGTGAGTATGTGGGTCTGTTCTCTCTCCCTCACACAGAGAATGAGATTAAACCAAACTGCATTTACCACTGTGTGTATTATTTTATCTCATCAAGAGGGAATATGAATTTAACTGAATATGAATATGACTGGTAACATTTCCAGGTTTTGTGAGTGTGTGACACCACAGATAAAAGGAATTTCTTACATTTTAATGGAGGCCAATTGTCTTTGCTTTTAACTTGGGTGACTTTTGTGATAAAACTCTCAAGAGATGCCAGTTTATCACAAGCATGGAATGCATCTCTCTCTCTCTCTCTCTCTCTCTCTCTCTCTCTCTCTCTCTCTCTCTCTCACACACACACACACACACACACACACACACACAGACACAGACACACACACACACACACACACACACACACACACACACAAACATATGACACACATCTAAGAGTAACACACACGTTACTCACCTTTAACAGTGAGAGTAATGTTATTGCTTCTTTGTGAGGATGTGGGTCTGTCATCACTCTCTCCCTGACACCAGTACTGATCCTGGTCAGTTACAGCAGCTGCTCTGATGGTGAATTTGTCTCCAGTTATAATGGAACCATTAGACTGAGACACTGCAGTCTGAGTGCTGCCTTTATACAACTTATATCTCCAGTTCCACCCAGACTTTATAACACATTTCAGACTGACTGTCTCTCCAGTGTACACATAAGTTCCTGGTGTAACAGTGAGTGTAGCTGTAGGTAAATCTGTACAAATGGAGAGCAGAGGAAAACCCTTTTTTAATGTATTCATTCTGAGTATTGATAATTACAATCGTATCATTTGTTTCTAAAACGTCACAGAGAACAATTCTCCTTCTGTTTCTTTATCACATGTCACTCAGGTTGAAGAACGAGATATACAGCAGCATTATTAGATGTGGATAATGAATAACCATATTTCAAAACCTGACATCAATGGTGATCCATTAAACACCGTACATTAAATTATACTAATGATGACAAATCTTAACAGTGTAAAAATTAATATGAACAGACTCACCCAACACTGTCACTGTTACAGTCTTACTCTTTTGTGAAATTTGGCTGAGAGCTCTCTGTAATCCTTCACAAGCATATTTACCACTCTGACCCTTAGTAGTGGCCCTGAGTGAGTATTCATGATTGTGATCAAAGTAAGTTGTTATGGAAACACCATCCTTATAAAACTTATAATACCACTGAGAGTTTCCTCCCCCACACATGTCACATCTGAGAGTGACAGTATCTCCAATGAAGATCTCTCTGCCACGGGATTGCAGTCTTAGAACGGCTCTGCACTCTGTTTAACACAAACACACAACTCACTGAATGAAAAGGATGAACTTGATGAACAGCCAACACATACTGTAATTATTTTTACATTTGTTTGGAAGTTTATATAGAACTTTGTGATAATACATTAGCCAGTAGCAACCACTCCATTAAGTTTATATCATTTTGTCTATTTACCCTAGCTTTAGTACTTTTTCACTTTTTTATGCGCCTTAGTCTTTTAAGAATGCACTCTGCTCACTTTATTGATGCTCCTGCTCATCGGAACAGTTTTTTGCACAATATGCAACCGAAAGTAGGGGGGTGCAGGCTCCCTTACACTCGGGAGGAATTACTATCAAGGCGAACAGTGTTTGCCCCTGGGAGATGCAAACAACATGTTCCAGAAGAAATATTGAGGAAATACTGTGGCTGCAGAGCAAGATTAAAGCAGTGAATGAAGTGGAGATACATGCCGTATCTCCATATCATCATTATGGGAAATGTGAGATCGCTGGCAAATAAGACGGATGAATTAACGGCGCTGATGAGGAGTCAGAGGGAATTTCAGGAGAGCGGTACCATGTGTTTTACAGAGACATGGCTTCACGAAGACATTCCGGACTACAACTCTACCATCAACGGCTTCGAAATGATACGGGCAGACAGAGACCGAAAGAAGAGCGGTAAGAGGAAAGGAGGGGGGCTCACTGTTCTCGTTAACAACGGATGGTGTTATCCAGGGCACATTACTGTCAAGGATAAAGTCTGCTGCTCGGGCATTGGACTTTCAGCGGTGAGCCTACCTCCCTATTATTTTCCGAAGGAATTCTCACAAGTTATAATGATCGCTGTTTATGTTCCGCCATCCGCCGACGTGAACACAGCGGGTGACGTCATACTCTCGGTCACAGCGAGCTTCAGTCACAGCACCCCAGGGCTTTCATCACGATTTCTGGGGACTTCAACCACGTGATGCTCTCCTCTATTATGACAAACTTCACCCAGTTTGTTGACTGTCCAACCAGAGACATTAAAACCCTGGATCCACTTTATGCTAACATCAAAGACGCATATAGCTCTACAGCCCTCCCCCCCACTAGCCAGATTAGATCACAACCTGGTCTACCTCTCACCCCAGTATAAGCCCCTAGTCCAGCGGCAACCTGCAACCACCAAGACAGTCAGGGGATGGTCTCAGGATGCAATTGAGGCTCTGAGGGGCTGTTTCGAGGCTATGGACGGGGAGATTCTGACCAAGCCATGTGATGAGGACATAGAGGGGCTAACGCATTGTATTATGGTTTACATTCATTTCTGTGTGGACAATGTCAACCCCACCCGCACAGTAAGGTGTTTCCCGAATAAGAAACCCTGGATCATCAGAGGCATGAAGGCCCTCCTTAATGACAAAAAGAGGGCCTTCAGAGCTGGGGATAAGGAGGAGATTAAGAGGGTCCAGAAAGCACTGAGTGCGAAAGATCAAGGAGGGCAAGGACATCTACAGGAGGAGGATGGAGTAAAGGCTGCAACAGAATAACACAAGGGAAGTGTGGAATGGTATGAGGAGAAACAGACCAGCAGCCATATGAGAGAGGGCAGCGTGGTCAGGACCAACGAGTTAAACCTGTTTTTCAACAGGTTTCACACTGGAGCCCTTGTCCACACACCCCACAGCCCCTCGACCATTCACACCTCCCAAATCACCATGCAGCCCCCCTCCAGCCCTTCTCAGGTCCCTCCTGCTCCTCACCACTCCCCCCAACCATCACAACTGATCAGGTGAGCAGACGACTGGAAAGGCTCAAAGCTCAGGAGCATGCGGATTGATGCTCTGCTTGTGACCTGGACGATGGACTATCTGACAAACAGACCACAGGACGTGAGACTGGGGAGCTGTGTGTCAGAGACAGTCAGTGTTAAGCAGCACAGGGCCCCCCCAGGGGACCTTCCTCTCTCCCTTCCTGTTCATGCTGTACACCTCCAACTTCAGTCACAACTCAGAGTCATGCCACCTTCAGAAGTTCTCTGATGACTCTGCCATTGTAGGGTGTATCAGAATACAACAGAATACAGAGGACTGGTAAACAACTATGTGAAGTGGTGCAGCCTGAACCATCTACAGCTGAACGTCAGCAAGACAAAGGAGCTGGTCATGGACTTCCGCAGGAATAAGCCTACCCTGACCCCTGTCTCCATCCATGGAGAAGATGTCGGGGTAGTCCACTTCTACAAATACCTTGGAGTGCTCGTGGACGACAGGCTGGAGTGGACTAAGTACACAGAGGCCCTTCCTGAGGAGACTATGATCCTTCAATGTCTGCAACAGGATGCTGCAGATGTTCTATCAGTCAGTGGTATCCAGTGCCATTTTCTATGCGGTGGTGTGCTGGGGGTGTGGACTGAAAGCTGGGGATGCTAACAGACTGAACAAGCTTGTCGGGAAAGCCAGCTCTGTCATAGGAGGTGGAACTGACCTAGACTTGCTGGGGGTGATGGCAGAGAGGAGGATGCTTAAGAAACTGGTGAGCATCCTGAACAACTACTCCCATCCCCTTCAGGACGAGCTTGTTAAACTGAGAAGCACCTTCAGCGGCAGGCTGATCTCCCCCAAATGCTCCTCTGAGAGATACAGAAGATCGTTTCTGCCAATGACCATCAAATTGTACAACTCCTCCCCTCTCTGCTGCAGCAATGCCCCATGCTGCTCCTACTTCAACATAATGATTGCACTATGGACAATTACACAATGGACAGTTGCATAATTGGCAATAACTATGTCTATCTATCTCACTCCTTATCACAGTATCTGGTTTAGATTTGCACTGGGCAGTTAGTATTATCATTCTACACAATGTGTAACAATGACAATGTACTCCATTGCACATGTAACAACAATGCTCTCTATTCCACATTACACACCACACAATAGTGATAATCTTACTATGACTGCTCTATATTGTGGCATATTCATTATATGATATGTATATAACTCCTGCACTATGGCAATAACTTCTATCTACCTCAGTATTCTCACTTTACGGCTATTACTACCTTACCAATCACTGCACTATGTACAGAACAACCTTTATTTTATCTTATTTTACCTTTATTTTATTTTATCTTTTTTCATTTTATCCCTATTCCCTATTTATCTTATTATATTCTACTTTTATTCTATGTTGTGTTTGGTGTGTGCTGACAGTGTTGTTGCAACACTTGAATTTCCCTCAGGATTAATAAAGTATTTCGTATTCATATTCATATCCGTATTCCCTGACACTGATTAATACTGATGTCCTATTACAGACTGTGAGTCATAAATGAGGAGCAGGACTGAATGTCAGTCATGTGAGTGAAGTTTAACACAGACAGGACAAATACAGTGTTAAGTAAATAAAAACATTCATAATGTGTTCATTACCTTGGGTATGTCCAGAGTGGAGTAGAGCACACAGCACTAAAACACAGAGAAATAAACAAACTCAGAGCACAGGAGTGATGGATTTATAACTAATCCTGCCAAACACTGTGGTTGATGGAAAACCTCATTATCTGTGATGAACTATATGTAACTGGACACAGTCTCTAAAATGCTGGTTCATCATCTTTATAATTATGTGGACCTTCTTCTTCTTCTTCTTCTTCTTCTTCTTCTTCTTCTTCTTCCTGAAAAGCTTATGATTCAAGCTTTTAAAGTGAAGACATTTCAAATGATAAGATTTGAACAATACTTTGGTCTCAACTCAGCATTTTCAATTGTTCACAAGCTTTTTTTTTTTTTTTTTTTTTACAAAAACACACATTTATATAAGTGATATATAGGTGATGGAATTTACGGCTGATAGAAGATAATTTAACTTAGACCCTGACCACAACCCACACAGTCATTTCATTCCCATCATTTATCATAGATCAGAATAATAGTGTAAAAAAGATTAAAGCAGAGAGAGAGAGAAAGAGAGAAAGAGAGAGAGAGAGAGAGAGAGAGAGAGAGAGAGAGAGAGAGAGAGAGAGAGATGACTGCAGACCTAATTCCATGAAATTCACTTAACCAATATTAACGAATTGCTTTATTTTCTAACTCTGTTACATTTACATTCTCAACTAGCCCTGAGTTCAGAATGATCATAAAGTCCATCAGGCCCAGTGTTTCAATCATTTCCATGTCTGACACCATGCGGTCACTACCTAATACAGTGAGGATTATTCAGGATTGTAAGAAAAAAACAGCAACAGGTGTATCAGAGACTGAGAGTGTAGGAACTGTAAAAAGTCACTCTAGTCAATTCACTCACACACGCACGCACACACACACACACACATTCACACACACACGCACATACACGCGCACATACACACACACACACACACACACACACACACACACACACACACACACACACACACACAGACACGCAATCTGGTCTCCCTCAAAATTAATCATCATCAGCTTGTGTTCGAGCGACATGGGTGTTGCTGCTATAAATGTTGAGCCTAATGTTTGTTGTATATTAAAGTGAGTGACTTTTTGCCTTGGTGTGCACCGGTGCTGATATTTTAACATACATGCATTGATCTTGAATGCACTGAGGCCTGGGCCATAAAAGACAGAAACTAGGATCAACTAGCTCCTCCTACACTCACTGGTCTAAACCCATATGTGTGAAGAACTAGAACAGCAGCGAAACCACAAACTCTTATCTCTGCTCTGCTGTCAGTCATCATTAAACACTGTGGGTGGGTTTATTAGAGTCTCAGTTTAGTATGTTTGTTTATTAAGTATGTGCATCTGTGTTAGATTTCTCTCTCTCTCTCTCTCTCTCTCTCTCTCTCTCTCTCTCTCTGTGTGTGTGTGTGTGTGTGTGTGTGTGTGTGTCTGTGTGTGTCTGTTGCTGTCTTGGGACTGTTGAGTTAAAATGCTAATTGAAAAGGGTAGTAATGGTAGTTGAGTTCTCTCCTGTTTCTTTAATTATTCTATCAATCACTCGGATCCACCAAAAACTACAATTAGTAAAAAGATCTTGAGTATCCGTTCACTCATAAAAATAATTCCTTAGCATTTCTTTACTTTTCTCTGAAATCATCTGATAGTTAGAGTGTCTGCATGTAGGCATGCAGGAGAATGAGAACAGAGAATGAAGGATCTTCTTTTATATCACCATAAACTACTGTATGGACTGAGCAACACTAAGAACACAAGACAAATTACATTTATTTACTAGAAGATTAAGGTAACAAGTTCAGTCCTGTCAAGTGTGACTCCCTATGTACTCCTGACCTCATATCACCAGACATTACATATTTATCCTTGACCAATCAGAGTTCACCCAAAAGAAACAGTCAACATGCAGTTCCTCCAACAATTAACATACATATACAGATAATAAACAGGTCTGTGTTACAACACCACACACATAAGATGACATTGTGTCTTAACTGATTTTTTCTCACTAGATGGTTTTCACTTCTAATGGAATTCAGTACAGCCATTTCCTGATCAATATGACTCTGATGAATTTTACAGTGGTTTAATGTGAATAATGTAAAGGTGAGAATATTTGCCACTCTGACAAAACCCTTTGACACTATCATGTGCTTTATTCTCTATCTGAGTGTAGCACCCCTGTGGGAGGCATAAGTTTATTATTTTCGAATACTGTTGTGTACAATGCCAAGATGCAAGTGTGATTGCAATGTGTGAGTTTTTTTTGCAACTGTTTTCATTTCATGTGTGTTCATCATAATGTCTTGATTAATGTTAGAATCTGTAAATGTTTTCAGTGAATAAGGTTGATAAAATCTGCAAGCGTTTTCATTTTATAAGAGCTCATTACGATGTTCATTTTACAGTTAAAACTAGTTCATTGGAGGACAAAATAAGGAAACAAGACATGATTGGTTAAAACTGACCTATCGTTTGACTGCAGCAATTTACATGGGCGTGTCTGGTTAATGTGAGAGAGAGTTTTCGAGAAGTAATTGGGAGAGTGTGAAGAGAGAATGCAAGAGAGAAAGCAGCGAGAGGACAATGAACGTAGAGAAAATGTTCAATTGTGTTGAATTAAACCCGAAAGTTTTCCAAAGTCAACCAGAAGTTTCAAAAGGCAAAGTACGTTTGTAGTTTTGTTTTTCCCCAGTGTATATTTGTTTCCGAGACAGTTTTGGAGGTGTTTTTTGCTAGGTGCTGGCGAAATTAGAAAAGTTCGAGTGCTCGCCATTTTGTGGATTACTACAGTGGACACTGAGTTTTCCCGAACTTTGTCAAGGACGACTGCCATTGAGATTTCGGCGCGGACGGAGCAGCAAAGACAGCGCAGTCAACTTCACTCTTCAGCCGTGGAGGTCTTGCTACACTTCCTTTGTGAACAGTCAAAAGGTTCAGTGAGTACAAAATACGTGCCTTGGTCCACCATTTCGACATGCGCGCCAACTAAGGGGTACCCCAGACTGTCTCTGTATGTCAAAACCCGGGAGTTTTATTTTATTTTCATGTCACCTTGTTGGTTGTTTATTGTGTGAATATATGTGTGTGCATGTGTGTAACTTCTGTTGACTACTGATGCGTGAGCGGGCAAATAAATGTTCATTGGTAGGACACAGTATTTATCGTTTGTATCTTTGAGGGTGAAACTCAAAGTGGGGGCTCGTAATTTGTAATAACAAATCAGCAAGGGAGGTTATCCATTCGGCATTAATTATAGCCATTTCCATAGGCTAGCCCAGGCCTCTTTGACACCCTTGGCAAGACTAACCCCTTAGACATATATCCTGCCAGTGGATCCCATCTAAGCTCCTCCCTTGCGTGTGTATAGAGTGGTGGTAGGCCACAACACATATGTAACATAGTTCAACAAAATCCGCTTAGTGGGAGGGCTACACGTGGGGGCTCGTCCGGGATGAGTTTGTATGCTGTTTTTTCCAAGATGAACATGTTATTATGCTTGTAATTTAATGGTAATACTGTGTCAAATGTGAACTTGTCTTGTGTGCATCAGATTTGTTGTTGAGGGTGTATATTGATTGTTTCTGTGAAAACTTTATTATAATATGGAGAAAGAGCAGATATTAAGTTGGTGTGAGGAGAAGGGTGTTAACCCTAAAAATGCCATTGTACTTAGTAATGTGCTTGTTGATGTTACTGATGAGATTCTTTATCAGGTCCTAGATAATGCAGAAGTCTTTGGTCGATCCAAAGTGAGAGGCCGTTGTTTAGCATCCTTTGGGAAAAGTCAGTTAATTCTTGTTGAGATTTCCAATGATATCAGTACAATCAAAGTACCCGAGCAGGTAGGTGTAAGAGGTGAGGTGGCTCCCTGGTTGGTCAGTATTGCTGTTGAAGCTTCACCATTACAACTCCCCACAGAGAAGGAAGATTTTCAGGCTAAACTGATGACATTCCTGGCCAATGAAGGAAAGACAATTGCTGACATGGAGGGTTTGTTTAACTCTGCAACGTCCTCCCCTGCAGGTCCAGACCTAAACACTCAGCTGGTGAATGCTATATCCTCTTTGGTTGATAAGTGTCAGGCTGCAGCAGTCGAAAGTCCAGTCTACCGCAAACTTCGTATGTTCTCTGGCGTGAAGCCAACTCCCCATGGAGAGGAAGAATATGATGCGTGGGCTGAACAGACAACTCACATGCTTGGTGAGTGGAAGTGTGCAGATTCATTAAAGAAACAGAGAATAGCAGAGAGTCTTAAAGGGCCAGCTGCCGATATTGTCAGATGCCTGAGAGTCAGTAACCCCAATGCTACGGCCAGTGATTATTTAACAGCCCTCGAGACAGCCTTTGGAACTACAGAGAGCGCCACAGATCTCCTGTTTAAGTTTCGTAACACGTTCCAGCTTGAAGGTGAGAAGCTTTCAGCATATCTGCTTAGAATTGACAAACTGCTTCACTCTGTGTTCCGGAAAGGTGGCATCAATCTGGGGGACATGGATAGAGCCCGCATTGAGCAGGTTGCAAGAGGTGCTTTGCCTCATGACCTTGTTGCCCTCCGTATTAGAATGACCTACAAACTCCGATCTGCCCCTACCTTCACTGAACTGCTCCGTGACGTGAGAGAGGAGGAGAATATGATACTGGAGAGGCCTGGTGCTACCCAAGTCGCTGCATCCACCATGCTTGTGCCAGTCGAATGTGCAACCGTCTCAGCTGCGTCACCACGGCTTGAGTCCAGTCCTGTATCTGCTTGTACCGGAAAAGATCCTGCTTTAGAGAGTCTTGCCAAAGAAGTGCAAGGGCTTAAGACTGAGGTCACTCGCCTGCTCTCTGTCCCTTCACTTTCATTAGTTGCACAGACCCCACCCCACAGCAGTAAGAAGAGGCCAGAGGGAAATCCCTTTGCAAAAGCACAAGAGGGACTACCAGAAAAGCTGAACCGAGCTGACATCTTCTGTTACAGATGTGGTGAAGATGGTCATTTTCAGCGGGAATGCCAGAATCCAGAGAATCTCAGAAAGGTGAACAAACGCCTCCTGAAGCTGAAGCGGCCGTCGGGAAACTCCGCAGGGGCCCAGTAGAGGAACGGGCTGGCGCCCCAAGGTTGACACGTTCCACAAAGTGTGAACCGCTGAAAGGAGAGAAAGCTGTACTTCCAGTGGGCCTAATTGGGCCTAGCTCTGTTGTCTCAGTGCGAATTGAAGACATATATGCAAAAGCTTTACTTGACAGCGGGTCTCAAGTTACCCTTCTTTACCGCTCATTTTACGACAAGTATCTGAAACACATGCCATTGACTCCAGTTGACTGTTTGGAAATATGGGGACTCAGTGTCAAAGAGTATCCCTATGATGGTTACCTGTGCTTGAAGCTTGAGTTTAATAGCGATGTAGTTGGAGTAGCCGAGACAGTTGAGACACTTGTGCTTGTGTGTCCTGACCCAACCATCAAAGGGGAGGCTTCCATCATAGTGGGTACCAATACCTCTGTGGTGAGACGACTGTTCAATTCCTGCAAACGCCAAGGAGGTGAGAATTTCCTAAGTACCATGACTGTGCATCCTGAGATTAAACAAGCCTACCAGAGATTTCAGAAACTCTCAAATGAGGCTGCTGAGATGGAAAGAGGCACAGTATGGCTTGCTAAAGCTAAGCCTATGACTTTACCCCCAGGGGAAGCTGCAACCGTTACCGGCATTCCTAAGTTCCCTGGTCATCTGTCAACGGAGACAGTCCTAGTTGATCATTCTGGAGGTGGTCCAATTCCTGATGAGCTTCTGGTGTTACCCACCCTCAAAAAGGCTGCTGATGTTCGTAACCGTCGCATCAAGATTATCGTAAGGAATCTGTCCACTCATGAAGTAACTCTGAAACGTGGGATGCCCATTGCACACCTGTTTCCAGTAGATGTTGTGGATGAGGACCCAGTGAAGGAAAAACACACAGACTTGGCCAAGCTGACCCTGTCTGCGTTCAACTTTGGTGATTCCCCAGTACCCCAGGAGTGGAAGGAACGATTGTGCAAGAAGATGATGGAGAGAAAGGAAGTTTTCTCCCGAGGCGAATTTGATGTTGGATGTGCAAAGAACACAGAACACACCATTCGGGTGACCGACGATAAGCCTTTTCGAGAGCGCTCCCGACGTCTGCCTCCTGGGGATGTTGCAGAAGTTAGGAAGCATCTTAACGAACTCCTCAAAGCTGGTATCATCTCGGAGTCGAGAAGTCCCTATGCTTCACCCATTGTGGTGGTACGCAAGAAAAATGGCACAATACGTATGTGCGTGGATTACAGGACATTGAACAGAAGAACAATTCCTGACCAGTACACAGTGCCACGTATTGAGGATGCTCTTACCTGCCTGAGTGGTAGCCAGTGGTTCAGCGTGCTGGATCTGAGGAGCGGCTACTATCAGATCCCTCTGGACAAGGCTGACAAAGAAAAGACCGCCTTCATCTGTCCAGCTGGTTTTTACCAATTTGAGAGAATGCCACAGGGAATTTCTGGTGCCCCGGCCACATTCCAGCGCGCTATGGAGAGAACACTTGGAGATATGAACCTTTTGGAAGTCCTTGTTTATTTAGATGATATCATTGTCTTCGGGAAGACCCTCGAGGAACATGAGCAACGTTTGATGAAAGTGTTGGACAGGCTGAAAGAGGAAGGGCTTAAGTTGTCCTTGGACAAATGTCAGTTCTGTCGCACTTCAGTGAACTACTTGGGACACATTGTTTCAAGAGATGGTATCGCTACGGACCCCTCCAAGGTGGAGGCTGTGAAGTCTTGGCCACGTCCAAAGAACATATCCGCTCTTCGCTCTTTTCTGGGCTTCAGTGGATATTACAGACGCTTTGTGAAAGACTATTCCAAAGTCAGTTACCCACTCAACCAGCTGTTGAAGGGCTGTATCACTGCAGGGAAGCATGGTCAGAAGTCCAAAGAAGGTAAAGGTAGTCAAAATCCCAAGGAGGATAATGAGTCAAAGCAGCTGTTCCATCCCTCTGAGCCGTTCGGTTCTAGGTGGGACGCAAAGTGTGAAGCAGCCTTTGAGATGCTCAAGAAACGTCTCACTGAAGCACCTGTCCTGGCCTTTGCCAATCCGCAGTTACCTTACACCCTGCATGTTGATGCCAGCAGAGAAGGTTTGGGAGGTGTGCTTTACCAAGATCAAGGGGATGGTCTACGTCCTGTCGCTTTTGTCAGCAGGAGCCTTTCTCCATCCGAGAAGAATTACCCCACACACAAGCTTGAGTTCTTGGCTTTAAAGTGGGCGGTTACCGACAAGCTGCACGATTACCTCTATGGAGCGAAGTTTGAGGTGCATACGGATAACAATCCGTTAACTTATATCCTCACTACAGCCAAATTAGATGCAGTGGGACATCGATGGTTGGCTGCATTGTCAACGTATGATTTCAGCTTGAAATATCGACCGGGTAAACAGAACACCGATGCAGATGCCTTGTCGCGTCGTCCTCATGTGATGACCAATACTCGTGGTGACGAATGGGAGACCATTCCTTCTGCTAGTGTCAAAGCCATGCGTCAGGCATCCCATGTGGGCAGTCCCAAATACTCACCACCACACAGAGTCATTGACCTGGTAGGGGCGTCTAAACAGGCTATACCCCGGGCATATTGCAATGTGTCTGCAGTAAGCACCCATCAGCTGCCCAAGCTGAGTTCAGCTGAGATTGCTCAGGCGCAGCACACAGACCCATGCATTGGGGAAGTATTGAGAGCTGTTGCTCAGAACGATGTAAACAGTGCTGACAGAGGGAAGCACCCGGATGTACCATTGTTACTTAAAGAGTGGGAGAAGCTGAAGTTAAAGGATTCAGTCCTCTACAGAGTCTCTAGGCCGCCCAAGAAGCCATTGGTGCAGCAACTGGTGCTCCCACAAAAGTTCAGAGAGACAGTGCTTCAGTCATTGCATGATCATTCTGGCCACTTAGGGTTTGACAAAACCTATGGGCTGGTGCGAGAGAGGTTTTACTGGCCTCGCATGAAAGCAGAGATTGAAAAGTATTGCAAGAATTGCGCCAGGTGTATTCAACGAAAGACACTCCCAACAAGAGCTGCTGAACTGTCACATCTTACCAGTGATGGACCCATGGATCTTATCTGCATAGATTTCCTGTCAATCGAGCCTGACTCCAAGAATATATGCAATGTACTTGTGGTTACAGATCACTACACTCGGTATGCCCAAGCATTTCCTACTAAGGACCAAAAGTCATCCACAGTCGCCAAAGTGCTGTGGGAAAAGTATTTCATTCACTATGGCTTGCCTAAAAGAGTGCACTCCGATCAGGGAAAAGACTTTGAAAGTCGTCTCATTC
This sequence comes from Chanos chanos, assembly GCF_902362185.1. Taxonomy (NCBI): domain Eukaryota; kingdom Metazoa; phylum Chordata; class Actinopteri; order Gonorynchiformes; family Chanidae; genus Chanos; species Chanos chanos. The sequence goes on along the minus strand of NC_044501.1, from coordinate 42,325,801 downwards.
ATGAACTTCTGGGCATGCTTGGGATAAAGAAATCCAGAACCACCCCATATCACCCTCAAGGCGACCCCCAGCCTGAGCGGTTCAATAGGACATTGCTGGATATGCTTGGAACACTGACCTCTGCTGAGAAGGGCAAATGGAGCCAGTACATTAGTTACCTAGTCCACGCATATAACTGTACGAGAAACGATTCGACTGGTTATAGTCCATACTTCTTAATGTTTGGCCGTGAAGCTAGGTTGCCGGTTGATGTATGCTTCGGAGTTGCAGGGGACAGCTCATCCCCAAAGTCTTACCTGAGGTACGTCGCAAGCATGAAGCGAGATCTTCAGGCTGCATACCAGTTAGCAGAAAGTATGGCTGGGAAGAGAAACGAAGGGAACAAAAAGCGGTATGATCAGAGAGTTCGATATTGTCCACTTGCTCCTGGTGACAAGGTGTTAATCCGGAATGTTGGCCTTCAAGGAAAACATAAGATTGCCGATCGCTGGAGTTCGACCCCTTATGTTGTTGAAAGTCAGATGCCAGGTCTGCCTGTGTTCAAGCTGAGGCCGGAGGATGGCGATGGCCCTAAAAAGGTTCTCCACCGAAATCTGATTTTACCACTTGGACAGGAGGTAAGACTGAGGCCAGCGACAACCCCAGAGGCTTCTGAGCAAAGAAAAAGAACCAGTAAGAGGCTTAAAGGCAAGAGAACAACAGTCTCTGAGGCTGTGGAGAAGCACACATTAGATGGTGATGACCGGAAGTCAGACTCTGAGTCGGAGGATGATGAGATGGGTATGTACACCTATTACTATTCACGACCGATGGCGATGCCAAGTAGTGACAAAGGCGAACGCGCTGAGGCCTTTGGCCTAGATTTTGATGTAGGTTGGCCTGTGGCGACCCTTGACCTTGATGCCTTACCTGATGCTTCCAGTGACAACTTACCTGCGCATTCCCCTCGGGAACAAGAAAGGCCAGACGATACCAGACAAGAGGCAGAGATGGGAGAAATAGATGATGCAAACCAAGATCATGAGACAGAAGGACACGAAGAAACACCTCCTAGAGCAGCGGAGATGACACAACAGACAGAGGAGATTACAAGACCACAGAGAGTGAGAAGGGCCCCTGAAAGGCTTACTTATGACTCGCCAGGGCAGCCTACCTCAGTAAAAGTGACTACACATTCCTCTACACCATTACAGAAGGATAGTGGATCAGTTAGATTTACCCCAAGCCTCACAGTAAGATATGTTAGTACCCTGTTTAAGTGGATAGGTTGAGGTAAAAGTATGTTCTTGGTAAAAGTTGACTTTGATGTGTTACAGTAATGTATTCTTTCTGTTTACCTTCGTCATGGGGACATGCCGATTTTAGTGGGGGGAGAGTGTAGCACCCCTGTGGGAGGCATAAGTTTATTATTTTCGAATACTGTTGTGTACAATGCCAAGATGCAAGTGTGATTGCAATGTGTGAGTTTTTTTTGCAACTGTTTTCATTTCATGTGTGTTCATCATAATGTCTTGATTAATGTTAGAATCTGTAAATGTTTTCAGTGAATAAGGTTGATAAAATCTGCAAGCGTTTTCATTTTATAAGAGCTCATTACGATGTTCATTTTACAGTTAAAACTAGTTCATTGGAGGACAAAATAAGGAAACAAGACATGATTGGTTAAAACTGACCTATCGTTTGACTGCAGCAATTTACATGGGCGTGTCTGGTTAATGTGAGAGAGAGTTTTCGAGAAGTAATTGGGAGAGTGTGAAGAGAGAATGCAAGAGAGAAAGCAGCGAGAGGACAATGAACGTAGAGAAAATGTTCAATTGTGTTGAATTAAACCCGAAAGTTTTCCAAAGTCAACCAGAAGTTTCAAAAGGCAAAGTACGTTTGTAGTTTTGTTTTTCCCCAGTGTATATTTGTTTCCGAGACAGTTTTGGAGGTGTTTTTTGCTAGGTGCTGGCGAAATTAGAAAAGTTCGAGTGCTCGCCATTTTGTGGATTACTACAGTGGACACTGAGTTTTCCCGAACTTTGTCAAGGACGACTGCCATTGAGATTTCGGCGCGGACGGAGCAGCAAAGACAGCGCAGTCAACTTCACTCTTCAGCCGTGGAGGTCTTGCTACACTTCCTTTGTGAACAGTCAAAAGGTTCAGTGAGTACAAAATACGTGCCTTGGTCCACCATTTCGACATGCGCGCCAACTAAGGGGTACCCCAGACTGTCTCTGTATGTCAAAACCCGGGAGTTTTATTTTATTTTCATGTCACCTTGTTGGTTGTTTATTGTGTGAATATATGTGTGTGCATGTGTGTAACTTCTGTTGACTACTGATGCGTGAGCGGGCAAATAAATGTTCATTGGTAGGACACAGTATTTATCGTTTGTATCTTTGAGGGTGAAACTCAAAGTGGGGGCTCGTAATTTGTAATAACAAATCAGCAAGGGAGGTTATCCATTCGGCATTAATTATAGCCATTTCCATAGGCTAGCCCAGGCCTCTTTGACACCCTTGGCAAGACTAACCCCTTAGACATATATCCTGCCAGTGGATCCCATCTAAGCTCCTCCCTTGCGTGTGTATAGAGTGGTGGTAGGCCACAACACATATGTAACATAGTTCAACAAAATCCGCTTAGTGGGAGGGCTACACGTGGGGGCTCGTCCGGGATGAGTTTGTATGCTGTTTTTTCCAAGATGAACATGTTATTATGCTTGTAATTTAATGGTAATACTGTGTCAAATGTGAACTTGTCTTGTGTGCATCAGATTTGTTGTTGAGGGTGTATATTGATTGTTTCTGTGAAAACTTTATTATAATATGGAGAAAGAGCAGATATTAAGTTGGTGTGAGGAGAAGGGTGTTAACCCTAAAAATGCCATTGTACTTAGTAATGTGCTTGTTGATGTTACTGATGAGATTCTTTATCAGGTCCTAGATAATGCAGAAGTCTTTGGTCGATCCAAAGTGAGAGGCCGTTGTTTAGCATCCTTTGGGAAAAGTCAGTTAATTCTTGTTGAGATTTCCAATGATATCAGTACAATCAAAGTACCCGAGCAGGTAGGTGTAAGAGGTGAGGTGGCTCCCTGGTTGGTCAGTATTGCTGTTGAAGCTTCACCATTACAACTCCCCACAGAGAAGGAAGATTTTCAGGCTAAACTGATGACATTCCTGGCCAATGAAGGAAAGACAATTGCTGACATGGAGGGTTTGTTTAACTCTGCAACGTCCTCCCCTGCAGGTCCAGACCTAAACACTCAGCTGGTGAATGCTATATCCTCTTTGGTTGATAAGTGTCAGGCTGCAGCAGTCGAAAGTCCAGTCTACCGCAAACTTCGTATGTTCTCTGGCGTGAAGCCAACTCCCCATGGAGAGGAAGAATATGATGCGTGGGCTGAACAGACAACTCACATGCTTGGTGAGTGGAAGTGTGCAGATTCATTAAAGAAACAGAGAATAGCAGAGAGTCTTAAAGGGCCAGCTGCCGATATTGTCAGATGCCTGAGAGTCAGTAACCCCAATGCTACGGCCAGTGATTATTTAACAGCCCTCGAGACAGCCTTTGGAACTACAGAGAGCGCCACAGATCTCCTGTTTAAGTTTCGTAACACGTTCCAGCTTGAAGGTGAGAAGCTTTCAGCATATCTGCTTAGAATTGACAAACTGCTTCACTCTGTGTTCCGGAAAGGTGGCATCAATCTGGGGGACATGGATAGAGCCCGCATTGAGCAGGTTGCAAGAGGTGCTTTGCCTCATGACCTTGTTGCCCTCCGTATTAGAATGACCTACAAACTCCGATCTGCCCCTACCTTCACTGAACTGCTCCGTGACGTGAGAGAGGAGGAGAATATGATACTGGAGAGGCCTGGTGCTACCCAAGTCGCTGCATCCACCATGCTTGTGCCAGTCGAATGTGCAACCGTCTCAGCTGCGTCACCACGGCTTGAGTCCAGTCCTGTATCTGCTTGTACCGGAAAAGATCCTGCTTTAGAGAGTCTTGCCAAAGAAGTGCAAGGGCTTAAGACTGAGGTCACTCGCCTGCTCTCTGTCCCTTCACTTTCATTAGTTGCACAGACCCCACCCCACAGCAGTAAGAAGAGGCCAGAGGGAAATCCCTTTGCAAAAGCACAAGAGGGACTACCAGAAAAGCTGAACCGAGCTGACATCTTCTGTTACAGATGTGGTGAAGATGGTCATTTTCAGCGGGAATGCCAGAATCCAGAGAATCTCAGAAAGGTGAACAAACGCCTCCTGAAGCTGAAGCGGCCGTCGGGAAACTCCGCAGGGGCCCAGTAGAGGAACGGGCTGGCGCCCCAAGGTTGACACGTTCCACAAAGTGTGAACCGCTGAAAGGAGAGAAAGCTGTACTTCCAGTGGGCCTAATTGGGCCTAGCTCTGTTGTCTCAGTGCGAATTGAAGACATATATGCAAAAGCTTTACTTGACAGCGGGTCTCAAGTTACCCTTCTTTACCGCTCATTTTACGACAAGTATCTGAAACACATGCCATTGACTCCAGTTGACTGTTTGGAAATATGGGGACTCAGTGTCAAAGAGTATCCCTATGATGGTTACCTGTGCTTGAAGCTTGAGTTTAATAGCGATGTAGTTGGAGTAGCCGAGACAGTTGAGACACTTGTGCTTGTGTGTCCTGACCCAACCATCAAAGGGGAGGCTTCCATCATAGTGGGTACCAATACCTCTGTGGTGAGACGACTGTTCAATTCCTGCAAACGCCAAGGAGGTGAGAATTTCCTAAGTACCATGACTGTGCATCCTGAGATTAAACAAGCCTACCAGAGATTTCAGAAACTCTCAAATGAGGCTGCTGAGATGGAAAGAGGCACAGTATGGCTTGCTAAAGCTAAGCCTATGACTTTACCCCCAGGGGAAGCTGCAACCGTTACCGGCATTCCTAAGTTCCCTGGTCATCTGTCAACGGAGACAGTCCTAGTTGATCATTCTGGAGGTGGTCCAATTCCTGATGAGCTTCTGGTGTTACCCACCCTCAAAAAGGCTGCTGATGTTCGTAACCGTCGCATCAAGATTATCGTAAGGAATCTGTCCACTCATGAAGTAACTCTGAAACGTGGGATGCCCATTGCACACCTGTTTCCAGTAGATGTTGTGGATGAGGACCCAGTGAAGGAAAAACACACAGACTTGGCCAAGCTGACCCTGTCTGCGTTCAACTTTGGTGATTCCCCAGTACCCCAGGAGTGGAAGGAACGATTGTGCAAGAAGATGATGGAGAGAAAGGAAGTTTTCTCCCGAGGCGAATTTGATGTTGGATGTGCAAAGAACACAGAACACACCATTCGGGTGACCGACGATAAGCCTTTTCGAGAGCGCTCCCGACGTCTGCCTCCTGGGGATGTTGCAGAAGTTAGGAAGCATCTTAACGAACTCCTCAAAGCTGGTATCATCTCGGAGTCGAGAAGTCCCTATGCTTCACCCATTGTGGTGGTACGCAAGAAAAATGGCACAATACGTATGTGCGTGGATTACAGGACATTGAACAGAAGAACAATTCCTGACCAGTACACAGTGCCACGTATTGAGGATGCTCTTACCTGCCTGAGTGGTAGCCAGTGGTTCAGCGTGCTGGATCTGAGGAGCGGCTACTATCAGATCCCTCTGGACAAGGCTGACAAAGAAAAGACCGCCTTCATCTGTCCAGCTGGTTTTTACCAATTTGAGAGAATGCCACAGGGAATTTCTGGTGCCCCGGCCACATTCCAGCGCGCTATGGAGAGAACACTTGGAGATATGAACCTTTTGGAAGTCCTTGTTTATTTAGATGATATCATTGTCTTCGGGAAGACCCTCGAGGAACATGAGCAACGTTTGATGAAAGTGTTGGACAGGCTGAAAGAGGAAGGGCTTAAGTTGTCCTTGGACAAATGTCAGTTCTGTCGCACTTCAGTGAACTACTTGGGACACATTGTTTCAAGAGATGGTATCGCTACGGACCCCTCCAAGGTGGAGGCTGTGAAGTCTTGGCCACGTCCAAAGAACATATCCGCTCTTCGCTCTTTTCTGGGCTTCAGTGGATATTACAGACGCTTTGTGAAAGACTATTCCAAAGTCAGTTACCCACTCAACCAGCTGTTGAAGGGCTGTATCACTGCAGGGAAGCATGGTCAGAAGTCCAAAGAAGGTAAAGGTAGTCAAAATCCCAAGGAGGATAATGAGTCAAAGCAGCTGTTCCATCCCTCTGAGCCGTTCGGTTCTAGGTGGGACGCAAAGTGTGAAGCAGCCTTTGAGATGCTCAAGAAACGTCTCACTGAAGCACCTGTCCTGGCCTTTGCCAATCCGCAGTTACCTTACACCCTGCATGTTGATGCCAGCAGAGAAGGTTTGGGAGGTGTGCTTTACCAAGATCAAGGGGATGGTCTACGTCCTGTCGCTTTTGTCAGCAGGAGCCTTTCTCCATCCGAGAAGAATTACCCCACACACAAGCTTGAGTTCTTGGCTTTAAAGTGGGCGGTTACCGACAAGCTGCACGATTACCTCTATGGAGCGAAGTTTGAGGTGCATACGGATAACAATCCGTTAACTTATATCCTCACTACAGCCAAATTAGATGCAGTGGGACATCGATGGTTGGCTGCATTGTCAACGTATGATTTCAGCTTGAAATATCGACCGGGTAAACAGAACACCGATGCAGATGCCTTGTCGCGTCGTCCTCATGTGATGACCAATACTCGTGGTGACGAATGGGAGACCATTCCTTCTGCTAGTGTCAAAGCCATGCGTCAGGCATCCCATGTGGGCAGTCCCAAATACTCACCACCACACAGAGTCATTGACCTGGTAGGGGCGTCTAAACAGGCTATACCCCGGGCATATTGCAATGTGTCTGCAGTAAGCACCCATCAGCTGCCCAAGCTGAGTTCAGCTGAGATTGCTCAGGCGCAGCACACAGACCCATGCATTGGGGAAGTATTGAGAGCTGTTGCTCAGAACGATGTAAACAGTGCTGACAGAGGGAAGCACCCGGATGTACCATTGTTACTTAAAGAGTGGGAGAAGCTGAAGTTAAAGGATTCAGTCCTCTACAGAGTCTCTAGGCCGCCCAAGAAGCCATTGGTGCAGCAACTGGTGCTCCCACAAAAGTTCAGAGAGACAGTGCTTCAGTCATTGCATGATCATTCTGGCCACTTAGGGTTTGACAAAACCTATGGGCTGGTGCGAGAGAGGTTTTACTGGCCTCGCATGAAAGCAGAGATTGAAAAGTATTGCAAGAATTGCGCCAGGTGTATTCAACGAAAGACACTCCCAACAAGAGCTGCTGAACTGTCACATCTTACCAGTGATGGACCCATGGATCTTATCTGCATAGATTTCCTGTCAATCGAGCCTGACTCCAAGAATATATGCAATGTACTTGTGGTTACAGATCACTACACTCGGTATGCCCAAGCATTTCCTACTAAGGACCAAAAGTCATCCACAGTCGCCAAAGTGCTGTGGGAAAAGTATTTCATTCACTATGGCTTGCCTAAAAGAGTGCACTCCGATCAGGGAAAAGACTTTGAAAGTCGTCTCATTCATGAACTTCTGGGCATGCTTGGGATAAAGAAATCCAGAACCACCCCATATCACCCTCAAGGCGACCCCCAGCCTGAGCGGTTCAATAGGACATTGCTGGATATGCTTGGAACACTGACCTCTGCTGAGAAGGGCAAATGGAGCCAGTACATTAGTTACCTAGTCCACGCATATAACTGTACGAGAAACGATTCGACTGGTTATAGTCCATACTTCTTAATGTTTGGCCGTGAAGCTAGGTTGCCGGTTGATGTATGCTTCGGAGTTGCAGGGGACAGCTCATCCCCAAAGTCTTACCTGAGGTACGTCGCAAGCATGAAGCGAGATCTTCAGGCTGCATACCAGTTAGCAGAAAGTATGGCTGGGAAGAGAAACGAAGGGAACAAAAAGCGGTATGATCAGAGAGTTCGATATTGTCCACTTGCTCCTGGTGACAAGGTGTTAATCCGGAATGTTGGCCTTCAAGGAAAACATAAGATTGCCGATCGCTGGAGTTCGACCCCTTATGTTGTTGAAAGTCAGATGCCAGGTCTGCCTGTGTTCAAGCTGAGGCCGGAGGATGGCGATGGCCCTAAAAAGGTTCTCCACCGAAATCTGATTTTACCACTTGGACAGGAGGTAAGACTGAGGCCAGCGACAACCCCAGAGGCTTCTGAGCAAAGAAAAAGAACCAGTAAGAGGCTTAAAGGCAAGAGAACAACAGTCTCTGAGGCTGTGGAGAAGCACACATTAGATGGTGATGACCGGAAGTCAGACTCTGAGTCGGAGGATGATGAGATGGGTATGTACACCTATTACTATTCACGACCGATGGCGATGCCAAGTAGTGACAAAGGCGAACGCGCTGAGGCCTTTGGCCTAGATTTTGATGTAGGTTGGCCTGTGGCGACCCTTGACCTTGATGCCTTACCTGATGCTTCCAGTGACAACTTACCTGCGCATTCCCCTCGGGAACAAGAAAGGCCAGACGATACCAGACAAGAGGCAGAGATGGGAGAAATAGATGATGCAAACCAAGATCATGAGACAGAAGGACACGAAGAAACACCTCCTAGAGCAGCGGAGATGACACAACAGACAGAGGAGATTACAAGACCACAGAGAGTGAGAAGGGCCCCTGAAAGGCTTACTTATGACTCGCCAGGGCAGCCTACCTCAGTAAAAGTGACTACACATTCCTCTACACCATTACAGAAGGATAGTGGATCAGTTAGATTTACCCCAAGCCTCACAGTAAGATATGTTAGTACCCTGTTTAAGTGGATAGGTTGAGGTAAAAGTATGTTCTTGGTAAAAGTTGACTTTGATGTGTTACAGTAATGTATTCTTTCTGTTTACCTTCGTCATGGGGACATGCCGATTTTAGTGGGGGGAGAGTGTAGCACCCCTGTGGGAGGCATAAGTTTATTATTTTCGAATACTGTTGTGTACAATGCCAAGATGCAAGTGTGATTGCAATGTGTGAGTTTTTTTTGCAACTGTTTTCATTTCATGTGTGTTCATCATAATGTCTTGATTAATGTTAGAATCTGTAAATGTTTTCAGTGAATAAGGTTGATAAAATCTGCAAGCGTTTTCATTTTATAAGAGCTCATTACGATGTTCATTTTACAGTTAAAACTAGTTCATTGGAGGACAAAATAAGGAAACAAGACATGATTGGTTAAAACTGACCTATCGTTTGACTGCAGCAATTTACATGGGCGTGTCTGGTTAATGTGAGAGAGAGTTTTCGAGAAGTAATTGGGAGAGTGTGAAGAGAGAATGCAAGAGAGAAAGCAGCGAGAGGACAATGAACGTAGAGAAAATGTTCAATTGTGTTGAATTAAACCCGAAAGTTTTCCAAAGTCAACCAGAAGTTTCAAAAGGCAAAGTACGTTTGTAGTTTTGTTTTTCCCCAGTGTATATTTGTTTCCGAGACAGTTTTGGAGGTGTTTTTTGCTAGGTGCTGGCGAAATTAGAAAAGTTCGAGTGCTCGCCATTTTGTGGATTACTACAGTGGACACTGAGTTTTCCCGAACTTTGTCAAGGACGACTGCCATTGAGATTTCGGCGCGGACGGAGCAGCAAAGACAGCGCAGTCAACTTCACTCTTCAGCCGTGGAGGTCTTGCTACACTTCCTTTGTGAACAGTCAAAAGGTTCAGTGAGTACAAAATACGTGCCTTGGTCCACCATTTCGACATGCGCGCCAACTAAGGGGTACCCCAGACTGTCTCTGTATGTCAAAACCCGGGAGTTTTATTTTATTTTCATGTCACCTTGTTGGTTGTTTATTGTGTGAATATATGTGTGTGCATGTGTGTAACTTCTGTTGACTACTGATGCGTGAGCGGGCAAATAAATGTTCATTGGTAGGACACAGTATTTATCGTTTGTATCTTTGAGGGTGAAACTCAAAGTGGGGGCTCGTAATTTGTAATAACAAATCAGCAAGGGAGGTTATCCATTCGGCATTAATTATAGCCATTTCCATAGGCTAGCCCAGGCCTCTTTGACACCCTTGGCAAGACTAACCCCTTAGACATATATCCTGCCAGTGGATCCCATCTAAGCTCCTCCCTTGCGTGTGTATAGAGTGGTGGTAGGCCACAACACATATGTAACATAGTTCAACAAAATCCGCTTAGTGGGAGGGCTACACGAGTAAGAAAAAAGGAGAGAATGGGTGTCTGATATGTTCTGATAAACGCTGGGTTACAGAAGTTGAATAAACTGTTACATTGCTTTTTCAGAGAAGACATGATACACTCAGGACCTTAAATCTCCCAGTGACAAATTCTCTCACTGATACATAGACAATACAACACTGTTTCACTGCAACATGACTTATCATTGATACTACATTCAATTTATGGCTCAGGAGTTGGATGTGTTTGCATGTCACTAAGTGAACATAGCACTGTTGAAAAGTTACATATACATGCCAGTTGTTTTCTCTAAAGGTAAAGTTATTATTCTACCATCAGAGAGTGCCTACATATGTATACATAACATATACATACATATACATCAGTGTCAGACAGTGATATAACTGAGACCATAAGAAAAAGATAAAAAAGAAAATAAGAAGAAGTACAATAATTACTCCTTATAGAGTGATGTATTTTGAAAAAATATGAAGTATAAAAAAACAATATCTACAGAGAGAGAGAGAGAGAGAGAGAGAGAGAGAGAGAGAGAGAGAGAGAGAGATGTAGTTATCAAAGAGGAGAGAGGGGAAAGGAGAAGATAAATGAAATGGTAACAGAGCAGACAGATGTTGGGTGACTGCAGAGACCTGCAGAGTGGACACATCAAAAATTCATTTTAATACATCTACATTGAGTATTGTCAACTGTCAGTCTTTAACAAGGTTTGATCTGTTGTGCATCCAGTGCCCTAAACACCACTATTTTATTCAGACTTTTGTTGTCTGTTACTCTGTGGAAATGATCTCAGTCTATTTGGGTTTAGGCTGAAACTCTTTATAACCACAGCACCATTGTTGGCTGGAGGTTTTTTTTTTTTCCTGTTTGTTTGTGTGGTTGTGTGGTTGGTTGGTTGGTTGGACGTGTTCTTTTCTATACTGGAGGAGGGGTGGCAGAGTATTAAAGGCTCAGTAGTTTTGCCTTTTAATATCCTTTCGCACAAGACCATGTAGAGAAGTAAAAGGTCTGAGATATTTTTTTAACACACAGAGTGAACAGCACAGCAGCCAAATTTAGTCATTGCCAATCCCAGACTAGGGAAAAGTGTGTTTTAATGAATAAATGCTCATATACACTGTGTGTGTGTATGTGTGTGTGTGTGTGTGTGTGTGTGTGTGTGTGTATTTACAATCACACTAAAAGGACAGTTATAGACTCCTCCCACCCCTTCATTGGTACAAACAGTAAGGGCTGAAGGAGAACAGAAGTCAAACCACAAACACTGGTCTCTTCCCTATTCTCAGACATCAGCACTGTGGTAAATACTTTCCATTTCCATTTTAACTGTGCATGCTGCACTGTTTCATTTTATATGCATGCACATACATGTGCATTTGTGTGTATGACTGATACTATGTTAAAGATTTGATCTATCTATCTATCTATATGTGAACACTCTGTGCTGTGTTCTATATTGGACTCAAACCGGCAACCATCGGGCTACCGGCTAGCAAGGAGAAACCCACGGGGTCTAGCATTGTTTGCTAGTACACCTCTTAAGGTGACTCTACTCGCTCGGTACCGTTACATATCTATCTATCTATCTATCTATCTATCTATCTGTCTATCTATCTATCTATCTATCTATCTATCTATCTGTCTGTCTGTCTGTCTGTCTGTCTATCTATCTATCTATCTATCTATCTATCTATCTATCTATCTGTCTATCTGTCTATCTGTCTATCTATCTACCCATCTGTCCGTCAAGAATTCAAGAGTTATACTGCTTGAGGGAGGCCTATATGTGAAATAAGTTATGGTTGACTGTAGGGTGACCTGTCTGCTACAGGCAGTGTTGGTCTAGCTGTTGGGCTTGTGTGCTGACAACATCGACATTAACAAATGAAAATGTCATTTCTCTATTGTGAGCATTTCTGTGTAATTTAAAATACATGATAAAATGTTATGCATGGTGCACATCTGTGATTATCGCAATTTTGTTGTTGTTGTTGTTGTGGTTACAAATTGTTAGCAAATCCTAAGCTTCAGTGAGCTATGAAGTGGACTATATGCTGATAAATATATGGTTACATTCACTGTGTATCAAGTCAGCATTAAAAAATAAATTAATTAGTGAATTCAGAATAGGCTATGACTCATCAACAGTCAAAACAGTCAAGTTTTATAAAGACAGAAAAAGTCATAAATAAATAATGCAAGTCAAAAAAATAATGCAAATAATATCTTTCCTCTCTTGGTTGGTAAAGCAACTTAGAACGCAATAGTTACAGTTTAATTTTACAGACACCCCCCCCCCCCCCCCTTTTTTTTTTTTTAAAAAAAATATCTATTTATTTATTTATTTTAACATAACTCGTTTCTGGTATAAAACCTTTTATGAACCAGAAATTATGCTCGCAAAAACGTACCTAACGTGTAAGCTAGATTTCAGCTTAAGTTCTACAGTGTTTTCTTTTTTTTTTTTTTTAATTGTGGAAACTAAAGAAAGTGAACTTGAAGAACAATATTTGTTTACAATAAATAAATGAATCAATAACTATTTGGACAAATCATATGACTAGTTTGAATGCCTTTAGCCTGAAACTCACATCACAGGAGATTCTGACACCTAGGAAAACTGTTTGCCTTTTTTTCCTACCATGTTTCTTGATTGTAAATAGATGTGGATTTTTGACTTGATCTCAATTCAATATTTTCACAGCTTTATGTTTACAATATGTTTGAAAATTGTTCATCTTGGGCATTTTGAAAGTGTTCAAACAGATAATCAAGGTAAAGATAATCAAGAAGTTCTGTATGGAAAATAAATGAATTTGTTTAGTTTCTGTTTATACATTTTATATCAAAATATAATATACATGAAAGTCTTTTATTAAATCAAATTCTGTCTCTGGCCTTGCCAGTAAAATCATTGGTAAAATTGAGCCTGGAGCCCTGTTATATTTATAATAGACTGTAAGATTTATAAAGTAGTTATTGGTTTTATTTTAGTTGCAAACTACTTTCTCAGGACATCAAGTAGAATTCTTTTCCAAGAAGTTATGTCACTTAGAAATGAAAGATGGGAAAATGAGAGAGAGAGAGAAGGAGATTACTCACAGAGCAGTGTGTGTAGTGGACTGAGCTCCATGCTGTGTGAGTGAGAGGTTGTCTGATGTGCAGAGTGTATTATAAGTTCTTCCTGTATTCTCACATTTCGATCACACTTCTGCAGAAATGTCGAGAAGGTTGATATGGTAGAGACAGTTGGGCGCTGCATTGTTATAAATGTTGTCTATCTATCTATCTATCTATCTATCTATCTATCTATCTATCTATCTATCTATCTATCTATCTATCTATCTATCTATCTATTCTAATTATAAATCTAAAAACTATTTGCAGATTTCTAACAGCACCTTGTTATTTCCTGGTCTCGAGAGACATCAGAACTGAACATTTGTAATATGGAAATTTACTTTTTTTACCTAAATGGCTGATTATTCCCTGTGTGTTTGTTTGTTGAGGAGAGGGGGAACACTCAAAACATCAGTAACATTGTCACCTACGGAAGCTGTGATAGCGTTGCCATGCATGTTAATACTATAAATATACAAAGATCTGCATGTTTAGCATGTAGAGTTATGGTTTTTTGTTTGTTTGTTTGTTTTCCTTGTCTTAATGAAGTCTATCTTTTAGATCAAGGCGGAGTTTTATGTAATATCAACTTTTAATATGTTAATATTTTGTTATTACCTTGGTAATGCTGTTAATGTTCATTTTAACTGTCATACACTTTTCTGAGAGCACTAAACACAGACCAGGACAAAGGAGCAGTTAACACCTCCACCCACCTACATGAGGCAGAAGCAGAAGAGAAGCCAAACCACAAACAGTCATTTCAGCCTCTCTTCTCAGACATCACACACAAGGCCACTGTGGTTGGAAACAGTAGAGGTTGCTTTGAAGTGCAGTTCTGTGCATGCTGCATCAAGTTATTCTGGTGCTGTGGTGTGCGTGTGTGTGTGTGTGTGTGTGTGTGTGTGTGTGTGTGTGTGTGTGCGTGTGGGTTGGTGGGTGTTTACATATTTTTCCATTGTCAGTCTAATGCTTTTCAATGACCTACTGTGTAGAAATGTCCTCTCTTCTTCTGAGTGCTAGAAATGTCCAGTGTTTCTCTCGGCACCTCTGTTAAAGACAAAATAACCACACATACTGTAATTTGTTACTTTACAGGGCACTTGTTTACTTACAGAGTATCTTGTTCACCATACTGATAATTCATTTCAGTCTGACCTTTAATAACATAAAGTTTTGTCTCAGTTTAACAGTTGATATTGAGAAGCTGTAAACTGCTCTGTTAATGTGGACACAGAGCTGATCTCTGGGAGATGGACTACAGTTACTCCATGTTGGGAACATCTCCAGGTGACTTGGTAGATCCAGATTCAATACAGAACAGGAGAAGACACCTACACCCATATCAGCCATCATCACATTCATCAGCTGATGGTTTACAAGACTGTAGATGGGTTTAGGAGAATCAAAGCAGGAAGACTCTCTCACAGTGAGTAAAGCTTGTGATTAATAATGAAAGAAGTGTGTGAATAAATAATGAATGAAAATGAAATGTTATGATATTGCAGTGCATTTTCTTTGTAAAAGAAAAAAAAAAGTATTATATCATTGAGGTAAAGTAGTATAAGGTCATGGAGAATGGAGGGGTGTGTATGTGCAGTGTGTAAAATATATAAAGGAAAGACGCAGGTGGAAAGGAAGGGCAGAGTGGAAATCAGATGGACGATGGAACCCAGACCACCAGGAGGAGGAAGAAGAAGAAGAAGAAGAAGAAGAAGAAGAAGAAGAGAAGGGGGGGGGGAGCTTTGTAAAACTGTGGTCAGTAAGGATAACAGATGCATATGTGGAAACAAACAAACAAACAAACAAACAAAAACAAAGACCTCTATTTATTTAGTCTGTCATAGAGTTACTTTGATGGCATACTTTAAGATGTCAGTGGTCAGTTATGTGTACTCCTTATTGATGCTTTAGTGTAAAATCTATGTCAAATTTTGAACTGGGCCATATGAGTTCTCTTACAGTAGCTCATATTCTTTGCATTGACAATTTCCTCCCAGCTTATACAATAGAAACTCATAGGCCGTGTCATCCAGTAAATGTACATGATGTTCCTTCTAGAGAAGATTGTCGCAGATGAAACTTTTTTTTTTCTTTTCATTTTCCTCAGTTGGTTTTTGTGATTTTAACTTCATAAATCATCAGTAAGGGCTCTTCATTTGCTTCACAACGAAATACTGAAATGCAAGTAACATTTTCTCTCTCTTGCTCTCTCTCTCTCTCTCTCTCTCTCTCTCTCTGTCTCTCTCTGTCTCTCTCTCTCTCTCTCTCTCTCTCTCTCTCTCTCTATCTCTCTCTCTCTCTCTCTCTCTCTCTCTCTCTCTCTCCACGCACACACACACACATACATAGTAACCATATACCGGAACTTTTGACTGCCAAAGAAGGTCACTAGGGCACTAGGCTGCTCACATTATCGGAGATGATGTTATATGTTATTTTATGTAATGTCTCCCTCTGCTGGACTCAGACTGAAGTTCATCTGGGCTTCACATCCTCCTCCTAATCCAGCTGTGGATGAGGCTACTGTCATCAGATGTATGACACACTAAATACACCATAGGTCCAAATGCTGTGATATCAGAAATTTATAAAATTGTGTTTCAAAAGACTACATCAGCATGTTGTCTACGGTCATGATGGAAATTTACTCTTCAACAGGAATTAGAAACAGTGAAAGCATTGGCAGTAAAAGAAGTAATTTATTTTTAGCTTTAAAAGACAAGATGTCCAGTTACATAAAAATGAATGAATAAATCATTATTTATCATTGCATTTTGAACTGGGTTTGGAAAAAAAAAAAAATAGACTGTTAAATAAGTCATCAAAAACTGGTACAAGCAATTACACTGTTTTGGTAGTGACTATATATACTAAGATTTATTAGGAAATATGTAACAACAACTTTACACAACAATTGCTTAAAACTTATTTAATACTTCCAAAAATTAGGCACAGGCTTAAACTGGGTAAACAAAAATAGATTTTATCTCTAGACTTTGATGGAAACACTGGCATAAACATATAGATGTTTTTGTACAGGTAGTCACAAGCTGAAATACATAAAAATGTGAATGCTAGTGGGAAAATGTTATTCTCATACCATTCAATGCTTCTCTCATCAACAGACAATGAAATTAGTGCTGTTTGCAGATATGTCAGCATGCACAAAAATAAACATGCATAAGTAGGAGAAAAAAGCAGGGTGAGAAACCTTCCCCTGGACCATTCAGCTGAGTTAGCAGGAGCAGCAGGAGAAACTGAGTCAGGAGCAGAGACAGGGAGCTGGGAGGCAGCAGGAGCAGACTGGATGGCAGTGGAAGTGTGAGATGTGGAGAATAAGGTAGACTACAGTCGTCTACTCCTGGTTTCTTCTACATCCTGACGTCAACTCTCCTGTGACACCTCCTCCCATCTCCTCATTGGTTGTTACGTCCCCATGAATTAAATCTAGGGACTGTGGGAGGTAACAACAAAAAACTCAAAAAGATAGGTGGAAAACGGAAATATGTTGTGGGTTGTGAATTTAATAAAGCAAGAAAAGAGAAAGAAAAGGGTTACAACAAAACCAAAGGGAATATTCAAATCTACTAAATCACGTCATCCGAATTAAACACACAGCGTAACTGCTGTTAGCAGGCAATATACACACAGAGATAAAACACACACAGCGATATATCCCTGTTACAAGACACACACACGCACGCGCACACACAGCATTAACCCTGCCGTCTGGCCTACTGGCCCCGTCTATCGGTCTCCCCAGGACTTTTAAAACAGCCGGTCCCGGTGAACAATTAAGCACCCGTGCTGTTAACCATTCATAGCGACAATGAGGACAGGGTAGGGCGATGCCTGGAGAGAGACATGGAGAGAAAAAAAAAAAACACACCCCAACACCACAGCCGTAACATTGGTCTAAACACACACAACTGAAATAGAGCAGAGGCCAAACCACAAACTCACACCTCTACACTGTTCTCATGAATCAGACATACGAGTGCTGTGGTTGGTACTTTTATAATGTGTGAGCATGCGTGTATGCGTACGTGCGTGTGTGTGTGTTATGTGCGTGTGTGTGTGTGTGTGTGTGTGTTACACGTGGCGCTCTGTGCATTTGTTTTGTTTGCGTCTTGTTTTCCTCTCTCTCTCTCTCTCTCTCTCTCTCTCTCTCTCTCTCTCCTCTTGCTGCACTCTCTTGATGCAGGTATCCAGCTGTGGCACAAAGCGGCCGCCAGTCTCCATCTGGCC
Organism: Chanos chanos; assembly: GCF_902362185.1. NCBI lineage: Eukaryota > Metazoa > Chordata > Actinopteri > Gonorynchiformes > Chanidae > Chanos > Chanos chanos. The sequence continues at coordinate 42,308,237 of NC_044501.1, read as the reverse complement.
TTGTGTTCTGTCCCGCCTTCCCAGTCCAGCCATTCCAACCAGGATTGGAGTGCCCCCTCTCTCCCGACCAACTAGAGACGGTGTGCCTAAATTTAAAGACTCCTGTTTTGAGACATACAGATTATGATCTCCCTTGATGTTTACAAACTTGCCTTGTATCGTGTTCGATGTTGTAGCATTTTCTGGCTTAATTTGTGGATCGTGTCTTGGTTTTGGTTGCTTCCGATTGTCGGGGGGGGGGGGGGGGGGGGGGGGCTATATAAGGTGGGGGATCCCTTCACTAGTGTTACACATTGTATAGGGGTTAGGTTAGAGGCGGGAGCCACTTGTGTTTGTTTTGTTTTGTAGGTAGTCAGTGCAGTTAGGTTTTGTTTGGCTCTGCCACCCTTTGGTTTGTAGATAAGAGTGTGTGTGCTTCAGTGAGGGTTAGGGCTGTTTTGTATCTGTCAATATCGTTCTGTAATTTTTGTACACTGCTCCTGTGTCTGTGATTTTTTTGTTGTGGCACCGTCCCAAACTAGCACTGGTGGTGGAATATGTTTATGCTGTGTCCCTGTGACGGAGCCGTCTTAGGCAGGGAGGCAGCAGGAGTCCAGATTGTGATTTGCGACGAACACCCGGTGAATTTATTTTTGTGCCAATAATAAATAGGAAAAAAAAGAAAGAAAAGAAAAACCAAACAAAACAAACAAACAAAAACGAATTTACACTATTTACAGTAGAAAACAAACAAGACATAAATTGTTCTAGACTTTTCAATAATTCTCTTCTCACGCAATACACTCCTATAAACTTCCACAACCAACCAACAACATCCCACCCCGTCTACAACAAAATGGAGGGCTTTTATAGTTAAAAACAGGATGTGACGTATCCGGACCTCCTGTGGAGTTCGCGGGACTTTTCGTTTAAAATACCTGAGGCAGTGACGTGTCAGTTTCTTTGGCGTCACTGCCACAACCTCACCTCCAGGAAACATCAAACAGGTAAGCGAAGCTCTTACAATTAACAATCCACAAACATTTATACATAGACAACATAACCTAACGTAGCATTTTTAACGGTAAACGGAGGATAATGAAATATGTGAATGGATTCGTTGGCCAACTTTATCGGAAATGTTATAGAACGCTAACGTTAGTCTCTTTCTCTCTTATTTCACAGATCAATAAACGAAGACATTGGACATCACACACACACGACACAATCACAATAACAACAATCAATAAATGTTCTCCTTAAATTCAGTCCGTGTTGTAGTGAATGTGTATATTTGGCTGGTGAATGTATATGAACAGCTCGTGCCTGCAAACAGTCCATACGTGACGGAGAGTTGATCCGTCACAGTCCCTTACGCATATTCCTAGACACCATTTCACACCGGGGATGTAACAGTGTGTGTGTCAGTGTGTGTGTGTGTGTGTGTGTGAGGTGTAGGCTCTGTGGGTATGTGCATACATATGCATTTTACTTTGATGCAACCCACTCTGGACTCAACTGGTGGATATTTCGATACTCTCTTTGAGTACCTCTGTTAAAGACTTAAAACTCTTACTTTAACCCATTTCTCCATAAGCTCTTACTTTAACCCATTTCTCCATCAGCTCTTACCATAAAGAAAAGAGGTGGAAGAATAAGAAGATCTCCAGTAAACAGAAGGTTCTGTAGAGTGACCTCTTTTATAACTTAACTGACTGAAGAACTGACAAAAGGTCATTCTGGGAGAGTAAATGGAAGGAGAAGATGTGAGTGGAGGTGATGAGGAGAAATGATGAGGAGTTTAGTATAAACAGACAGATCACTGGGAGCTTTTCTCCTATGAGACACAGCACTGTAGACTAGACAGTAATGACATGGTCTAGATGAGGATTTCTCCACTGTGTCTTATTCATGGACTCTTTACACTGACCAGTGATTCTGACTGAACCAACAGATTAATGAGTGATGTGAAGACATAAAGAACAGTCAGCAGTAAATTACAGTGAAAGCATGTGACAGCAGCAACACACCTCTAATTAAAACCTGTATATTTTGATATTGACAGGCAAAGTGAAACTGAAGCTAACTATTGTAATATGTCCAGCATTCATACTTCTGTTGTAAGAGTTTCAGATCAAACCAAACAGTTGCTGACTGATGAAGAGACCTATAGACCTGTCTTGTCAAATGTTAAAGAATGTTATGGAGGGCTCTAGAAAGATTATTAGTGTAAAACTGGTTACACAGATCCCAGTCCAAATGCAGCAATACCAGACACTCATAAAATTGTGTCTCAAGAAACTACATTGGTCTGTTATCTAATGTCATTATGGAAAACAACTGTGAGAGAGAAATTAGATGCAGTGAAAGAATTGACAGTAAAATTAGTCATTTATTTTTACATTTAACATAAGAGGCCCAGTTACATCAAAATGAATGAATACAACAGTTTTTATTCTCAGATAATGCATTACATTTATATGCAATACATTTATATGCATTTAGATTAATTCCAAAGCAATTAATAATAATTATAACAGTTATGTACTCTCAATAAATCAAATGCAGGAAAGTTGAAATGAGAAAAAAACATGTTTTTATGTTTACATCTTTCCAAGTGAAAAAAAAATATTTATCTGTAAAATAAAATATTCTTCAGAAATGGACATAAATTCATCAAAGTAACAGAACCATTTACATATGAGTATAGATATTTGGATGTGTGTAGATAAAAACTGAAATACATAACAATGATGTGTTGGCTGTATGTGACGGATGCACGGATGTCATAATTGTTTGAAAGCTTCAGAAATCAGAAAGGTAAATTAAAGAGTGAAGAGTCCTTCTTTTCAAGCATATCAGTGCACTTTCTCTTTTCCCTTTAAAATGTGACTACTGACACAACCATTACTGTTATAAACATCAGATTAAATATTTTACAGGAATGGAAAAGTCTCAAATTCCTCATAGTCTTTCACTGTCCCTCTGTTACAGCGTGCAGAAAAATTACCCTATACTGCCTCTGTGGTCATGCAGAGAATTACATGATATTCTTGTTAATTAGTGTGATGCCCACAAGGTGAGTGCAACAATAAGTAAGGGGGAAGAGAATGTGGATTAGGCTTGAACAAATATAATTTATTTAATCAATGCAAAAGAAAACGGACGTGAGCAATCAGGGCTAAAAAGTTCAGGGAGCGTAAACACAACGTCGGTCCGGCTTGTCGCCTCCAAAATTAACATCGTCCACCCCGGCAACCTAAAGCAGACAAAAAAAAAAAAAAAAGAGAGGAGGGGCGGGGAGAGGTGGAGGGGCAGGGCTTTTAATCTCAGGTACAAGTGCGCGCCGGTGTACCCAGCTGGACTGATTGCCTCCTGCCACACCACCAGCATGACTACAAGGGAACACACAAAAAGATAAACAAAACCATGGCCTGGGGGAAAAGGGGCAAAACCCAGACGGCCGTGACAATGAGAGACTATGAAGTTTCTATGACTACATACTGTTTCTTGTCTTCATCAGACTGAGCTGTAGAACAGACACAAAAACAAGACAAATTAATCATTTAAACTCCAAATCCCCGAATCTTTGCATTGCATTCTCATGTGTTTTCCTTTATCAGAATTCAGCTTTTACCACTCTGTTATGAGAGAAACAGATGGATTATTTAGAATGTGAGATTAGACAGATGAACTTCTGTAATCAGATTGAGAGAGTTCTCACCTCCAGCCCTCCAGCATTTGACCCCAATCACAATGGTCACCAGCAGATATGGAGAAAGTACCAGTAGAGAACAGAACAGTCTGGGGAGAGACAGAGAGGCTTCTGGAGCATGCACAGACACACACACACAGGCACACAGACACACAGACACACACACATGCACAGAAGGAGAAAAATAGAGTGAGAGAAAGAGAGGGGGGTGGGTAATGTTAGAATGCTGTCATTTATATCTGTATATGAAAACATACACATACAAACACAATCATTACTAATATACATACAGAGCTGAAGTATCTCAGCACTGATTCAAAGAGACAGGATGTATTTCTCACCTCTGACAGTGACTCTGACAGTGATCCAGCTCTTTGGTGACTCTCCTCTCTCTGGGTGTTTACACCAATACAGACCCTCATCTGACTTTGAGACAGTAAGGATGGTCATCTCTCCTGTAGTCTGATTCTGGAGGACTAATCGATCTCTATAGAAATCAGCTCTGAGGTCTGAGGGGTCATTTTGACATCTACAGCGCAGAGTCAAAGTATCTCCCTCAGTAACAGGATGGACAGGACTCTCCAGGATCACATCACCATCTATAGAACAGAACACAGTTACATACACTGCTGAGAGAATACGCTCAAGCACCAAATATGTATGCTGAAAAAAAGTTTAAAAAATTGTTTCAGCTTTGATGTGACTTTTCCCCATGATAAAAGTCATTGTTGAGACTCACTGGTCACTATAATGTTGAAAGGATTACTGTTCCCTCCAGAGTCAGACTGACACCAGTACACTCCACTGTCTGATGACTGGAGGGAGCTGATGCTACATGTAGATCCTGTTACTGATCCCCAGTCTGATGAACAGTCTGACACCTCTCCCTTATCTGTGTATCGTCTCACTGTCCATCCAGTAGAGTCACTCTGTACCTCACAGCTCAGTGATAGAGAATCAGATGTAAAGTGTTGAGCTGTGTTGGGACTGATGATCAGATGGACTGGAGGAGTCACGACTGAGACACAGAGAAATGAAACTTTAATTTCATGAAAGTCACCTTCAATATCGTATATATTGTTAAGGGAGTAAAAATCACAAATCTGAAACAGAAAATAGTTCAGATTTCTATATCACACATGTCCTATCACAGATTTTACTCACCTCTCACAGTGAGAATAACTAGACTGCTTAGCTGTGAGGATGTGGGCCTGTCATTCCTCTCTCCCTGACACCAGTACTGATCCTGGTCTGAGACAGTAACATTGAAGGTGAATGTGTTTACTGGTGAAGTGTGAGGGTTAGATGTATACACCACAATCTGAGTGGTTCCTCTATACCACTTATATCTCCAGTTATTTTCAGAGTCAATTACACAAGTCATTGTGACTGTCTCTCCAGGATACACAGGGGACTGTGGTTTTACAGTCAGTGTAGCTGTTGGTAATGCTGTTGGTATAGAGAGAAAAAGAAATAGATGCATTTAAAATTCATTCGCCATAAATATTCATCAGTACAGTGTATCAAGTTTCAAGTTTCAACTTTAAGTTTATTTAAAGCCCAATATCAGTGTTTACAGTCTCAAAGGGCTTTGAATGCCCACAGGATTACAACAACCAGGGCAGGGTGGCACCCTCTGGCTTGGTCTTCATAGTGGGCAAGAAAAAACTTCACAAAAAACCCAGATGCTAGGGAAAAATAGGAGAAATCTTGAGAAGGACCACAGAGAGAGGAGACCCCTTCTAGGCCAGCCAGGTGTACAATAGGTGCCAACCCAGTGGGCAAATTACAAACAACAATGAAAATGAAAACACAACTAGTAGACAATATAAAGAATGACAAGACAGCAGGGGGCTCAGTTGGTGTGGACGACACAGCCACAGCAGCGCAGAAAACCATGAGGCCGCAGCAGCCATCGGGAGAGAGATGGCAGGGAGGGAGGAGGGAAGGTGGGGGGGGCACACCTAAGAAGAAAGTAGCCTCATTCAAACCAATCACTCCTGCTCGATCAGATGAGCCACAGCCATGCAAGAGATGAGGGAGGGAAGGAGAGCATTATTGGAGTATCAGCACTTAAATGAAATAAGGAAAATAATTTTATAGAAGCATGACTGTTGCAAGACTAGTGGCTTTGGAGGGCGCAGGAGGAGCAGGGCCAGGGACAGCAGGGCATAAAGTCAGTCAGCCGGCCAAGGGAAAGTGCCACATCCAGGAAGTTGGCGCAAACATCGATCACTCACACAAAGAGAAGAGAGCAGGTTAGAAACAGAAACTGACAAGGTTAAGATAAAAGCAGAGGAGAGGGAGGAGAGAGAGAAGATGAGAGGTATCTAAGCCGGCAACTACTAGGCTAAACTATGGCAGGAGAGACTACAGCAGAGACTGAGCCTCATTGGATGGTCAGTTCGAAATTACTCTATCCATATGAAACAGAGAACAAATGAGTCTTAAGTTTGTTTTTAAATGTAGCAAGAGAGTTTGCCTCTTTGATTTTTATAGGTACGCTGTTCCAGAGAAGGGGTGCGCAGTAGGCAAAGGCACGATGGCCAGCGGACTTCTTTTTAACTCTTAAGAAACTAATAATTTAGCATCCTGAGAGCGCAGGCTGGGGGGGGGGGGGGGGGGGGGGGGGCGGCATAGGGTGTAATTAATTCGGATAGAAAGGCCGGTGCAAGCCCATGGAGAATTTTAAATGTTAATAGGAGGACTTTAAAATCAGCTCTCATGTGAATTGTGAGCCAGTGAAGGGAGGCCAGGACAGGAGTGATATGATCGAACTTCCTAGTCCGGGTCAGGATTCTGTCAGCAGCATTCTGGACGAGCTGAAGACTTCTAGTAGTAGAGGTGGGCAAACCAGAGTACAAAACATTACAGTAGTCAAGGCGAGACATGACAAATGCATGAACAATGGTTTCTGCATCACCCGAACATAGTGGGGGCCTAATTTTGGTGATATTGCGGAGATGATAAAAGGCCGTTTTGGTGGTGTTCTTGATATGAGTGACAAGTGAGAGACTAGAGTCAAAAATCACACCAAGGTTTTTAGCTGTGGAATTTTGCGAGAGAATGCAGTTGTCAAAATTTAATGTAAGATTATTAAAAAGATGCTTATGCGTAGGGGGACTAATGACTAGCATTTCTGTCTTACCTGAGTTAAGCATCAGGATGTTTGAAGACATCCAATTTTTAATGGCACAGAGACTCGCCTCAAGGTTGGCCAATTCAGAGCGGTCACTGTGCTTGATTGGTAAGTTGATCTGAGTATCATCAGCATAACAGTGGAAGCTAATGTTATAGCTGTGAATAATGTCTCCAAGAGGGAGCATGTAAATAGAGAATAGGAGAGGGCCAAGGACCGACCCCTGAGGGACACCATAGTTAAGCTCTCAGAACTGATAGCGTGAAATGGACCAAGATTCAGAATACAGAATACAGGGAGAGGTGCCAAATTATCACAGATATAACACACAGATACATCACACACTTTACTCACCTCTAACAGTGAGAGTGACAGGACTGCTTTGCTGTGAGGATGTGGGTCTGTTGTCTCTCTCTCCCTCACACCAGTACTGACCCTCATCAGATTCAACAGCTCCTCTGATGGTCAGTGTGTCTCCATTTAGAATGTGATGTTCAGATACAGACAATTCAGTCTGAGTGCTTCCTTTATACCACTTATATCTCCATCCACTTTCAGTCTCTATCTCACACTTCAGAGTGACTGTCCCTCCAGTGTACACAGTGGTCTCTGGTTTTACTGTCAGTGCAGCTGTAGGTAAGGCTGTTGAATTTGTTCAAAAAAAAAAGAGAAATATATGCACTTCAAACTTATTAAATATTGGATCTACTCTTGATGTGTTTTGGGATGGTTGTGATCACTCTGGGGCATCCGGCAAGAATACAGACAGATGTCCAGTTTCCACTTGTTTTTCGTATATTCACATGAATGTGCGTGTGGTTCCACAACACAAAGGTTTAACACCATTAAGACACACCAAATATAAGTAATTCTAAAATACAGTTATCAAAGCACAGCTGCACTCACTGGTTTGAACATTAATGATTCAGCTTAGACAACGGAATAACATTTCACAATAACATACAAACATACAAAATAACTACTGAGTGTTATTGTATCGACAGAAGAACGTTATATTAACAGCGTGTAGATGACACATTGGCACTGTGTCTCTGTAACGACTTATCCCTGCACATTAGTAACACACGCAGCGCTATCTTATGGCTGGTAACTGGCTGATTTATGTGGCCGACCTTGCATTTGAACACACGTGTACATAAACATATATAGCAATAGAGATTTGATCGCGCTCTAGTACTACAGCATGTTACAAATGAGAATACTCGTTTCCACAATCGACTAACTGGGAATAAGAGCACCTCGGAAACAGGCACACCATCAATGTTCAGTGGCGACACATTTATGAACTTTTTCAACAGCAAAATTGAAAATATCAGGCAAACAATCCAGGCTATAAATTTTAAACCAGATAATTTGATCACTAACACTGTAGATAACAATATAACTATATCAGATCAGCAATTAGAATGTTTTACTCCCCTTCAGGCGACCGAATTGACCTCACTAATTTCTTCATCAAAATCACCAACTTGTGTACTAGATCCCTTACCTACACGTTTCCTTAAGCAGATACTGCCAGTAGTCATCGAACCGCTTCTAAAAATAATCAATTCCTCCCTTAGTACTGGCTATGTACCTAAATGTTTTAAACTAGCAGTTATCAAACCCCTAATTAAAAAACCTGGCCTTGACCCCTGTTCATTGTCCAACTACAGGCCAATATCTAACCTCCCCTTTATCTCCAAGATCCTAGAAAGGGCTGTAGCACAGCAGTTATGCTCATACTTACATAAGAATAACATCCATGAACTGTATCAGTCAGGATTTAGGCCTCATCACAGCACAGAGACAGCACTGGTTAAAGTTGCAAATGACCTCTTACTGGCCTCTGATCAGGGTTGTGTCTCCTTGCTTGTGCTGCTTGACCTCAGTGCAGCCTTTGACACCATTGATCATACCATTCTCCTTGATAGACTAGAAAATGTTGTTGGAGTTAAGGGAACGGCCCTCTTATGGCTTAGGTCCTACCTGACTGATCGTTATCAGTTTGTTGATGTAAATGGTGAGTCCTCTGCACATACTGAGGTAAAGTTTGGAGTCCCACAAGGTTCTGTTTTAGGCCCACTGCTTTTCTCTTTATATATGCTACCTCTAGGTAATGTTATTCGCAAACACGGTATTAGCTTCCACTGCTATGCTGATGACACACAGCTGTATGTCTCAGCGAAGCCAGACGAGAGACACCAACTTAACAAAATTGAGGAATGTCTAAAGGATATTAGGCACTGGATGCTTACGAACTTTCTCTCACTCAACTCTGAAAAAACAGAAGTACTTGTACTAGGATCACATGCAGCTAGGAGTAAGCTTTCCGATCACATAGTTACTCTGAATGGCCTTTCTCTTTCATCAGGTGCGGCAGTAAAAGATCTTGGTGTAATTATTGACCCCAGTCTTTCATTTGAATCTCATGTAGATAATATTACCAGGATAGCCTTCTTTCATCTTAGAAATATTAACAAGATAAGAAATGCATTGTCATTTCAAGATGCTGAAAAATTGGTTCATGCTTTCATTACCTCTAGGTTAGACTACTGTAATGCCTTACTGTCTGGATGTTCTCATAGATGTATAAATAAGCTACAGTTAGTTCAGAATGCAGCAGCCAGAGTTCTTACTAGAACCAAAAAATATGATCACATCACCCCTATCTTATCCACACTGCACTGGCTCCCAGTCAAATCTCTTATTGATTATAAAATCTTACTATTAACTTATAGAGCATTAAATGGTCTTGCGCCACAGTACCTGCGCGAACTCCTGGTCTCTTATGATCCACCACGCCAACTTAGATCAAAAGGTGCAGGCTATTTGTTGGTACCTCGAGTTATGATGGCTACAGCAGGGGGCAGAGCCTTCTCTTACAGAGCCCCACAGTTATGGAATAGCCTCCCAATTAATGTTCGAGACTCAGACACAGTCTCTATGTTTAAGTCAAGGCTGAAAACTTATCTGTTTAGCCAAGCCTTTTGCTAATAGCTCTTCACTAGGCAAAGGAGCAGATCTGGAGGGTTCTCGGGCATAGATTGTTTGGTGAATTGGGATGTCTGGATGCTGTCGCCCCCCCACTCTAACATGTTCACTCAGGTTTGTTGACTGTGGAGTGGGTGGCCGCCTTGTGTCACAGAGTGCCATCATGTCCATATTACCTTCTAGCTCTCCCTTTTAACTATGCTGTACTAGTTAGTCTTGCTGGAGTCCCTGCCTGCACTCGGCACACAATGTATATTTACCTTTACCATAATGTGGAAATGAACATCTGACAATGTCTCTCTCTCTCTCTCTCTCTCTCTCTCTCTCTCTCTCTCTCTCTCTCTCTCTCTCTCTCTCCCCCTCTCCCTCTCTCTCTCTCTCTCTCTGTGTCTCTCTCTCTCTCTCTCTCTTTCTCTCTTTCTCTCTCTGTCGAGCCACACATGCTACTCCTGAGACACCAGTGATCCTGACTCCTCCCGCCCTGTGGACTGATCCATCCTGGTGTTATCATCTTCCATCCCCCGTCAGCCTCCTGGCTACGTCGCCATCCCCTTTGTTCATGCCCCAATTTACTTTCAATCGTAACTGCCCACGTGGTCGGCACCTATTGCACGCCTGTCTGGCCAAGGAGGGGTCTCCTCTCTCTGTGGTCCTCCTCAAGATTTCTCCCATTTTCCCATTTCCCTCTTGGGTTTTTGGGGAGTTTTTTCTTGCCCGCCATGAGGATTAAGTCAGGGGGTGCCGTCATATTTTGATTTGACTGTTGTGGCCTGTAAAGCCCTTTGAGACTGTAAACGGTGATATTGGGCTCTAAATAAACTTGAACTTGAACTTGAACTTAGGTAACAGCTTCGTTGCCCAAGATATGCTACACGCCACTACCATGACTCAGGTTTACTACTTTCTTTGAGCTAAACAACTCTACTACATGGTATTGCCTGAAATATGAAACAGCTGGATGACCATCGTCACCATTTGATTCCCCCTCCCCGCGTGACCTTACTAACAGTGCTGTGTTTATCTGACCAGATTAAAACATATATTTCTGAAAGGACTTTTGTAAGTAACATTACTCGGCATTTTTGCTAGCTGACTACAGTATGCGTCAGCAGTGGATTGACACAGGACCTGGTGTTCTGTCCCAAACTAACGGTTTCCAATCTAGATCGTTTCCGCACATGTCCACAAGCTGTGTTAACAGTAGCAGTTGTGGTCTGCCTCTGTCACCAGATTCGACAAACATATTAATCACCATTTTCAAGTCGCATCTCATATATACTGCAGCTAATATGACTGCAAGTGAGCAGTGAACACTACATCACAGCCACTACGAAAAAAAGTACGCGTACGGGAAGCAGTTAACTTGATTTACAAACCAGCTGATTTACAAAATCAACCAACTGATTTACAACATTTCAAACGTGGACTTACGATATGGCCATGGGTGCTCTGGTGAGGAACCTTTATCTTTATCATCTTTACCTGCCGTAGTAGCAGCCATCAGTAAAACCGCCAAATCCAATTGTTAAAAAAATGCAGCACACACTTGACTGACAACATTGGGGTAGTTGACTGATTGGTTTTTCTCCTGTGACGAGCGCAGTATGGCCTACTGCATTTTAGAAAAGAAAATTCATCCGCTGACTTCATACCTATGCTTCATGTAATGAGTAACGAGAACTTTCATAGAAATGTAGTGGAGTGAAAAGTACAATAATTGTCTTTCAAATGTAGTGGAGTAAAAGTCATAAGTGTCCAAAAAAATTTCACTCAAGTAAAGTACTGATACGTTAAAAATGTATTTAGGTACAGTAGTCCAGTAAATATACTTCATCACTGTCCATCCTTGCTCATATGTGACAATAGAGCTCTGTCTTTTCTCCCTCCCTGACACCAGTACTGATCCAGTACTGTCAGTTACAGCAGCTGCTCTGATGGTCAATGTGTCTCCAGTTACAGTGTAACCATTAGACTGAGACACTGCAGTCTGAGTGCTGCCTTTATACCACTTATATCTCCAGTTCCTCCCAGACTCTATCACACACTTCACAGTGACTGTCTCTCCACTGTACACATGATCTGGTTTTACAGTCAATGAAACTTTGAATGACCTGAACCTAAGGGCACACCAAAACGTCAATTCTGAAATTTTTGTGCCACACACGTACAGACAGTAACAGCGATTAATCTAAGAATGTTTTGTCTTTGTCACGACTTATATGAATGTTATACCCCATTATAGGCTTTCATTTAACTGAGAAAAATGGCTGCTAATGTTAAAGCTTAGTGTTGCACATAGTGTAGGATAGTGTACATTTATGTATTTTGGCGGCTTTACTGTCTGAACATAAATACTGAAATATTTAAATAGTTAAGTTAGGAGAAAATATCAGTACGCAGCATTAAAACATGAACAAACTCACCAAACACAGTCAGTGTTACAGCGTCACTCATCTCTTAGTTCTGAGAGTCACTTTTCTGTTTCCCTCTACAAGTGTATTCTCCACTGTCAGACTCAGTAACACTGAATGCATATTCATTATTCCCATTAGAGTGAACTGGTGAGCTGATATCATTTTTCTTATACCAGCTGTAAGTCCACTCACTGACTGTAATATATGTCACATCTGAGAGTGACTAACTCTCCACTGAATATCTGTGTGTTGTAGGAAACAGGTGGAGAGAGGCCCTTGGTCTCTCTGTCTAAAACACACACACACACACACACACACACACACACACCACTAACTATGTGTTGTTAAAAGTTTGAATTGAAATATGTAATGATAATGGATCAAAGGACAAAATACTTATGAATATCAGAGATTTAAACTCACCTATTATATTGAGATGCACTCTGTTACTCACATAACCATAGTCTTCGCGGTGGGCTACGCATTCATAATTACCACTGTGGGATGTCTCTACAGGACTGATTCTGTATTCATTACTGTTTGATCTGTAATTTGTTGTGTCTCCTTCTTTATGCCAGACATACATAAAGTCAGATGTTTTATCTCCATTCATTTCACATCTGAGTGTGACTGTCTCTCCACTGAATATTTGAGGCCAGCTGGGGTGAAGAGTCAGAGTAAGTTTTCCTGTAAGAATCAGATAAAACAAGACATTCACTTTGAACTTACATGGTCACACACAACTCTGACTGAAATAAATGTGATGAGGAGACAAATAAATCACACAGCATACAGACCAATAAACATTCCTCTTATCATACACCATACAGCTTCCATTAGACAGTCAATAAACAGTGATGTGTACATACACCATACAGCTTCCATTAGATAGTCATTGAACCCTGATGCTGTGTGAGTTTTTGACTAAACATCTCTCTAAGCACACAATCACATCTGAAAAATCTGACATCTGCAGGAGGATACATGGTACAGGAGGATACATGGTACGGGACATTTAAGAAAACTCATGAATAACATTTTTATTACCTTGAGTTTGTCCAGAGTAGAAGAGTGAACTCAGCACTAAAACACAGACAGAGAAACTTAGAACACAGCAGATACATTTGACCTTTAACTACACTGTCTTATCTCTATATGATACTGATTAGATTCATTATAACTACACTGTCTTACCTCTATATGATACTGGTTAGATTCATTATAACTACACTGTCTTATCTCTATATGATACTGATTAGATGCATTATAACTACACTGTCTTATCTCTATATGATACTGATTAGATTCATTATAACTACACTGTCTTATCTCTATATGATACTGATTAGATTCATTATAACTACACTGTCTTATCTCTATATGATACTGATTAGATTCATGAAGACTGAATTCCTATATTAACACTGTAGAAAACTATTTCATTTAGAATGTGACGAAAACAAACCCATCAGTTGCTTTTCTCTGACATTTCACAATCAGCATTAATGACATTTCTCTCTCAACTCATAATAAAATAATAAAACTATAATCACATTGAGTCCAGTCCTTATTCAATCAGTTTCACAAAAACACATCTGCAGCTTGTTCAAAGCACCACTGGATGTTACTGATAAAATGAAGTTTGTCTGAGAAACACAGCATTCTTGGATGAGAAACAAAGAGTGAAATTCAACAACAGTGCAAAGACTCAGGCAACACTGAAACTATGAATTATGAACACTCCATTTGTAAATCACATTATATTTCCATGTTTATCACCTTAAAACACAGATACACACACACACACACACACACACACACACACACACACACACACGTGTCCATGACAGCAGCATTCCCAACTTAACTTGATACTGAAATTGACCACTAAAATCTCATTTACTCCTCTACCTGTTAAACAGTTCTTTTTTTAATCTCCTCTGAGAATTATAAGTGAAGCCCGCAGTGGCTGATTTTAAACGGCTGATCACATCACACGTAAACCTGATGTCATGGGTCTGTGTGAGTGTGAAAATGTTGGAGAGGAGTGTATATGGTCAGTAAGCAGCTCGACCTACACTCACTGGTCTAAACCCACAGGTGTGAAGAATTAGAACAGAAGTCAAACCACAAACTGCTCTGCTGTCAGGCATCATGAGTGAGTTTATCAACTTAATCTACAGTTTATTAAATTTCTACAGATTTATACTTCTACAAAAGGGCCATTCACTAGACTTACAGTATATTTTCAAAAGTCATTAATAGCCTGCTGAGTAATATTAAATCTAACTGCAAATAAGTACTCTCTATCCCTCATTCTCTACACACAGATACCACAGTATATTTTCAAAAGTCATTAATAGCCTACTGAGTAATATTAAATCTAACCGCAAATAAGTGCTCTCTCCCTCATTCTCTACGCACAGATATCACATGGTTTAAAAACAATGACTGATTCTGGTTTGGGTTCTGTTCTAGTCGAGTCATGTGAATTCAGACCAGTGGGTGTTTGGGAGGAGCTGCCATTGGAAGACAATAATTCAGTGAATAAATATATCAGTGAGATACTTTTCTACACTTTTCACTCTTTACTTAAGTGGTGCCCACACAGGTTTTGCCCCCCCACAACAACAACAACACACACACACACACACACACACACACACACACACTCTTAATGTCTTTGTCACACCTGTTCCATTCTCAGACAGTGACATCACTGATAAAATGACATAGAGAGATCATTCTCACAGAGCAGTACATGTAGTGGACTCAGCTCCATGCTCTATGAGTGAGAGACTGTTTGATCTACAGTGTGTGTTATGACCTCATATATATTCTCACATTTAGATCACACCTCTGCAGAGAAACACAGAGTGATCATAATAATGAAATGACAGTATCCTTTGCAGATCTCTAGAGTCTTCTACAAAGACTTCATAACTCCTCTTCCCTATTTTGGACTTTTTAAATATTTTAATAATATATATGTCAGCAAATATGGAAACAGTGTTGTGTTTCAGATAGAGAACAAGAGTCTTCGTTAAAAACACAGGGGCAGTAGGTTTATGTCTCAGGAATGAATCCTATACTTTTCTTCTGTTTGTCTGTGTATCGATAATTCATCTTAACACTAGTGTCATATATTGCAATTACATCATATCATTAGCCACCATATGCCCACAAAAGTTACATTCAGATTGTAAAATCATTCCTGAAGGCATTTTCATCACTACTTTGTGTGTGTGTATGGTTGATGTGTTGCAGTGGTGTGAATGGATGATAAAGTATGGGAGGAACAGTTAAATGGAGAGAGGATGGAGTGGTGAGACAGTTAAATGGAGAGAGGATGGAGTGGTGAGAGTTAAATGGAGAGAGGATGGAGTGGTGAGACAGTTAAATGGAGAGAGGATGGAGTGGTGAGACAGTTAAGTGGAGAGAGGATGGAGTGATGAGACAGTTACATGGAGAGAGGATGGAGTGGTGAGACAGTTAAATGGAGAGAGGATGGAGTGATGAGACAGAGAGAAATGGAGGCAAAGGAAGGACCTTCTCTGGTTACAGAGGTCCTAGTTTCCAAAAAACTATAAACATTTAAACATTTTCTAAAAGAAGTCTCAGAGTCTCTCACTCTTCAGCCCTAAATACAGTGACATTCTTTACTGAGAAATGAGAAAGAGGAAGCATTCAGAGAAGAGGACGCTATGTGTTACTGATATTTTAACCTGTCGACAAGTGTGACCAACAGGGCACACATCAACTCATCTTTTGAAAGTTTATTTACGGTGCGTCTCTATGACAACAATAATGATGTTCAGACGTTTTCATTTTGTTTCCTATTGATTTAACCAAAATTCCAGTGACACACACAGCTATCAAATATCAGATACATAATATCAGATACAGCTTTCTAGAGAATTATACTCCCACAAAAAAGCCATTTAAAAATGTTTTATATGTTTTACAAAGGACATTAAACACCTAGTAAGCAATAATAAATCTAACCTTGAATAAATGTTTTCACTCCCCATTCCTCTCCATACAGAGATGAGATGGTTTAAAAACAATGACTGATTGTGGTTTGAGCTCTTCTCTAGTTGAACCATGTGTGTTTAGACCACATGTGTCAAGATCCGGTCCTGGAGGGCCAGGGTCCTGCCGGTTTCTGTTTTCACCTGGTGATTTTCACTTTGAAAATCCAGGACTGGATTTTGACACCCTTAGTTTAGACCAGTGTCTGTGTGGGAAGAGCCGTCATCAGTCCTCTACAGTTTACAGATACAATTCTACAAGCTCAGAGGAGACAGTAATGGACATATTTAGTAAATATATAAATCAGTAAAAAAACTTTTCTACACTTTATACTCTTCATTCAGGTGGTGTTCACAGAAGCTTTGACCTGTATCTGATACTGTGTTTCTGACAAAACCTTTGTTTTGTCAGTGTTGACCAATGCTAGTCAATGCTCCCTTCTTCCCTCGCTCTCTCTCTCTCTCTCTCTCTCTCTCTCTCTCACGCGCGCACACACACACACACACACACACACACACACACACACACACACACACACACACACACACACACACAGTATCCAGTACTGCAGCTAGAATACACAGCTGAAAAACAGAGGTGACAGATGACAACATAGAACTGAACAGCAGCTTCAGCAGTGGATGAATGTCTGTCATTGACATCCAGGTAATGATGTGACTGAGACAGTAAGAAAATGAGAAAGACATTGTTTACACAACAAGACGTGTAGTGGACGGAGCACACGATGTGTTGTTTTTCTTTTAATTTTCCGTTATTTTTCCTTTAATTATCTTTTATCCTTTAGTATTTGAGAACTTAACAAAAACATACATACAGAGAAACTCAGAGCACAGCAGACAAGTCTTTCCTCTGAATGTTTATGCTGATTTGGACAACATGTTTTTCTGTTGGACCAAATGTTCTCATAATGAAGCAAAAATCAGTTAAGAGGTCATGCGTATGTTCTGATGTTAAAAAGATGTGAAAGATGTGAACAAATGAGGATGTGTGAGAAGGACAGTTCAAAGACAAGAGAGAGAGAGAGAGAGAGAGAGAGAGAGAGAGAGAGAGAGAGAGAGAGAGGGGGGGGGGGGTGAGGGCAGTTTATCGAGAGTCCTATAGATTATAAATATATATTTAATAGAGGTTTCAGAGTGTTTCTCTCATCAGCCCTAAATATAGTGACAGTCTTTACTGAGAAACGTTGGAAAGAGGAAGTATACAGAGAAGAGAGGAACATGTGATACTGATATTTTAACACAGAGACCTTAAGCCATGGGTCACATTGACATAAGTGTGAACATCTAAATTTGCAAACTACAAATCTCACAAAACTTTTTTTTTATGGTGTCTCTTAAGTTAGAGGAATGGAGTTCTGGTATTTTTGTGTGAGTTTTGTATGAATAGGATCAAATTATTCAGTTGATCATCAGTGGTGTAGGGTTTGTGTTATGTCATATAGGCCTTTAACAGTCAAAAACTGCCATTAACATCCTCGATGACTTGATGCTACAGTTCAGTATTAAAGTCTGATATATTTATTAAATATGTCAATTTTTGTCCCCTAAACAAAGTAACTACATCATGTAGAGGACTGATAGTATTAAACTGTTCGCTATATCAGACATAAACCTGACATCATGGGTCTTTGTGAGTTTGAAAATGTAGGTGAGGAGTGTATATGGTCATTAAGCAGCTCCTCCTACACTCACTGGTCTAAACCCACATGTGTGAAGAACTAGGACAGAAGTCAAACCACAAACTCTCATCTCTGCTCTGCTGTCAGACATCATATATCATATACCATTGGTGGGGTTACGAGAGACCCTATTTTATTTTACCTGTATACATATAAGTGTGTGTGTGTGTGTGTGTGTGTGTGTGTGTGTGTGTGTGTGTGTGTGTGTGTGTGTGTGTGTGTGTGTGTGCTTGTGCGTGTGTGTGTGTGTGTGTGTGCTTGTGTGTGTGCGTGTGTGTGTGTGTGTGTTTGCGTATGCATGTTTGTGCGTGTACGTGTGTGTGTGTGTGTGTGTGTGTGTGTGTGTGTGTGTGTGTGCGTGTGTGTGTGTGTGTGTGTGTGTGTGTGTGTGTAAGTGTGTGTGTGTGTGTGTATGATCTGCTGGTCTCTTGAGTCTGCTCTGTTGAACTGTCTCTTCTGTAGTCAATTGGTAATTATTCTATCAATTATTTTCACACACCATAAACCATAGTTTAAAAAATCCTCATACATTCTCATTCACTGAATGCTGTGTTTGAGATGAAATGATCAATAAACACATACACATTTAATACTGCTGCAGATGAAATATAAAATGTGTTGTGTTCAGAATATAGCAGTTAAAAATCATACTGGACACTCCTGAACCTTCTAGTCCTGAAGGACTGATTCATTATCTGAGCATGAAAAAGGAGAAAGCAGGTGTTTCAAAGCAATTCAATGCCGTCATTTTATAATCAATATTGCTACGGATGAGTTGTATGTGATTGTCACTTTTGAAACTTCTGATAGCACCATGTGATTTATTCATTATCTGATTGAGAAAAAAGTGAGAAAACGAGTGTCTGATATGTTGTGATAAACTCTGGGTTAGAGGAAACGAATAAACTGTTCTATCGTTTGTTCAGAGAAGACATGAGACACTCAGGACCTTAAATCTCCCACTGACAAATTCTCTCACTGATACATAGACAATACAACACTTTCTCACTGCAACACAACTTATCATTGAAATTATATTCAGTTCATGGCTCTGGAGTTGGATTTGACTACATGTGTTAAAGTGAAAACAGCAGTGTAAGAAAGTTAAGTATACATGACAGAGGTTGTTTTCTCAAAAGGGAATGATATAAGTGAGAATAAATCAGGTAATATTTAAGAAAAAGAGAAAGACTGTTACTTACAGAGCAGCACATGTAGTGGACTGAGCTCCATACTGTGAAAGTGAGAGACTTGTTTGATGTGAACTGTGTTCTAAACTCTTCCTGTATTTGAGGTTCCTCCTCTAATAGAGAGCAACCCACACACACACACACACACACACACACACACACACACACACACACACACACACACACAGAGAGAGAGAGAGAGAGAGAGAGAGAATAGATCATATGAACAGAAAAAGAACATGTGTAATGGGAGGGGTTACATCCTCTTTAAATCTCTCTCTTGTCAGTTTCAATGATGGGAATCTATTAAATTATACAGTAAGAAAATGTTGTACCA
>NC_044501.1:42228738-42283738 GCF_902362185.1 Chanos chanos | reverse complement strand
AGGGTGTTATAAGAAAAACAGATCATTCATTCAGAGTTTTGAGATCAGACAAATGAACTTCTGTAGTCAGACTGGGAGAGATCTCACCTCCAGCCCTCCAGCATTTAACCCCGATCACAATGGTCACCAGCAGATATGGAGAAAGTACCAGTAGAAAACAGAGCAGTCTGGGGAGAGACAGGGAGGCTTCTGGACATGGGAGTGAACACACAAACAGAGGGAGAGAGAGAGAGAGAGAGAGAGAGAGAGAGAGAGAGAGAGAGAGAGAGAGAGAGAGAGAGAGAATGAGAGAGACCTCATTACAGGAGCCAGATTTGAGTTTAAACTTGAGACTTATTTTTGGCTTATGTTCAGTGGCCTTTGGCCTGAGACTTTTATTTTGACATTTACCACAAGACACCTTATCAGTGAAGATGGCGTCTTCCATGTGCACAGGTAGAGCCTCATAGTTTGGACACTGGAAGACGCTGATGAACCAACAACTTTATTACCACTTACATTCTTTACCGCTTCTTCACTCATATACTACACTCTCCTACACTTCTACACTTCTACAAACTCAGTTTAATATGCTGTTTTGAAAGCTCTATACATTATTGGAAACCTTGGAAAACCCCTTTTTTTGATTACTTTGGAATTTTGATTTAAACCACAGTGATTCACCTGCCTGCTCACCTCTCTCCCACCATCTCTGAACACAGGTATGACTCACAGCTGAACACAGTGCCTATAAAAAAGCAGCGTCTAAAACTGGATTAAATTTTTTGGTCATTGCACTCATATTATTTGCAGTCATTTATATCTGCACATGAAAACATACACATACAAGCACAGTGATAAGTAATACACAATACACATACACAGTGATTAGTAATACTCAATACACATACACAGTGATTAGTAATACACATAGAGATCTGAAGTATCCCAGCACTGATACAAGATGTATTTCTCACCTCTGACAGTGACTCTGACAGTGATCCAGCTCTTTGGTGACTCTCCTCTCTCTGGGTGTCTACACCAATAGAGACCCTCATCTGACTTTGAGACAGTAGGGATGGTCATCTCTCCTGTAGTCTGATTCTGGAGGACTAATCCATCTTTATAGAAATCAGCTCTGAGGTCTGAGGAGGTGATTTGATATCTACAGCGCAGAGTCAAATTATCTCCCCCAGTAACAGGATGGACAGGACTCTCCAGGATCACACGACCATCTTTAGAACAAAATACACAGAATATAGAACAGAATATATTTTGGAGAGTATATTTTGACTCATCCACGCAAGGAAGAGTGCATCTCATACAACAGTTGTATGGAAATGTGATGTGACCTCACAATGACATATAGAGGCTCCAAAATCAAAGTATTAAAAGGATATTCTAAATTTAGAGATGATTCACCAGATTTTAAAACCATTATTTGTATTTGATAATTGGGAATTTAATGCAGATATCTGAAGAAACACTAGACCTTCACGAAGGACTCAAGAGAGAACTACTACACTCCACTGTTTGGGACAATTCTTGTTTCAGAAAAAAAATAAATAAATAAAATCCTTCCCTCGTATGGTGTTTGGGTTTGTGGGACCCATTTTCAATGTTTACTAAAAGAAAAATGATGCAATGAATTACTTTTTTCAACCTGAGACTCATTTATCTGAGGGTAATAAAAGTGTGGGACTTGTGAGTGAAAAAAAGTAAAGAGGTGATTGTACAAGAGAGAGAAGCTTTGGAAGATGAAGATGAAGAGTTTTCAGAATATGAGGATTACATTTCTAACAGGTTTCTGTCAGTTCAGAAGAGGATGAGATTGAGCCTCAGGCAGCCCCAGGACCAGCAAGATCACAATTTATCACAAAACACGAATAGCACTCTTATTGATAAATGTGATCTAGTAGATATTAACCATGCATGCTGTATATATTGGTTATAACTGAGATCAAGTCAACATCCGTTAGGTATTTTTACAAACACTTTGTGGCTGTACTGTTTTAAAAACCCAATAATGTTGTGGGTCCATCACATCCGCAAACACTGAGTGTGTAATAAAACTATGAACACCATATGAGGGTTAATCCTTTTTATTAATTAAAGTGATAAACATTTTGAAGGCTTACCAGTCACTGTCATGTTGAGAGGATTACTGTTCCCTCCAGAGTCAGACTGACACCAGTACACTCCACTGTCTGATGACTGGAGGAAGCTGATGTTACATGTAGATCCTATTACTGATCCCCAGTCTGATGAACAGTCTGATACCTCTCCATTATCTGTGTATCGTCTCACTGTCCATCCAGTAGAGTTACTCTGTACCTCACAGCTCAGTGAGAGAGAATGAGATGTAAAGTGTTGAGTTGTGTTGGGACTGATGATCAGAGAGACTGGAGGAGACAGAGCTGAGACACAGAGAGACAGATGCTCAGACAAGATCTCTTTGAGGTACACATAAAATGTATAAATTCAAAGGTGAATGGGAAATACTTGTTACTTGTCTCACCAGTGACACACAGTGGCTGTGTTGTGCTGTACTCTGAGTAATAGACTGGGTTTCCTCTCTGTGCTCTACACATATAAACTCCTGTGTGTTTAAGAGCAGCAGGGCTGAGAGTGTAGGAGCCTCCAGCTCCTCTGCTGCTGTCTGAGAGGAGTTCTACAGAGTTAGAATGAACCCTGGGTAGCCCATCTGTGTAGGGAATGACTCTGTACCAGAGGAATGTCCAGGCTGTAGAGGAGTTTTTAACGTCACAGCTCAGAGTCACTGAGTCTCCTTCAGTCAGACACATCTTTGGAGAGACACTCACAACTGACTGGGCTTTACCTGTTAAAGCAGAGAAAATATTTCACCAGTATATGCTACAGTCAGTGGTTATATTACATTCTCTTGTTTGTTCATCAAATTAAGTAATCACTGTTCAATGTCTCCAATTACAAATTAGTGGTAAGTACTCTTTAATCTCATCTAACCTCACACACTCACCTGATGACACAGTCAGTGTTACAGCATCACTCATCTCTGAGTTCTGTGAGTCTCTTCTGTGTTTTCCTCTACAGGTGTATTCACCACTGTGATACTCAGAAACAGGACTGATTCTGTATTCCTGATCTTTACTGACAGGACTGTGTGAAGAACTATTCTTATACCAGCTGTACTCCCAGTCAGTATCTCTCTCTCCCTGTATTTGACATCTGAGAGTGACAGTCTCTCCTCTGAATGTCTGTTTATCAGGCTGCAGGATCACAACAGCCTTTGGACTCTCTGTAACATTTACCCAGACTGCATCACTGTATTGTGTGTAGTAGACTGGGTTTCCTCTTTCAGCTCTGCACCAGTACTGTCCTCCATCAGAGTCTGTAACAGAACTGATTGTGTAGGAGTCTTTATCAGTCTGTGTCAGTTCTGAAGAGTTCTTTGTGTGTCTGTACCAGTAAAACACCCATCCTCTGGACTGGTCCAGTTTACAGCTCAGAGTAACTGTGTTTCCTCTCAGTACTGCTCCTTTAAGACTGGAGGTGAGTTGAGGTTTTGGTTTTGATCCTGTGGGAGGGTAATGAATAGTTCAGACTCTACACTGTCAGAAATATCATACTACACTGGAAGTCTATGTCAGATTAATCACTCACCTTTCACACTGAAAGTAACAGAGTTACTTATTTCTGAGGATGTGGGTCTTTCATTTCTCTCTCCGTTACACCAGTACTGATCCTGGTCAGTTACAGCAGCTGCTCTGATGGTGAATGTGTCTCCAGTTATAGTGTAACCATTAGACTGAGACACTGCAGTCTGAGTGCTGCCTTTATACCACTTATATCTCCAGTTCCTCCCAGACTCTATCACACACTTCAGACTGACTGTCTCTCCACTGTACACAGGTATGTTTGAGTTCAAAGTAAGTTTTGATCCTGGTGGGGCTGTATGAGTAAAGTACATATTTATCATGTTTAGGAACAGATAATAGTTTAGTGTTTTTTTGTTGTTCTAAAGTATTACCAAGAGCAGGTTTTTTTTTCTTTTTTAATTAATTAATTTATTTATTTTGTTTGTTTTCTTCTTTTGAAAGTCAGTTATTATAAACACAGAGACACTCATATGGACATCCAATCTATCTCTCCCTTGTTTATCATAATGTATTTTGCCTATAGTTTACTCACCTCTTACATGAAGATACACAAATTTGCTTGAGTATGAGTAAGTAAGTATCTGTTGCACCTCTCCCTGACACCAGTACTGATCCTGGTCAGACTTTTCTACTCTTCTGATGGTGAATGTATCTCCAGTTGTAGTGGAACCATTAGACTGAGACACTGCAGTGCTGCCTTTATACCACTTATATCTCCAGTCTCCCCCAAATGATGTCACGCACTTCAGACTGACTGTCTCTCCACTGTACACAGGTGTGCTTGGTTTCACACTCAGAGTAACTGTGGATACACAAAAGAAGACAGAAGAAGGAATGCTTTCAGTCATAAATTTAAAATGGATCCATCTTTTTTCCCCATAAAATGCAATAGCATATTTGTATATGTGTGCAGACCACAGCCTCTCTCTGAGTGTGGTATATGAGTCACTCTGTACACAGACACACACACAGCAGCTGTGTACGACATGTACATGTGCTTCTGTCACCACTGTAAGACTGTTAGTTAGTAAGTTAGTTGGCAATCAGTCAAACTAAATACTGGTAAACAACTGATCAAATGGTATATGTCCTTTGACAGATATTGTGAATAGTAATTTACCAGTATCAAGAAATGACAAAGAGATAACATGATAAAATGATAAAATTTTGAATACACAAATCAATGAAAAATCTGTCAGTAATCTGAATGTGGATTCATCATTACCTTTAGCCTGTCCAGAGCAGAGGCAGAGCAGACAAGTCAGCACTAGAAGAAATCAGAAAGAAAACTGTGTCAAATGTCAAATATGAAAATGGATGTTTGATAACAGTGTTGTCAGGGCTGGGAGTGTGTGTGTGTGTGTGTGTGTGTGTGTGTGTGTGTGTGTGTGTGTGTGTGTGTGTGTGTGTTTGTGTGTGTGTGTGTGTGTGTGTTTGTGTGTGTGTGTGTGTGTGTGTGTGTGTGTGTGAGTGTGTGTGTGTGTTTGTAGTTGAGGAGGTTGTGAGTTTGCTGTTATATTGTCACAGCCTGCACCTCCATTTTGGATTTTTAGGTTGTCATGTCTTTGTGCGCCTGTTCTGTGTCTGTCTCCGCCCCTCACCTGTTCCTGTTTTTCTCATTATTAACCTCGTTCCCCCCTTGTTAATTTTATCCAATCATGTTTGCCCTGTTTAGTTTTCCTCTTGTATTTAAGCCCTTGTGTTTCCCCTGTCCGTTGTCTATCGTTGTTTGTGTATATAGCACACTGTTACACTGCACCTTTTTGTTATCGGTTTGTACTTGTATTTTGATCTTCATTTTAAGTAAAGTCCTCCTTTTTTCACCTTCATCATTGTGTCCTGCACTTGGGTCCTGAACCACACCACCAGCGTGACATGTATACAGCCATGGACAGTTAATGACTATAGTGACTCAAAGAGAGCCATTATTATTTGACAGACTCATTCTGTATTTTAAAAAAAGACACAGGATTTTTTTCTTTCTCAGACATACACTTGTCACAGCTGTGTAAGAGCGAAAACTGCCTGACATGTTTGATTTTTTCTGTTTGTCATGACAGCCTGTTTACTACATTAAGACAATGTGTAAAGTGTCCAACTGGTTAAGATATTAAAGTTTTAGGTTTATCATAATTGGTTGGGAAGTATTGTTTTTAATAGTCGTATTGTGACATCATAAAGTGATTTTAGAACCAGCCAATGATAATGCAACATGCTAATTAGATTAATGTCACTCTCCCCTGTAATTATTTCTTATTTTATTTTCTCATGTTCAACTATGAGAAAAGGACAAGAGACCAGTTAGCTCCTCCTCTCACTGCCTGACTGGTAGAAACCAACATCAAACCTCATGAGCACTGTGGTTTGGCAGCTTTTAGCAAGTTTGCCTGTTGCATGTCAGTGCTTTGTGTACGAATCTTCTTATGAAAATGTTTGTCCTGAAGGTTGTTTTAAAAAAAAAATATATATATATATGCATATATTAAGGCATGCATTTTTGCATGATTTGCATGAATGTTGGACAGAGTGTGCATGCAGATGCATGTGTGTATATATGTGTGCGTGTGTGTGTGTGTGTGTGTGTGTATGTGTATGTGTATGTGTGTTTGTTTGTTTGTTTCTATGCATATGTCTGCACCCTGCACTGCTCTCTAGTCAAACTATAGCACAGACCTTGTTCTCTCAAATGCTCTGTCAAAAGTTTCCTCAGCAACTATGACATGAAACTTTAAGTAGTTATTTACTTAAATACAATGTGTTTATACTTTATTACCTCTGGATTTTGAAAACTAAATATATATATATATATATATATATATATATATGTTTAATACTTAAAATAGCTTTATTAAAAAAAAAAAAAAAAGTTTCTTCTTCTTTCCTCTCCATGTCTAACTCTCACCAAATCTTCCCCTGTACTGTAACCTCTAAAACTCATGTCTAACTCTCACCAAATCTTCCCCTAAACTGAAACCTTTAAAAATCATGTCTAACTCTCTCACCAAATCTCCCCCTGTACTGAAACCTCTAAAAATCATGTCTAACTCTCTTACCAAATCCCTCACCCTATACTGAAATCAGAAAAATCATTTTGGTAAAATTATTACTATTTAGAAATCTACCAAACTCGAGCTATGAAGATACGCCCTAGCTGTTGTTGAAAATCTGATTGTCCAAATGGGCTTACCCATGTTTTTCATACTGTTTTCTAATGATCTGTTTTTTCGAAAATATTCTGCATTTTATTAGAAACCTTTTTTTTTCATAAAGTTTTACACCATACGATACACTAACACATTAAATAATTATAATAGTAATATAAAAAAATACGGATAAGCAGCAGTTATCAAACCAACTAAATGACCAAACCATGAAAGTGATGAATTCACACCAAAACTGAACAAAAATGATTCACAGCGATGCCTCAGATTTGAGCTCACAACAAGATAATGAGTCGCTTGGAGGTTTTAATTTTCTATCTTTTTTGTTTTGTTTTGTTTTTTTTTGTTTTTTAATGCAATGGTATTTCTCTTTTCTCTTTGCTTAACGTAGACATTAAATATCACAGCAAAGGTTCTGAATAGCATATCTACAGGAATTTGAATGTAAAATTTAAAGGTGTAAAAGTTTAAAGAGGAGTGTGTATCTCACACAGAGACCATTTATCTGGTTATTCAGTCACATTCAAAGAGAACAAAAGCGTAACAGCCGTTGCCTAACATTTAAAGTACTAAAAACTGTAGATAATTTTGGAGCAGCAGTGGTGACAATCATTATACCATGCAGAGGCTTCTCTTGTGTCACTATACACTATTTTAAAGCACATTAAAATTGTTTAATGATTCAGCATGGTATATAACACGTTAATTAACTCTGACTCTAATGGATTACAAAACATTTTAAATGAAGGACACACAAATTTAACCATTTAGTCACCACACATCACATGGACACAGTACTGACTTTGTTATTCAACAGACTCTATGAGTCTGAAAGAAGAGACATTAGAGGTTTAATATGGTTTGAACAGTTAGGTTAAGGCCCTAGGTCAGTGGAACTGAATAGACTATTGTTTTATTTACTTCAAACAGAGGAGCACCACCGAGGAATTCAATGCACCCACTGACAATATAAAACACACAGAGATTAAAATACCATCCCATTTCCACAACTTCACTATTTAGCAGCTGTGTTGTATACATGGTTCTAGACTTCTGCATAATTTCACAGAAATACTGAGAGAATGAGAGAAAGAGAGGTCACTTACTGAGTAGTACATGTAGAGGTCTGAGCTCCATGCTGTATTAGTGAGACTCTGTTAGTGAGACAATGTCTATTATAGACTCTTCCTGTATTCTCACATATAGATCACACCCCTGCTTATATGGAAACTAGACTGATATGGAAACAAACAAACAAACAATCAGAAGGAGGGTAAAGAGAGAAAATATGTTAGTTTTCTTTTTCTAGACATAACATTTGTACCTAATATTCCTTCATCTTTTCACATAGAGGATGAGAAGAGTCTCAAGACATTGTTGAATTTTGTCGACGGGACACATTAACGATTTTCCATCATTTTGGTCCTGTAAAGATTTGAATTAACCAGTAATTGAATGAAGGAAGAGAGATGGAAGAGAGAGAGAGAGAGAGAGAGAGAGAAAGAGAGAAAAGAAAGAAGAGAAAGGGTTTTGGGTGTCTGCAGAGGCCCATGTACACCTCATTCCACCCCCTGGCAGCTATAAAACCACAAGTCTAAATAAGGACTACATTGTGTGTGTGTGTGTCTACGCGTGCACATTTATGTGTGATGGAAATTTCCAGTGGCTCTTTTAGTATCTGCTAAAAAAGGGGGCTGGTATTTAACATAGGGCTCTTGGTTAGTTTTGGTTTGTTTGTTTATTTGTTCTTTCCCCACTTCCAGAACTTACTGGAACTTACAGAAAATACCTCGAATAACCAAGTCAGGACATTTCCACGTATTACTGTCAAAGCCAGTCTTGCATAAGATGATATTTCAAAAACTGACATAAAGCCTTCAAGGTTAGGATTTATTATACATTCCCTTGGTTTAGAAAATGGACACACACACACACACACACACGCACACACACACACACACGCACACTCACACACACACACGCACACACACACGCACACTCACACACACACACGCACACACACACGCACACACACACACACACACAAACACTAACTGATGTTGTACTCTGATGGAAATTGTACTGAGACACAGACATCAGTTAGCAACAGCTCATATGCACTTTGTGTCTAAAAGCAGAGAGAAGATGAGAGTTTGTGGTTTGGTTTGTTCTTTTTCAGCTCTTTGGTTTTACAGCAGTTAGTGATGGGAGGAGGTGCTAACTGGTCCTTCTACCTGATCATGCTGTTCTCACAAAAGAGAATCACATTGAAATCATATGCATTTACCCAAATGATCAGATAGAGGGGCCAGTTAGCACCTCTCTCTCTCTCTCTCTCTCTCTCTCTCTCTCTCTCTCTCTCTCTCTCTCTCTATTTCTTTGTGTGTGTGTACACACACACACACACACATACATAAATATACATAAATATGCATAATCCATGGTGTAAACTGGAGACACTTGAGAAGGGATATCTGTAGTAATCTGTACTAATTCCCTTACTGAATTATAATGAAGAATCTTGTCCTGACTCCCCTTACACACACACACAGACACACACACACACAGTAACTAAAACTTCAGCAAACATTAGAAATACAGTCTCTACAGAGTGGTCAGCCCTGTAACTAGACAGAAATATTTTCTCTTTCTGCTCATGTGCCTATACGAGAGAAACATAATTTGAGCTCACGAAGTTTTTGTAAATAATAAATTATTGTGATTCTGTAATAGAATGTTGTCACTACTCTTCATCAGCCAGAATAACAATATGGCCCATTAAGTCTTTTATTCATTATTTTTTCTTCATTTATAATGAATCTTTGTGACTTTAAGTAAGAGGTGCATGGTAGTTTTCCTCATGGTGGATGATGAATTTTCATCTGGGGAAAAACTGTGTATGAAATACTTTATATAAAGGTTTTTAATACAGATTAGACAGAGCAACACCTGTAAGGCCTTTCGTCTGTGAAATAAAAAGTGCTTTTCAAGACAATGACAAAAACAGAAAGACATAAGATATACACCTCTTGTTCTGGTAACAGAGAAATATTAAGGTGAATGAAGCCTATGAGTCAGCATGAGGAGAACTTCTGAGCAGGATTTTCTTCTTCTTCTTTTTTTTTTTTCTTTTCTTTTTTTTTTTTTTTTTAACCAACAGACATATCCTATTCTTTCTATACTAACGTTTTGGTACAGATATTTACACATAAGTCTTGCACAGAATCTTAGTATATACTATTACATTAGCAGTACCTTATGAAAATGAATTTTTATGATGTAAATTTTAGAAGTGTTAGGGTTAGGGTTAAAGTTACTCTTTTCTGAGAATTTAACAGATGCTGGATGCAGAAGACTCCTCCTTCTTCCTCTTCACTGGTCTAAGGTCACATGTCTGAACTAGATCACAAGTCAAACCACAAACTGTCACACGCTCTCTACATCTAAACTGTGTCTAAGCTACTTAAGGTGTGTACCTCAGCGCGCGCATGCGTGTGTGTGTGTGTGAGTGTGTGTGTGTGTGTGTGTGTGTGTGTGAGAGAGAGAGAGTGTGTGTCTGAGTGTGTGTGTGTGTGTGTGTGAGTGAGACACAGAGAGAGAGAGAGAGAGAGAGAGAGAGAGAGAGAGAGAGAGAGAGAGAGAGAGAGAGGGAGAGAGTATGTGTGTGTGTGTGTGTGTGTGTGTGTGTGTATTTTGTATGTTGTTGCATAGTGTTTATGCTCCTGTGGCCATTAAGAGAAATACATCCAGACATCATAAATCTTGTGACAATAGATCACTGATAGTAGTCATAACAGATTACTCCCTCTCTGTGACTGCATATTGTCTATTGTCTTTATTTGACAGAGCTGGAGTTTTCTTTTTGTTTTTCACACGATTTCTACAACAGCCTAACATAATGTCTGCAATGTTTCTCTTCACAGTTACCTTTAATAAATAGATTTTTATTCTCCTTTTTAGTCTGTATCTCATGTTTTAGTTCAGGGCCTTGTCATTCTGTTCCCACGATGCAGGAATGTGCATTATTAAAATCATGAAAATGACAATAATTGGCTCCAAACATTAACTTGGGTCATGCAGATATGATCCTGTAATGTCATCTGCTATTTCTGCACTACTGTCCAGTTAAAGAGAAGACTATCTCTAAAACTAAAGCTAACAGCCCTTTTTATGCTTATCGTGTCTCCAGTTACAGTGAGCTGTACAGACTGAAATACTTTATTATTAGTCTGGGGTTTAACCCAGTTAAATGTCTCATTTCTCTCATCAAGCTCTCTCACACACTACAGACAAATCCTCTCCTGTAAACGAATACAGAGTTCCAAATTATGTGAACACCACTGTAACTCTTGATGAGGGTAAATTACAGTGGGGTTTTACAGGCTGTTTGAACTCCTACTATAATGCCAGACACAAATAATAATGAACACCATTATTGGATTTTCCATCATTTTTCACTGCCTCCCACCTGCATGAGAAATTCTCTGGGACAGAGCTCCTACTGACATTATTGGTCATAATGTTGTTTTTGTGTAATGTCTCCCCCTGCTGGACTCAGAGTGAAGTTCAGCAAAGAGGTACTAGCGATTGGTGATTGGCAATTATTGTCTGATGATGATGATGATGATGATGATGATGATTCAAAAGTGTCTTTTGTTCATCTTTCAAATGTGAACACACTGATTGAAGTACTGCATCTACATGTCATAGTCATCTTGAGAAAATCAAAGTATCACACACAATAACATATGTATCTCCTCCCATGTGACAGTGACTGTGGTCTGTTACTAATGAAGAGTGAAACAGTAAAGTAACAGTGAATCATTTTTATAAGTGTGACGGATCAACCCTCCGTCACGTATGGACTGTTTGCAGGCACGAACTGTTCATACACATTCACCACACAACATGGACTGATTTAAAGTTAAATGTTTATTGATTGTTGTTATTGTGATTTTGTCGTGTGTGTGTGATGTCCAATGTCTTCATTTATTGATCTGTAAATAAGAGAGAAAGAGACTAATGTTAGCGTTCTATAACATTCTATAACATTTCCGATAAAGTTGGCCAACAAATCCATTCGTATATTCCATTATCCTCCGATTACCGTTAAAAATGCTACGTTAGGTTATGTTGTCTATGTATAAATGTTTCTTGATTGTTAATTGTAAAAGCTGTCGCTTACCTGTGCGATGCTTCCGGGAGGTGAGGTTGCGGCAGTGACAACAAAGAAACTGGCACGCCACAGCCTCAGGTATTTTAAACGAAAAGTCCCGCGAACTCCACAGGAGGTCCGGATACGTCACATCCTGTTTTTTACTATAAAAGCCCTCCATTTTGTTTTAGACGGGGTGGGATGTTGTTGGTTGGTTGTTGGGGTTGTAGGAGTGTATTTAGTGAAAGAAAAATTATTGAAGAATTTATGTCTTGTTTGTTTTCTACTGTGAATAGTGTAAATACGTTTTGGTTTGTTTGTTTTTTTTTCTCTTTCATATTTATTATTGGCACAAAAATAAATTCACCGGGTGTTCGTCACAAACCACAATATTGACTCCTGCTGCCTCCTTGCCTAAAACGGCTCCGTCACAATAAGACATTCGTTATGGATGTACACTGTGGGACTGTGGTAGGAAGATCCAGTCTCAGTGGGCAGTGAAACCAAACAACCCAGACATGCTTTTATTCAAATTCACTTTGAAACTTGAGGGAAACTGAACAACTTCTTTTATCTATCTATCTATCTATCTATCTATCTATCTATCTATCTATCTATCTATCTATCTATCTATCTATCTATCTATCTATCTATCGCTCTCTCAGAGAGAGGACCTGTGTGTGTGTGTGGTAGGAAGATCCTATCATATATACACAGGTCCTCAAAATAAAATGTTGTACCACTTAGCCATCAAATGGAAGTTGCTGTCGCTAATGGGAGCAGGTTCCCTGTCTGTCAGACTAAGGAAGTGCCTCAGTAACAGAACAGACAGTCTCTCAGACACTGGGCAGACAAAGAACAGACAGTCTCTCAGACACTGGGCAGAGACAGAACAGACAGTCTCTCAGACACTGGGCAGACAAAGAACAGACAGTCTCTCAGACACTGGGCAGAGACAGAACAGACAGTCACTCAGACACTGGGCAGAGACAGAACAGACAGTCTCTCAGACACTGGGCAGACAAAGAACAGACAGTCTCTCAGACACTGGGCAGAGACAGAACAGACAGTCTCTCAGACACTGGGCAGACAGAGAACAGACAGTCTCTCAGACACTGGGCAGACAGAGAACAGACAGTCTCTCAGACACTGGGCAGACAGAGAACAGACAGTCTCTCAGACACTGGGCAGACAGAGAACAGACAGTCTCTCAGACACTGGGCAGAGACAGAACAGACACAGGCATAAGTAGATGACTTGATTGCATTTCTCTTGGCTCAAGCCACACTGAATCTAACTCCTTTCAATAACTTCTTTGAATAGCCCGTCTTGTCAAGAGATTTCTTGTCCATTTGGTGATGGTATGAATTTTCTTTAAGCTGCAGTGAGCTATGAAACCACTAGAAGACAAAGAAGTGTTAAAACTGGTCCAAACTCACAATGCAATAGACATGTAACTTCAGGACCATGGACAGCATCGACACAGCTGTCAGATCCACTGTTCTTGATGAGCCCAGTGTCACGGTCCAGCCCGGCTCTTCCAGATCCTAGTCCATGTTTTCCTTGTGTCCTGTCATGTATGTCTTGTCTGTCTGTTTCTGGTTGCTCCGGTCTTACACTGTTCCCTGCCTGGTTTCTGCTCACCTACTGCAATTTTTCTTAATCAGCCACTGCATTTAAGCCCTGTCTGCTTCCACTCCAGTTTGCCGGATTATCTAGCCATCTTTCCTGTTTCCTGCACTGGTTTGTCTCGTTTCATTCTTGTTCCCCTTTTTGACCATTGCCTGTTTTTTGGAAAAAGAGTTTTTGCCTGTTATCTTTTGACCTTTGCCTGTTTTTTGAAAAAAGAGTTTTTGCCTTTTGCCTTTTGACCTTCTCTGCCTGTTTTTTGACCTCTGCCTCTGTCTTTGCCCTCTGATACCGTCACGGTGATTCATTCCTTTGGATTTCTCAAAAGCACTGAATTCATTAAACAAAAACTAAAATTTACTCTGTTCTCCGAGTCTGCTTTTGGGTCCTCAGCCAACCAGGTCTCACCGGCCCTAACACCTAGTCACTACACATTCATGCCATTTGTCCCAGAGGGATAATATTGAATGAGGATTTGACAGGGTACAACCTCAGTAACATCAGTTTTAATAATTACTGCCATATAAACATAAGAAACCTGTCGAAACCTGTTACATATATTAAATGAATAGGATTTTTTTGTTTGTTTGTTTTGTTTTGTTTTGTTTTGTTTTTCTTTATTTTTTTTATTGATGACTAAATCAACACCCATCAGAATAATTACAATCATGAAAACTCTTTAAGAAACAGGAAAATAATTCTTATAATACAGTAATAAACATATACTTGAGATAAATTTGCAAAAAAATGACTGGTTATAGATTACTTTCATTAAAGCTACAATAAAAATCTTCATTAAATGCTTTAAACAAAACACAGTGTATTCTTTTGAGATGTTCTGTGACTAACTGATGACTCATCATGGTTATAGTTATGATGTAATACCAGTTTGATCGTATTCTCATGTGATTTTCTGACATTTTAACACTTGGAGTCATTTCTCTTTATAACCTCTCATGTCACTTGGCACCTGTAAAGGATAAAAGCTCATGAAACTGTGTAACAGCACATGTTATATGGCACAAACACAACAAATGACTCAATGTCATCTCTATAAACATCAGATTCACATAAAATATATCTAATCTTCATTTGAGAAGATTATCGTTGGGACTATATGACATTACCTCAGAGTGAGGTATCTGCTCTTTTGGGCTTTTAGTCTTTTCTGTATAAGAATCTTATTTACTGCTCTCATTGAAAATGCAATGAAATATCTTTCACTGGTGTTAATAAACATGTTATGAATGCCCTTTATTTTATAAGAGCCATTTTCATTAATGGAAACATGACACTGAAACTGCTATATAATTCATGCACTATATAACTTCATCATAGTCTAGAGTATTCATTGTCTGCTGTGATGCTGATTGTGCCTAATATATGAAGAAAAAAAAAACATTCACATGAATTACAATTTAATATCTGTCTCTGTCCAATACAGTTCAGTTTAAAAAGATTATGCATTGTATCTGATAAAAATAGTAGCAATAATTACTGAAATGGGTGTAATTAGAATGTAATAACAGTTCTGATAAAACAAACAAGCCCTCGGATTTGACATAGAACTGATTTCATTTACATCAAAAACATGAGTCTCACCTTTACTCTTCTTCTGGTTTCTGTTCTATCACAATATGAGCATAAGTCACATCACCGGGGTCAGTTACAGAATCTACAGAGCAGTAAAATACATAAAGTCTAAATGAGAGGGTTTGTTCATCCCATATTTAGCCATCATGGGGTGTATGACCTTTCTCTGTTTAAATCAAATGACCGACTTCCTGTTAAGTAAATAAACTACAAAGAAACATCACATTTGATCCAGACTTAAATACTCTATCTCTTAGTAAAAGCCCTTAAAACATGTTCAGTGCCAATAAAGATGTTGTGAGTTGTGACAGGGGAGTGTTGCAATAACGTCACTATATCCGGGTTTCTGTTCGACTTCAGCAGTGAGTTAACTGTGCCCTCCTCTGGCATACTGGTCTTAGCTGATAAAAAATGAAAGGTTGACTTTACAAGATATGATTTCATATATAATGCCATTCTTCATGACTCATATTATATAAATGGAAGAGCTATAGAGCTGTGTTGCTGTGGTTATGAGGTGAGGGTGATTTACCTTTGTTGGTTTTCATGTTGTTCATCACAAGCTGAGAATAAGTCACATCACTTGGTTCCTCCTCTGCAACATCTGATACATAAGACATGAAACAAAGATATCGCTTATGTTCATGCATTTTCTGATTTCCAGACTTACAGAGAACAATATATACTAATGCCTTTCTCCTAGGGAGTAAAAAAAAAAGATATATATATATATATATATATATATATATATATATATATATATATATATAATATACACACACACACACACACACACACACACACACACACACATATATATATGTGTGTGTGTGTGTGTGTGTGTGTGTGTGTGTGTGTGTATGTATGTATATATGTATATTTTTAATTTCATTTTATTTTTTATTTATTTATTTTTTTTCTTCTCACCACACTGTAGATACAAATGACTTGACAGAGTCTCCACTGCTCCTCCTATTTGGTTCTGATCCCTGTTTGAAGTCTGACTGTTGCTTTTCTGTTGTCTGGCTCTAGAGGGCAACAGAGATCACTGACAGAAATACAGCAGTTTAATGGAGAAGATTGAAATTATATTTAAAAAAACACAAATTCACTTACAAGGATATTTGGTTACAGAAGATTCCTGTAATGATAGAAAGAAATTTAGTATTTATTTACATGTGTTTACATGAAATTAATAGAGACATCATATCATGTTTTTCAGTACAGTCTCATGCAAAGGCTCAGCATCAGATGAATTGAATCAATATTTACCACTTGATTGTCTGAACCAGTAAAGCCGAACCGTTAGAATGAAGAACACAAGGGCCACGCCCAGACCCACCACCACTCCTGCTGTTACAGCAGAGGATCCATCACCTGACACACACACACAAACACCCACATACACACAAACACACCTTAGTAATATACTCACACTAGTACAGTATCAAAGTGAATGTAACTAAAGGACTGGAGTTACAGATAAATGTGTTTCTCTCACCTCTGACAGTGACTGTGACAATGATCCAGCTCTTTGGTGACTCTCCTCTCTCTGGGTGTTTACACCAATACAGACCCTCATCTGACTTTGAGACAGTAGGGATGGTCATCTCTCCTATAGTCTGATTCTGGAGGACTAATCCATCTTTATAGAAATCAGCTCTGAGGTCTGAGGGGTCATATCGATATCTACAGCTCAGAGTCAAAGTATCTCCCTCAGTAACAGGATGGACAGGACTCTCCAGGATCACATCACCATCTATAGAACAGAGAACACAATTACATAAACTATGGAGAGTACAGAAATGATAATGATGTTAAGTGTATCCATTTTGGTGTAATTGGTCTAATACTTATATAATCACATATTACACTTAAAATACTTTGTATATTGGAGAAAAAAGGTTTGTTTTTTTTTGGGGGTTTTTTTGTTGTTGTTGTTAATTTCAGTGTTTCTGGATCATAAACTACTCCACCTTTTCAATCATCTTGAATTCAGATTGACAGCACAGAACCAAGACCTACTGATCTTGATATTCAAACCTTAATACAAAACTTTTCCTTTAATGAAAGTGATTGATGTTTATAAAGATTAACCAGTCACTGTAATGTTGAGAGGATTACTGTTCCTTCCAGAGTCAGACTGACACCAGTACACTCCACTGTCTGATGACTGGAGGGAGCTGATGCTACATGTAGATCCTGTTACTGATCCCCAGTCTGATGAACAGTCTGACACCTCTCCATTATCTGTGTATCGTCTCACTGTCCATCCAGTAGAGTCACTCTGTACCTCACAGCTCAGTGAGAGAGAATCAGATGTAAAGTGTTGAGTTGTGTTGGGCCTGATAATCGGATGAACTGGAGGAAACAGAACTAAGACATGGATACAGTTACAAGCGAGATTTAATGACACCGTTTTAGATATATCTTATGCATATGATTTTTAATTTGATCCTGTTTTATATTTTCTTCTCAGGAAGAAATAACAGGCTCAGCTTGGTGATGCCTTGAATCTCAACATGTATTTTGCTGTATTAACTCACCAGTGACCCACAGTGGCTGTGGTGAACTGTACTCTGAGTAATAGACTGGGTTTCCTCTCTGTGCTCTGCACACATAAACTCCTGTGTGTTTAAGAGCAGCAGGGCTGAGAGTGTAGGAGCCTCCAGCTCCTCTGCTGCTGTCTGAGAGGAGTTCTACAGAGTTAGAATGAACCCTGGGTAACCCATCTGTGTAGGGAATGACTCTGTACCAGAGGAATGTCCAGCCTGTAGAGGAGTCTTTAACCTCACAGCTCAGAGTCACTGAGTCTCCTTCAGTCAGCCACATCTTTGGAGAAATAGAGAGTACTATTTGGGCTCTACCTATTAGAAAAGACAATGTGGTTTAATGGGAATGAATTCAACACAAATACAGGACGTCTTCTTAAAAGACAAAAGATTCAACCAAGACTCTATACTGTCAGAAATATCATGCATCTGTATCACTTTAATCACTTACCTCTCACAGTGAGAATAACACGATTACTTCTTTTTGAGGTTGTTGGTCTGCTGTCACTCTCTCCCTGACACCAGTAATGGTCCTGGTCAGTTACAGCAGCTGCTCTGATGGTGAATGTGTCTCCAGTTATAGTGGAACCATTAGACTGAGACACTGTCTTAGTGCTGCCTTTATACCACTTATATCTCCAGTTCCTCCCAGACTCTATCACACACTTCAGACTGACTGTCTCTCCACTGTACACAGAACTCTCTGGTTCTACAAGAAGTGTAGTTTTGGGTAAATCTGTGTAAATGAAGGACAGTATCAATGAACAGAAAGACATACAATACTAACGGGTACTTTAAATTAAGGTTTTAATATTTTCTTTCTTCAAAAAATGCATATTTGTAGTTTGAAAGATGTAGATATACACTCACCCATCACAGTCAGTGTTACAGCATTACTCATCTCTGTCTTCTGCAAGTCTCTTCTCCTTGTTCCACTACAAGTGTAACTGCCAGTGTAGTAAACGCTGAATGAATATTTATTGTGTTTGTTATGATATGTTCTAAGCAGATCACCATCCTTATACCAGCTGTATGTCCACTCTCTGTCTTCTCCCTCACGTATGTCACATCTGAGAGTGACTTTCTCTCCACTGAAGATCTCACTGCTGTGAGACTCCAGTGTTAGAACAGCTCTTGGTCTTTCTGTTTAACACAAACATACATCTCACTGTGGCAAAGATGAAATCAAAGGCTAAATAAAAGAATAAGAAGATACAAGATGCAAAGCGAGTCTATGTAAAGTAATGAACAGACATCAGTAGTAACTCTTACTGGATATGACACAATGGAAATGCACTAGGGAGCGTTTTCTATACTGTAAAGGAAAAGTCATCTACTGTATGTCATTTTGAGAGACATTTTTTGAGAGAAATGATCACTTGCAGAAAATGCAGATAAAACAACATGTATTACCTTCTGTATGTCCAGGGTAGAGTAGAGGACTCAGTACTAGATCAAAGACAGGAAAAAACTCAAAATGTGAAAATGACATATTTGTCATTTGTAATTCAATAACAGTATCTTTCCATATAGAGTAACTAAGAAGAAACATGTGTTCTGGTAAAATGCCACTGGATGTGGTGAATGGACCCCAAAACCCAACAGTCCTTTTCACTCAGACAGGAAATATGAACAAACACAGACTTGGACAGCAGTTTAATCATATGATCCATAACATGGTTTGTCTCTGACTCAGGCTAAAAAGTTTAAGGCTTTGAGATGCATCAGTAAGGTCAACTGTCAATCAAAGTACAACTGATTTGTTACAAAGTTTATTTAGAATAGAGGGCATCATATCAAAAGAATGGAGCAATATTTCAGTTGTTAAAAGCCAGTGTACTGGACCGTGATTGCAAATAATTTATGCCATTTGTTTCTGACTCTTTTTCAGGGAGAGTTTTCCTGTCTTGCATCTGTCACATTTATACATTTAGAGACTGAGTTTCTCTTCACACTGATTACTTTCCAAAGTCAGCAACATCACTCATTCCAAAAGGAGCGTAATTAAGGCTTGCAGGATTCTTTATTTGTGTAGTAATTGTTTTAAAATTTAATTACTATTAATGAATTCATTAATAACTTCTTCAAATCCCATTTATGATGGTGTTTATAGATTTGGAGTTTTCAGAGGACCTGCTTTAAGGACAGACAGAGATGATCAATTAGTTTATAAAAAAATTATTTTACTTCCATGAAGTCGTTCCCATCATGTCTTTGGAGAACTTTAATTAAAAAGGGGGAAAAAAGAAGAAAGACAAAAAAGAAAAACAAAAACAAAAAGAGAGTTAGTTAGCTCCTCCTCCCACCCCTCACCACTGTAAACCACACGGCTGAAATGGAACCGAAACTAAACCACAAACGCTCAAGTTGTCTCTGCTTTAACCTATGACAAACATGGCCACTGTGTGGAAACTTTGGTTGTAGTGTATTTGATTATTTTTTTAGTCATTACTTCTTTCTTTCTTTCTTTCTTTCTTTCTTTCTTTCTTTCTTTCTTTCTTTCTTTCTTTCTTTCTTTCTTTCTTTCTTTCTTTCAGTTTGGGACATTAATGACCCTGACATTAACATTAAAAAAAAGAAAAAAAAATCTTAAAGGCAACTAGATCTCAGAGTATCTTGCAATGGAAGTGACCTTTGAGAACATGTGGTTCAGTGGTTAGCACTGTTGCTTCACAGCAAAAAAGGCCCTGGGTTGGAATCCTGTCTGTGGAGTTTGCATGTTCTCCCCATGTCTGTGTGGGTTTCCTCCGGTGTGCTCCGGTCTCCTCCCACCACAAAGACATGCATGCTAGGATTAGTACTCCTGTCAGTGACCTTGACCAAGGTCAATGACAGGAGTACTGAGAAAAAGGCCTGGAGTTGGTCCAGGGACGACGGCTGTCCACTGCTCCTAGTGTGTGTGTGTGTGTGTGCTCAATACTCTAGCGTGTGTGTGTGTGTGTGTGTGTGCGCTCACTAGGCATATAGGATAGGTGATGGGTTAAATGCACAGGCTGCATTTCACTGTTCAGTGTGTGTGTGGCAAATAAAGTATTTCTTCTTCTTCTTCTTCTTCTTCTTCTTCTTCTTGATGTCCAAAAATTCAAGATCTCAAAAATGAATCAATGTAGAATGGAATCATTTCTTTTCTTTTTTCATCAAAGTAGTCTCTCCCTTTTTTCAACTCGATCATGTGTTTTGGGGTTCTGATCGTCAAACGCACACAGGCAACAGAACACCTTTTACTGATCTCAGTGAACAGTGCCATCATTACCTTACAGGATGAAATACTGCAGATCATTCTAGAACATGGACAATGGCAATCAGAGGAGTATGAGGAGGCCTCTCTCACTTTTATATCAACTAATTTGGGGCACATAATAAAAAAAAATGAAATAATAAAATTATAATTATAATTACAGGACACATTATACGTCCTAAATTATCCAACACATAAAACAGGGGGCAGCATATTTTACAGACTACACTAAATTAAATATACATTTACCACACCCTTAGGACAAGCATGAATACAAGAACATATGATTTC
Source organism: Chanos chanos (assembly GCF_902362185.1). Classification (NCBI taxonomy): domain Eukaryota; kingdom Metazoa; phylum Chordata; class Actinopteri; order Gonorynchiformes; family Chanidae; genus Chanos; species Chanos chanos. The sequence goes on along the minus strand of NC_044501.1, from coordinate 42,262,502 downwards.
AGCATTTCTTTAAGCTCCACTAGAACGCAGGAGGTTGGTGGAAGGGCATTACAGTGCTTTTTAATCAACATTTAAACAGACAAAAACAAAACAAAACAAAAAAAAACAAACAAACAAACAAATAAAAAAAGTTTTTAGTTCACAGTGAATGTCTCATTGCCACAGTAAGAAAACCCTACAGAAATGAGGAAGCGTGGGTTTGTCTGTCACGAGAGAGAACACTTTCTGGTTTGGAGGCTGATCAAACCATAAAGGATTTCTCCTGCTAGTCACGTCAGATCAGAATAATCACAAAGTAATCATATTCAGGACCAATATTTCATATTTTTAACCATTTAGTTTCTTTTGAAATCAGTTTTTTTTATAATCCGATCATTCTGTAAGGATTCTTTCAGAAACAGAATCAGACACAGTTCATCATTTAGTCAAGTTTTTCAGGCCAAGACTAAGAGAATGTGCTTACAGTTACATACAGCAGGAGAAAGTGCATAAACTCTGAAAACCCTCTTTTAAATTTCCATCACGTGGCCACAGGAAAAAAATAAAAACAAATTAACGCAGCCATTTTGTTACTCAATGCTGCAGCAAGAAATCTGTGAAATTTAAATTTATAATTTCACTATTTATTTATTTATTTAAAATGACAGTATACACAAAACACATCAACACGAGCGCTAATCCGTCTCTGTGAGTGTGAAAACTATTGAATCTTTTAAAGTCTGTACAGGTCTGGGTCTGAGTAGCTGATTTTTTGAGTGTCACCGAGTTATTGATATGGAGAGAGAAGAAAAAGAGAGATAATACTTACAGAGCAGCACATGTAGAGGTCTGATCTCCATACTGTGAGAGTGAGAGTCTGTTTGATGTGCAGTGTGTGTTATAAGCTCTTCCTGTATTTGCACACATAGAAACACGCCTCTGCAGATATGCAGAGAGAGCTGATATGACAGACAGATAGGAGGAGATATGAAAGAAAATAAATAAATACATAAATAAATATATATATATATTTCTTTTTTTAACACAGCTTTTCAATCTCTTCAAGCTCTATTCACAAAAAAAAAAAAAAAAAAAAAAAAAAAAAGATGAAATGCAGACCAGAACAGATTCTTCTGTTCTAAGATAACATTCACATGTCTATTTATGGAAATTATTTTTGTAATAAAAACAATAAATCCTTCATAAAAAAATCACATAATCAATTTTGATTAAAGTTTAATCATGATTTACATGTTTAATACAATAACAATACAATACAATGTGACAGTACAATATATTGTCAGAACTGTTAACAGACGGTGGATCATTGACAGTCTCAAAGCCCAGCTGTGTCTGCAGCAGTGTGAATAAAAGAGGAGGTATGAGAGGGGGAGATGAATGAAGAGAGAGGTAAAGAGTAGAAAGAGAAAAGGAAGAAGATGAAAGTCTTTGGGTGTTTGTAACAGCCCTGTTGTCGTATGTACATGTAGATACTTAGTTTGAAATAATATCACAAAGTCACTGTGAACAGTTCAACAGAAAAGACATCTTCAGTAGTGTTTTGTCACAGTAACGTTTGAACCAAGGGAACACACATCAGTTTAGTAAAGATATTTGATGTACAAATTAAAATGCTTGTTTTTCATGAATACTTTGAAAATTGTGCTTTACAAAAATGGATTCTCACACCGTGTTGTGGAAGTTCTTATTTTCACGCAGTTATTTGACATGCAAGTCTGGTGGTGAATATAAAGTCACTATGTACATACATATATACATACATTAATATGCTCTTTTGTGAGAACAGAATGATCAGGCTGAAAGGCAAGTTAGCACCTCCTCCCATCACTCACTGCTGTAAAACCAAAGGACTGAAAAAGAACAAACCAAACCACAAACTCTCATTTTCTCTCTGCTTTTAGACACATGATGTTCATATGAGCTGTTGCTCAGCTGAGGTGTCTGTTTCAGTGCAGTTTCCATCAGAGCATGCTGCATGCTACATCATGAGTGTGTGTGTCTGTGTATGTGTGTGCGTCTGTGTGTGTCTGTGTGTGTGAAAGTATATGTGCAGTGGTGGAAATTTCCACTGACTTTCACTACAGTGATAGCCTTCACATTCCAAATCAGGTCTTCATTTTCTCCTGCTGCTTAGATGAAATGTTCTTGTCATCTGGGATTGATATGTTGATGAACATTGGTTCCTCTGATATCCTTGCTGATCACTGTGATGTGCAGTCGACCGACAGAGATCCTCTTGTGAGTTCTAGTCTCCCTGTCCCACAGGATTTTCACCCTGTCATCCTCTGTCACTGCTTCAGGTTCATGCAGCCTCAGCTTCCAATGCATTGGGATCTGGTAGTGCTCACTTATGGTCCTATTCACCAGTGCTTCAAGGCTGTTGTGTCTTTTCAAGTACAGAGCATTGGTGACCTTCTGACATCCAGTCAGAGGATGGGTGACAGTCTCATCCTGTTCCCTGAACAGTCTACACTATGAGTCACTGGTGACCCATCAGTATCACTGCTTTATGTAACTTAGTGTTCAGTACCTGGTCCTGTGCCACAGTGATGAGACTCTCTGTTGATGCCTTGAGTCTGGCCTCCCTCATCTGTATGTCTCTTCCATCTGTGTTCCTCTGTGTGACATCAGAACTGCCTGTACAGGGTCTTGTCTCTCTAAGTCCTGACAGTTGTCTGTTACTCTGTTTAAATCATTTCAGTCTGTGTGAGCACTGGCAGAGACAGTTTCTGACCACAGGACCACTCTTATCTACAGGGCTTTAGTTAATGTTGTTGTTGTTGTTGTTGATGATCTTGTTGTTATCATTGTTGTTTTGTTTGTGTGGTTGGTTTTATTGTCCTGTCTTGGGGGGAAGGTTGTCATGTTCATGTGTTAAATGTTCAGTAGTGTTATTTTATCAGATATACACATAGAAAAGGAAACAGAAGAGCAGAGAGACTGTGAGATGTTATTTTTTTACATGTGGGGCTTGAAGTTGGGGTTTAATGAACAGGTGAACAGCACAGCATGTGAACAGATCTTTAATCATGTCTCTTCACAATGTGCCCTCCAGATGAATGGGATTCATATTATGACAGAAAATGTTGAGTTCTATTAAACAAAACAAACTTCAAACATACTGTAATGTTTTCAAAAACCACACCTTCATTTTATTAAATTAGGATGTAATTGAATATGTAATTACATTTTGTGCAATAAATCCCATCATCTTTTGAAAAAAAATGTGAGAATATGATTTTTTCTTTGTGTCAGACTCTCTTGTGAGAATTTGAATGAAAGTAAAGGACAGTTAGCAGCTCCTCCCATCCCCTCACTGGTACAAACACCAAAGACTGAAGGAGAACAGAGGCCAAACCACACATGCTCATCACCTCTCTGTTCTCAGACATCAGATAGGCTACAGGAACTGTGGCTGACTTCATTAGTTTCCACTGCATGTCTATCTGTGCATGCTACACTCTCTCATTTTAGTGTATGCATAGGTATGCTGGTGTGTGTGTGTGTGTGTGTGTGTGTGTGTGTGTGTGTGTGTGTGTGTGTGTGTGGTAATGTGTTTGTGTGGCTGTTGTAGTATAACTGATACAGCATCTCCACCCTAATGGAAAATATACAGAATTAAATTAACACACTTTATGTGACATGGTTTTTGTAACAGAGATATGGCTGTATCATAATACATGAGGTTTTAACATAGTGACAAATACCATTTGTTAAAGCACAGTTCTGAGATAAAAAAAAACAACAACAACAACAATAATAATAATAATAATAATAATAATAATAATAATAATAATAATGATAATAATAACAGCTTCAGTAAGATCGAGGTTTCAGGGCACTGGATTTTTCAGAGAATTTGTATTCATTATTGTTTTGAGTTTTAGATTTAGATTATTAGATTATTTTACTTTATGATATCTTGCCAAGTAACACATCTTGCCTCAAAGTGGCAGTAACTGTGACAGATTTAGGAACATGTACAAAAGTGTTTATTGGTCTGACATCCCGCTGATACCGTTGGAAGAAGCACAGCGAGGTATATAATGTCTCCCTCTACTGGACAATGGACAAACTACAGCAAGATTCCACTGCAATTTAAGTGCTTCAGCGCTTCGGTCATCTTAGCCACTGGATTTTTGTTGATTAATTTGAGTCTATGATGTAATCAACGATATGCAGACGATTTGTGTTGAAGAGAAACTTCTGCTTAGGTTTCGATCTCGTCGTTTGACTGCGTGTGCTTTCTGTTTTTATTGTGCACAGATTTACCATTCTGTGTTTAAATTTGCATTATCGTTTATCGCCTTCGTTTTGGATTGTGTCTCGGCACTGTTGCGTTCGATTGTCGCGGGAAGGAGAATAGGTAAGGTGGGGGATCCCCGCGCTAGTATTGCACTTTCTATTAGGGTCAGGCTTGAGGCGGGTGCCACTAGTTTAAGTTTTGTTATGCAGTTAGTGTAGTTAGTTTTTTCTTTGGCTCTGCCACCTTCTTGTTTTGTAGGTGAGTGGATGTGTTTTGATGTAGGGTTAGGGTTGTTTTCTTTTACCCTGTTGGCACTGTCTGTTGTCCTCTCCCCATTCCCGTGTGTGTTTGTTATTGTGAATATTCTTATACATAGTAAGGGCTCTTCATTTGCTCCAGAGCAAAACACTTAAGTGCAAAGTTTTTGTATCATTGTATGTTTAGAAGCACGTGCTTTTAAAAACACACCCTGTCACGTATTACAGAATTTGTCCCTGAATGCCCTATTTTTAAATTTGAATGAGGGGAACTGTGAGGTGACATGGTTTAATATCCAAAGAAGTCATGGAAAAGACCTTGAGACAAAGTCAGAGAAGTGTCCACAGCACATAAGACCAACAAAGAATAACCTTTATCATCTGTCACTGTGATAGGCTTCAGCACCATGGACAGCTTCTACCCACAACACCTCTCACGCTCCGTGTTTTGAATACAGTCGTTACTTCTGACAGAGCGAACAGCACTCCAAAAATGCACAGTGATTGACTTTAACGTACATATGGGGCATGTAAGTGTGAGTCTGTATCGTACTGTGCGTTGTTGACACTGTAAGTGTTGTCTACCCTGCTCATTTATCATTGTATTACATGTACGCTTATGTCTGCATATGTCACACTGCCGTTTATTCCCTGTATATATCGTACAACATGTTAGCCTAACTGGTGCGAGCACGAAAGCAGTTAGCCACAAAGTACGTGAACACTCTGCCCCTTTGAGCACTAAGCTGGTGTAATATTTATGGCAGTTATATTGTTGTTATCTGCTAATCTTCTGCTCTCACTGTGCGTTTGCATACACAGCTTTGCAGCGAGCTAAACATTCCTCCAAAAAGTAGCCGAGACAGGAGTTTGCTTCACCTGTATTTAATGGAGTGACCTTTTTTGTGAAACTGCAAAATAGTACAAAGGTATAATCAATTTCTTGTAATAAAGTTTTTTCCTATCAAAAGTACCAAGTAAACCAGACATCTGAGTCTTCAGCTGATGTGGCTTCCATTAAACCCAGTATTAATGCCACAAAAATGCCCAAACATAAACAGATAGTACTGTAATTATTACAGCTGATGAACACAACAACACACAAAACTGTAAATATTATAAATAATGTAACTTAATTCGGTCCTCTTTATGTAAACAGCAGCTTCACATAGCATTCTCAACCACAGCAAATGGGTAACTAAAAAGGGTAAACATCTTCAAAATAGCAACATGACATGACTAACAATTTAAGAAACACGCCACTTACAGATTTTGATCCTCAAAGACACAAAAGGAAGTGGATGCAAGAGGATAAAAATTGCTGCATTCCCTATGAAAGCTTTAACAAAATGGCTGACAGAAACTCAAAACTATACAAACTTAAACGATAGGAATAGCGCCAGAAGGGGGCTCCACATATAGCATTGCTGCAGGCAGGATAGCTAATATTAACTGGGATTTGTTGTGTCCACTTTGCATGTGTAATGTGACTACATAATTTCCAAACTGCAAACTGTCGCCTAGTCACGTTGTATTATTCCTTCTTCTCACACGTGATGCCTTACGCTGCCATCTATTGGTGTAATTATTACTGCATTCCAATTCTGTTTGTTTCCATTACGTATTCATCAGTTGACATTGCCTGTTTGTTTAGTATATTGCACTAATTGTACATTGTTTATTTCTTGTTTAGAAACCACAGACATACGCATAGAAACCTCCAAGCTTACAAATAAACTGGCATTATAACCTCCTTAGAAGAGCTGCATTCTTTCTGACCGAAGAATTGGGCCAGTGGGTGTACAACCAGCGACTTTACAGCCCATAAGTCCCCACATTTAGTAATTTGAAAAATCAGGCACAGACTTAAATTGAGTTTAGAAAAAGAAAAGATTTTATCATTAGACTTTGACGGAAACATTGGCGTGAACATATGTATGTCTGTGTACATGTGGTCATAGACTGAAATACAAATCATTTTGAATTCTGGTGGGAAAATGTTATTCTCATTCCATTCAGTAGTCGTCATTTTTTTGTCAGGGTGAGAAACCTTCCCCTGGACCATTCAGCTGAGTTAGGAGGAGCAGCAGGAGAAACTGAGTCAGGAGCAGAGACAGGGAGCTGGGAGGCAGCAGGAGCAGACTGGATGGCAGTGGAAGTGTGACATGTGGAGGATAAAGTAGACTGCAGTCGTCTACTCCTGGTTTCTTCTATATCCTGACGTCGACTCTCAGCTCCTGTGACGTGTTCCCGTGTGGTCAGATCTATGTGCAGATGTAAAGCACCACTAGAGAAACTGAAATCCTGGAATTTGTCTGCTGTATCCATTTGGGGGCGGAGTCTTCAGTCATGAACTGACAGAGACTGAATATAAGTACAGACAGCTCTTTAACTGTTAATAAATAGGCAGGGTCCAGTCAGCAAAACACTGGCTCCTGGGCAGATAGGCAGACCTAAACCTCACCACTCCTACTGAGGTCAGGTAAGAAACAAAGGTCTTTACACCAGAAGGCAAGATGAAGAACCAGGCTAAATACAGAGAACAGGGCTAAACAGTGAGAACAGGGCTAATTAGGGAACAAGGGTGACAAAGTAACAAGAAATAGGGTTCAATTAGGAGACAAGGAACAACACACAGCTCACTACAAACAGTGTAAGAGTTCTCAAAGGACCCATGAGAACAATGCAGTGACTGACACAATGAGAGAACAGACTGGACAGGTGCACAGGTTAATTGGGGAACAAGTTGATTAGCCAAACAGATCCAACTGAATTTTGACCAGGGGACAGGGAGTTAGAGACAGAGGTCTGACAACACACATTCAGCTTTGAGTAGACAGGGCCTGACTGTGCAATCATCTCACCTGATATAAAACAAAACAACAACAACAAAATAGAATCACATGAAATTTAATCTGACATCTTAACACAATGGTACACCAGCAGTCTCACAGTGTGTTTAAGGTGTTATTATCATCTATGAGATTATTACTTTCCAGCTAAAACAATAATAACCCATCAACTCTGAATAAACTTTCTGTCAGTTATCTTTTCTCACTGTCCTGATGTCTGACTGTCTTTCTCATTGTACCCGGGCATTTTCAGTGCCAGTTAAAATGGTGTGAGTGTGTGATGGGGAGTGTAATATGGTGTTATTATACCTGTGGATGTATTTGAGTTTAGAAGTAAGTAAACTGTGTCCTCCTGTGGTGTGTTGGTCTTGTCTGATGGAAGAGAAAAGGTGATATAAAGTATGATGTTGACTTCTCAGGAAAAACACAAGAAACATGCAGTGTAGAATCCCACACATAAAGATGCTTTAAATGTTCATTTATTGGGTTGTTTTGATTGTGAGGTAAAGTGGATGTACCTTTTCCCTTTCATATTTCAAAAAGTTAAAATTTTTCATCTCAATATTAGAATAAAGTGCGTTGCTTGGTCCATCCACAGGATCTAAAATTCAGCAACAACAATAACAACAGCAAAGAATTCAAACAACAATTATACAACAATCAGTTTAATTAATTAATTACTGCCACTGGTCATTTTTAACAATGTAGTGATCTATAGCTTTATTAGACTGACAGAGATATTAAAATGATTATCATGTGTTATGTTTAAAGAAGAGTTCAGGGCACAATCAAAGGACATGTAATCACAGTGTATGTTAGTTATAGACTTTACCCCTGTTGTCTCTGTCTGGAGTATAAATATTGTCATAGATGAGAACAGTGCCAATGAAAGACAGTAAGACATTATGTTTATCGAAGTTCAACATGTAAAAATCACTACGTATGTTAACAGTAAACTTTACCTCTGCTGCCTCCATCTGGACCCTCTATTGCATCATAAATGTCAGCAGTTCCTATGAAAAGCATTATTAAAAGACAGTATGTTTATGAACTTTTAATACATAAATTTAATTACAGAGATGTGTATATTTATTGTGTCAAAATATATGTGTATACTGACCAAACTGGAGTGGCATGTATTCTGACTGAGTGTCTACTCTTCCCCCTGTCTGCCTCTGATCCTGTTTTGAAGTCTGACTGGTGCTGTTCTGTCTCTTGATTCTAGAGGGCAACAAAGATCACACACACACGCACACACACACACACACACACACACACACACACACACACACACACACACACACCTCTTCAGGCCATCCCTTTGCCAGTTCCCTGTCAAATATTAACTCCTCTACTTGGAAGGTTCTAATAATTCCAAGAAAATAAGGACCCCCTTAATGAAGTCCAGATTATTACCTCATTCAAATTTACATTATTTAAACATTTCTGCTTGATTGTCTTTGATTGAACTGTACATTTTTACTGATGCTAATGTTAAACTTGTTTTGCTCACTCAGTAGCCTGTGAGGAAGAAAAAGAGAAATTAAATTTAAAAAAGAACAATGACTGTCTTGTGATATACCTGAGTATAAACTAACTTTTATATATTCAGACTTACTTTATATATTCAGAATTACATTTATGTAATCAGAATTAATTTTATATTCAGAACTATATTTATATGTATATATTCAGAATTACTTTTATACATTCGGAAATACATGAATATATTCAGCTTTGCATATGTGTGTGTGTGTGTATGTGTGTGTGTGTGTGTGTGTATATATAGAGAGGGAGAGAGAGAGAGAGAGAGAGAGAGAGAGACACACACACACGCGCGCGCACACACACACACACACATTAATATATATGACCTGCCCATGTGGTAGTGATTGGAAATGCGTCAGATTCGGCAAATTGAGGCGAACAGGTTTTATTTTAAAATTTAAATTTGAACATTTTTTTAGGTCAGCATACTCTGACAACATTAATCCACAAGGCTACTAATAACAACCAAGGTATGATTTGAACATTGAAACATCTAACGCTTTAGCTGTATGTGATGCATGCGAGTTAGCCTAAACTAACGACCACAGAGACCAATGCAGTCGCTTAACTAACGCTAAGGATTGATAACGATAGAATACAAAAAAAAAGGCTTTCCGAAAAAGCATCAACGTAACAGACAGTTAGACCATTTAATCACTTGAATTTTTGTAAGATTAAATAAAATCGAACAATGGCGTATATTTCCTGGTATAGCTCTTATCCCCTCAACACTACATCTCAGACACTGCCCTACCGCAGCTTTACAAGAGGGTTTATGTTGTTATTTGTAAAATTAAAAGAAAAAAAAAAAAAAAGTTAAAAAAAAAAAGGAACAGCTTGGCCACAGGCAATTTTCTTCTTAATGCATTTGATATTCAGCTGTCAAGCATATACACTGAATTGGTTTAAATAACTTCAGTGTACTTGAAATGTGTACTGTGCAACTGTATTACCTAGGAAAATACAAGTATCGGATCAGTATCTGCAAATACTCAATACAAAATCCGAACCTATTCGAAATATGTATAAAGCAGCTCTCTCTATATATGGCATGTTTGATAAAGTGAAAGTTTAAGAAGACTCAGAATACTTACAGGCAAACGTCAGTAAAGCAGAGACCTGCAATGGTGATGGAACTTTCATTATAGTCTTGAGTTTACACTACTAGAGCTCAATTCAACTGCTGTTGTTACTACAGACATTTTTTTTTTTTATATATATATAAAGAGAATAATTAATCAGATGAGTCAACACATCTGTGTTTTGTGATTAAAAATGAAAGGCAGACAAACATACTCTCTGGATTTAAATAAAGATGTAAATGTTTACCTTCTGTTTTTTTGGACCAGTAAAACAGGATCATTAGAATGATGAACATAAAGATAACACTCAGTCCCACCACCACTCCTACTGTTACAGCAAAGGATCCATCACCTGAGTTGATTCACACATTCCTTAGTACTATACTGACATCACTGTAGTACCACACTGGAATTCACAAAAAGGATTTTCTCTTACTTCTGACAGTGATCCAGCTCTTTGGTGACTCTCCTCTCTCTGGGTGTTTACACCAATACAGACCCTCATCTGACTTTGAGACAGTAGGGATAGTTATCTCTTCTGTAGTTTGATTCTGGAGGACTAATCCATCTTTATAGAAATCAGCTCTGAGGTCTGAGGAGTCATGTCGATATCTACAGCGCAGAGTCAAAGTATCTCCCTCAGTAACAGGATGGGCAGGACTCTCAAGGATCACATCACCCTCTATTGAAAAGAACACAATTACATAGAGTGTGGAGATTATGACAATGCTATATATATATATATATATATATATATATATATATATATATATATATTTCAAAGCATGAAATTATGTCATCTTTGGGGTTACAGTTACATGATGTCTGACTGTTAAACATTAAATGATGTTCTATGACTTAAATGTGACTGTTGAGACTCTCACTGGTCACTGTAATGTTGAGAGGATTACTGTTCCCTCCAGAGTCAGACTGACACCAGTACACTCCACTGTCTGATGACTGGAGGGAGCTGATGCTACATGTAGATCCTCTTACTGATCCCCAGTCTGATGAACAGTCTGACACCTCTCCATTATCTGTGTATCGTCTCACTGTCCATCCAGTAGAGTTACTCTGTACCTCACAGCTCAGTGAGAGAGAATCAGATGTAAAGTGTTGAGTTGTGTTGGGACTGATGATCAGAGATGCTGGAGGAGACAGAGCTGAGACACAGAGAGACAGAGTTGGAGTCTGTTTTTATTTGATTTATATAAAATTGGAGGAGACAGATCTGATGAGGAGACAGATACAAAAATAACTCAGTGATATTAAAAACAGAGACAGAATCAACAGCTCAGTCAACAGCAAAAGATAAATTCAATACACAATGAAAGTAAGCAAACAAGCAAACAAGTAAACAAGCCTGCAGGCAAACCAAAAAACAACTAATCAATCAATCAATCAATCAATCAGTCGACCAACTGACTGATCGATCGATCAAGCAATCAATCAATCTCTAGATTGTTCAATCAGCAAATCATTCTATCAATGGATTCATCGACTGACTCACCAGTGACCCACAGTGGCTGTGTTGTGCTGTACTCTGAGTAATAGACTGGGTTTCCTCTCTGTGCTCTGCACACATAAACTCCTGTGTGTTTAAGAGCAGCAGGGCTGAGAGTGTAGGAGCCTCCAGCTCCTCTGCTGCTGTCTGAGAGGAGTTCTACAGAGTTAGAATGAACCCTGGGTAACCCATCTGTGTAGGGAATGACTCTGTACCAGAGGAATGTCCAGCCTGTAGAGGAGTCTTTAACCTCACAGCTCAGAGTCACTGAGTCTCCTTCAGTCAACCACATTTTTGGAGAGACACTCACAATTGACCAGGCTTTATCTATTAGGGTAGAGAAACAAAGTTTTACAATTTTTTCTTTAGTCAGTACATGCATTGTGCTTTCTGATCACTGCACAGTAAATGTTGCGTAGTTTTTTATGAACACAAACCCTGAGAATGTTGCTGAGTTTCCTCTAAACTGACACACTCACCTGATGACACAGTCAGTGTTACAGCATCACTGATCTCTGAGTTCTGTGAGTCTCTTCTGCGTTTTCCTCTACAGGTGTATTCACTACTGTGGGACTCAGAAACAGGACTGATTCTGTATTCCTGATCTTCACTGACAGAACTGAGTGAAGAACTCTTCTTATACCAGCTGTATTCCCAGTCAGTGTCTCTCTCTCCCTGTATTTGACATCTGAGAGTGACAGTCTCTCCTCTGAATGTCTGTTTATCAGGCTGCAGGATCACAAAAGTCTTTGGACTCTCTGTAGAAAAAAAATACATACCACACTAATGTACAGCACACAAATGTAAAACAGACACAGAGCAGAGAGTGATACATCTAAACTCTACATAGACAATAAAGCTCAAACTCATTATATTCCAGTTTCCATCATAGCCATATCAACAAAAATGAGAGGAAAAATGTTCACCTGTAACATTTACCCAGACTGCATCACTGTATTGTGTGTAGTAGACTGGCTTTCCTCTTCCAGCTCTGCACCAGTACTGTCCTCCATCAGAGTCTGTAACAGAACTGATTGTGTAGGAGTCTTTATCAGTCTGTGTCAGTGCTGAAGAGTCCTGTGTGTGTCTGTACCAGTAAAATACCCATCCTGTGGTCTGGTCCAGTTTACAGCTCAGAGTAACTGTGTTTCCTCTCAGTACTGCTCCTTTAAGACTGGAGGTGAGTTGAGGTTTTGGTTTTGGTCCTGTAAGAGAATTATGAATAGTTCAGTCTCTACATGGTCAGATGTATCACATTGCCCTTTAAGTCTGTATCACATTAATCACTCACCTCTCACGGTCAGAGTAACACGATTACTTGTCTGTGAGGATGTGGGTCTGTAATTACTCTCTCCCTGACACCAGTACTGATCCTGGTCAGTAACAGCAGCTGCTCTGATGGTCAATGTGTCTCCAGTTATAGTGTAACCCTTAGACTGAGACACTGCAGTCTGAGTGCTGCCTTTATACCACTTATATCTCCAGTTCCTCCCAGACTCTATCACACACTTCAGACTGACTGACTCTCCATTGTACACAGGACTTTCTGGTTCCACGGTGAGTGTAGCTGTGGGCAAATCTGTGGAGATGAAGAAAGTGTTTTTAGTAAATTAAATTCAGCACTTAAATTATTCAGTGAAGAGTCTGAAGAGAATGTGAGACCTGTTGAGCAGGTTTCTGACATCCAATGTACCACAAGATGAGATTAAGCAAACATTCAATCTAAAGTTGTGTTTTGCTGTAATTACACAGTGACTCATTATGGGAGCATCAAGACAATACAAAAATCATCAAACAGATCATCAGAGTGAGAGAAACACTGTCCCTATACACTTTCTTTCTTTCTTTCTTTCTTTCTTTCTTTCTTTCTTTCTTTCTTTCTTTCTTTCTTTCTTTCTTTCTTGTTGCCTTTAGAGTATCTGTATTAAAATACTTTAATTGACAAACAAAAGTGTAGATTTGATTCAAAGTCCTTTGCATAATAAGAATATTAACAATGATGTTCAAGTGTATTTAAACTGCAGTGGTTTTAATGGTCTCAGACAACAGTTTAATGTTACGTGCTGTGCAGAAATCAGTAATGTCGTTGTATGTAGCATCATTCTTTTCTTAAAGATGTTTTTGATGTCTGCTGTCATTCTAATTTACTCACCTCTGACAGAGAGAGTAACAGGACTGCTTAGTTGTGAGAATGTGGGTCTGTTGTCTCTCTCTCCCTCACACCAGTACTGATCCTCATCAGATTCAACAGCTCCTCTGATGGTCAGTGTGTCTCCATTTACAGTGTGATGTCCAGATGTAGACAATCTAATGTGAGAACTGCCTTTATACCACTTATATCTCCATCCACTTTCAGTCTTTATCTCACACTTCAGAGTTACTGTCTCTCCAGTGTACACAGTGGTGTCTGGTTTTACTGTCAGTGTAGCTGTTGGTAAGTCTGTGTGAATGAGAGACAGTGAAAGAGGACTAATTCAGAGGGAACATTGAAAACTCATTCACTATTAACATTCACAAGTGCAATGTCACCATTTCACTAAATGTTAAAGACATCTGATTCTCTATCAGAGAGACAACCAGCATGTCTCTAATTTTCATGTTTCCCATACTGAACTGAGCACAACATGCAAAACATATAAAAAAGTTTTGTATGAAAGTTTACCTTTAACAGTGAGAGTCAATGAATTACTCCTTTGTGAGTTTTGTGGTCTGTTGTCTCTTTCTCCCTGACACCAGTACTGACCCTGGTCAGTTACAGCAGCTGCTCTGATGGTCAATGTGTCTCCAGTTATAGTGTAACCATTAGACTGAGACACTGCAGTCTGAGTGCTGCCTTTATACCACTTATATCTCCAGTTCCTCCCAGACTCTATCACACACTTCAGACTGACTGTCTCTCCACTGTACACAGGACTTTCTGGTTTTATTCTCAGCGTTACTGTGGGTAAGTCTGTAGACATGAAGAAAGTATTATTAGTAGATTGAATATAGCATGTGAAATAGTCTGTGACACTCAGTGTGACCTGACAAGAAGGTGAAGACATGTTGAGCAGATTTCTGAAATACAATGTACCGCAATACGATCAATCAAAAATTTAATCTAAAGTGATAGTTGTGCTTTCCTGTAATTATGCAGTCACTCTTACTAATAGCAACAAGCCAATACAAAAGCCGTCAAAGAGATCATCAGAGTGTGAGAAACAGTGCCTCTCTACTGACTTTGTTTCTACTTTTAAAGTGTCTGTCTTAAAACACCTTAATAGACAAAGAAAAGAGTAGATTTGACACAAAAGCATTAGCATAATAAAAATAACAACAGTGATATACATGTGTCTGAAACTGTAGAGTTGTTAATAGTGGCAGATTAACAGTACAATGTTATGGGTTATGAAGAGAATAGTAATGTCATTGTATGTAGAATCATTCTTTTCTTAAAGACGTTTGTGATGTCTACTGTCATTCTAATTTACTCACCTCTAACAGTGAGAGAGACAGGACTGCTTAGCTGTGAGGATGTGGGTCTGTAATAACTCTCTCCCTCACACCAGTAATGATCCTGGTCAGTTACAGCAACTGCTCTGATGGTCAGTGTGTCTCCACTTACAGTGTGATGTCCAAATGGAGACAATCTAATGTGAGAACTGCCTTTATACCACTTATATCTCCATCCACGTTCAGTCTTTATCTCACACTTCAGAGTGACTGTCTCTCCAGTGTACACAGTGGTGTCTGGTTTTACTGCCATTGTAGTTGTCGGTAAGTCTATGTAAATGAAGGAAATAGAGAAATAGGTGTTAGAAAAATATTTCACAATCACTTAAAACATATACAACTCATTCACTACTATCATTCAGTAATACAATGTCAGTATTTATCTGTAGAATATTAACCACAAAATCATGCTCTATGTCACACATGACTAAATTTGAATGGAGACATACAGTATTTACTGGTAATGCTCAAATTCACGTTGATCAAGTTGCTGGGAGTGATATTTGAGTTTTCTCATGAATTTTAATAGTAAAACAGAAAAACTCAGAGTCTATGCTGACTACGAGACAGATTTGGAGTCACCACTTGCTGACTAACAATGTGTTTTTATTATTTATGTCAGGGCTAAATATTTGTTGATGATTGTCATTACATAAAACTGATTTGTTATTATGTTTTTTTTCAGTATCTTGAATTTTCTTTCATGATTTACACACCTGCAGATGACTCACTCATAAATATATGATTTATAAAACAGTAGACATAAGAGGTCTTTGGTCTCCGTACTTGAACACTGAAATTATTCACTCAGAGTTACATTAGTTTGTTATAATCATTTAAGAGCCTGTCTGAATAATTTCACAGTGTATACTAATGTATGTAACAAGTTTATTCTAATGCTAGAGTAAATAAGGAAGCACTGATGATGTTTCAGAGATGATCACTCACCTGTCACAGTAAGAATCACACTATCACTCCAGTCAGAGTAGTCACCATTATATAGACGTGCTATACATTCATAAGTGCCACTGTGAGATGTTTTTACAGGACTGATTGTATATTCATTGTTTGTTTCTTTATAATCTGAAATTACAGCATTGTCTTTATACCAGGTATATTTCAAGACAGTGTATTTTTCTCCAGGAATTTCACATCTGAGTGTCACTGTCTCTCCACTGAATATGTGAGTCCACTGAGGATGTAGAGTCAGAGAAGGTTTGGGTTTTTCTGCAGGAACCAGAAAAAATAAAATGTAATTTCAAAACTGCATAAACACAAAGAACGTTGACCAGCACCAATGTCAGAAGGAGACTAAACTAACACGCCTTTTGTCAAAACACAGATTTCATTATGTGCTTGCTAAACAATGGTACTGTGTCTCTGATTACTTAATTCTCCACGCAATATCCATCTAACTACATACTCCATAATGTGAACAATATCAAAACATTAACATCATGCATCATCATGCATCAAGCATTATCCAGAAAGATATGAGAATATTGAAGTCATGACTACATATGGAATATTTTTATTACCTTGAGTTTGTCCAGAGTAGAAGAGTGAACTCAGCACTAAAACACAGACAGAGAAACTTAGAACACAGCAGATACATTTAGATTAATTATAGCTGCACTGTTTTATCTCTGTATAATACTGATTAGATTTATGATAACTACAGTGTCTTATCTCTATATGATACTGATTAGATTCATTAAAACTACACTGTCTTTTCTCTACATGTGATTCCGGTAGGATTCATAAAAACTAATTTCTGACATTAACATTGTTAAGAACTGTTGCTATCACCTCTCTCTCTCTCTCTCTCTCTCTCTCTCTCTCTCTCTCTCTCTCTCTTTTTTTTTTTTTTTTCCTCTGAACAATGTAATGATTTGTTTCAAAAATAAACTTTGTGTAAATATTTTGTAAAAATATTCAACACAAATCTCCAACCTCGAAACAATCGGTTATCAAGATGCTCTGATCCTGCTCAATTTCTAGTTGATATAATGGACTTCATGGAACAAAGCAACATCATCAGGAAAAAACATCCATGAACATTTTTGAAGTAATTTTCTTGTTCACAACTCCATGTCTTTTCGTGTAACAACTGACTTTCATTAATAGACTTTTTGAATGTGCTGTCATTCAACTGTTGCACTATATGTAATCCTCACTGTGGTTCTCTAAATGAAACTCTGTAAATATTTAACCCTTCACTCTAAAGTCCTGCTAATCGAAAATCGTAGAAAATCTTAGAAATACATCTAATATAGATTATGACATCAAACTATTTTCCACATTACACAATGATTTAAACACATTTCTTTCATAATAAATATAGGTGAAATCCAGAGCATTATTATCACATGATAGCCAGGACTTTATCTACAGTGAGCAGAGACTAGCACTGATTATCACTTTTAAGTGAGATTAATTCTATAAACATAACATTATGTACAGATTAACACTTTCATAAGGACCATCTAAATGTAAAGGGATATCTCAGAACCACAGTATCCAACAGCTGTATAAGAACGACCTGAATGAACAGTAAATAAAGAAGAAAATTCACAAAGAAAAAAAATCATCTACAGACAACATATACTCTTTCAACCAACCCACCCACACACACACACACAGACACACACACACACACACACACACACACACACACACCCTTACATAGCCAGAGACTATAACACATATTATATGCTTTCACAGGATTATTACTTAGAGACACAGCAGAGGTAACCTTTTTATCTTCGGATTAAATTAATGTTAGCAAATATGGAAAATAAGTTGTTTTCAAATCATCATGAGTGAATATGAACTCAGGTACACACAGAAGCTGAGCACATATTGGCAAAGTTATTCTTATGTGAAGGGGGGTATGAGAGGAAAAGATGTGTGTGGATAGAGGGATGGAGTAGATAGATAGATAGATACATAGAGAGAGAGAAAGAGAGAGAGAGAGAGAGAGAGAGAGAGAGAGAGAGAGAGAGAGAGGTGTAGGACGAGGAAAGTTGTGTTGTGGTTGCAGAGTCTCTAGTGTCCTATAAATTCAGATTGGTTCATCCATCAGACCCAAATATAGTGATTAACATTACAGAGAAATGTCATGATAAAGAAGACAAACTGTTAAAACATCTGTTGACCAAATATCATTCAGAGAAGAAGAGAAGAGAAAGCCATGAGATGCTGACATGTTAATACATATGCCTGAAGTCAAGCATCTTGCAGAGGACTGATGATTCAAGACAGCTCAGTATGTCAGACGTAAACCTGATGTCATGAGTCTGTGTGAGTGTGAAAATGTTGGTGAGGACTGTTTATTGTTTATGGTCATTGATCATCTCTGCCTACACCAACTTAAACTTAAACCCACATGTATGAACTAGAACAGAAGTCAAACCACAAACTCTCATCTCTGCTCTGCTGTCAGGCATCAAGCACTATGGGTGAGGTAATGTGTGTGTGTGTGTGTGTGTGTATGTGGGTGTGTGTGTGTGTGTGTGTGTGTGTGTGTGTGTGTGTGTGTTCCTCTGTGCCTGATTGCCATTTCTTTTTTTTATTCTTTTTTTATTCTCTGGGGCATTTTGACTGCATAGCATTCTCACTCTTACTATCATTAAACATGAGATCAATCATCACTAAGAAAACAGTGACACTGATACATTACCTTTATATACGTATATATCGCTTTGTAGTGTCTCTAGGGTGTAGTGTAAATCTTTTGTAGTGTAAATCCAGGGGTGTAGCATTGACTTGTCTTGCAAAGTAGGAGTGGAGTGAGACTGGATCTGGGGGTTGGGGGGGGTGTTGATTAGTCACTTCCATCACTCATTTTCTAAGCCACTTATCCTAATTAGGGTCGTGGGGTGCTGGAGCCTATCCCAGCTCTCATTGGGCAAAAGGTGGGGAAACACCCCGGACAGGTCACCAGCCCATCGCAAGGCAGACGCACAGACAAACACACTCACGCACGCATTCACAGCTAGGGGCAGTTTAGTATCTGCAATTTGCGTGACCATGCAAAGGAGCATGCAAACTCCACACAGAAAGGACCCTGGCCACCCGTCTGGCAATCGAACGTGAGACCTTCTTGCTGTTATCTTCGGAACTCGGCCTGTGGCCTCGTGCCTACGACCGAATCACAGCCATGCTAATATACAGTATAACAGCACTCCATCTCATGTGATATCGCTTAATTATAATACTGATTATAATATTGATTATCATTTGGTAAGTTTTTCAATACTGATTATGATTTGTTGAGTGTCTTTAACAGTGCAGAATAGAAAACATGCAGTTTTCTTTTCTAAATCTCCTAACATCGTCATGCGATTTGCTCAATATCTAAGTCTGAAAAGGGAGAAAAGGAGTGTCTGACATGTTTTGATCAAGACTGGGTAGGAGGAACCAAAGTAAATCGTTGCAATGTTTGCTCAGAGTGGAGACTGCTCAGTCAGGAAATGAATGCAGCCACTGATTAACATACATTTTATCATTAAAACATAGAGAGTACAACACTACCTCACAACATCAGTAAGTCTCATTCAAAATATTAATAGGTTTTGACTCTAACTGGATTCAACAACAGGTCGTAAAGTGATTATAGTAGCGCCATAGTCTTGTAAGTGTTCAGGTGAGACATTGCTTCCCTATAGTCAATTTTTGTTTTCACTTTTACACAAGGACATAATGATATGGCTGAAAAAGTAATAAAAGGAGAGCAAGAGATTACTTACAGAGCAGTACATGTAGTGGACCGAGCTCCATGCTGTATGAGTGAGAGACTGTCTGAACCACAGTGTGTGTTATAAGCAGTTCCTGTATTCACATTTAGATCACACCCCTGCAGAGGGGGGGGGGGGGGGGGGGGGGTGAAAGAGCGAGAGAGAGAGAGAGAAAGAGAGGGAGGGAGAGGAGGGAGTGGGAGGGGGTGGAACGAGAGAGAGAGAGAGAGAGAGAGAGAGAGATGTAAGGCTGACATCTTATGCACATTTTGAACTTTTCTGTTTTTCTGTTTTAATTGTGCAGGTCTGTTCTTTTTAATTGTGCATGTTTTAATTGTGCATGTTCTCCCCGGAGCTCCGGTTTCCTCCCACAGTTCAAAGACATGCGGGTTAGGCGAACTGGAGCTACTGAATTGCCCCTATGTATGAATGTGTGTGTGAAGGTGTTTGTCTGTGTGTCTGCCCTGCGATTGAGTAGCAAGCTGACCAGGGTGTTACCCCACCTTTCGCCCAATGAGCGCTGGGATAGGCTCCAGCACCCCTGTGACCCTAATTTGGAGAAACAGTTTAAATAGTGATTGAGATGATTGTTTTACACCAGGAAGTGCACTATGACAGTTTATTGCATGCATTTTAATATAGACTAACCATCAAAGATTGATCAGTCCTTTCACTTTGTTATCTGAGATATCAATGCAGTAGCGAGTGCAAAATCAAATTTATTCCATTGACCTCTGAATACTATGAAAATATAATACCTTTAGACTGCTTGGTGCTATTTATCATCAGTAATTAGAGGGCGACAGTTAGACAGAATGATTATTTTATTGTGACAGTTCTGTCACTGAGTTCTCTGTAATATAAATGCAGTAATGAGCGTGACGGTATATTTATTGAGTTCCACTGACCACCACAAACTATGAAAATATATCTTTTTTTTTTTTTGCCCTGTAGACAATTTCCCCTCAGGATGCTGGCACCTCCCACCCTCTCACTGGTTTAAAACCACATGACTGAAATAAAACTGAAACCAAACCACAAATTCTCACCTTTACGCTGTTTTTATGCACCAGACTCCTGAATGCTGTGGTTGGGACTTTTAGAGTGTGTCTTTATATATGAATGATACTTATATACTGTATTAAAACCCTGTGTTGAAATGTCCACCCAGAGCTGAAGAGGTGGAAATTTCCATTGTCTCTTTCAGCACTTTTGTTAAGGAGGAGCCCAAAAAAAAGTTTTGCATTTTACAATAAAATCCATCACATTTATCAGCTGCTGGTTTACAAGGCTGTAGATGGGTTTAGGAGAATTAAGACAAGAGGTCTCTCTCACAGTTAATAGGACTTCAGTAAAAACAATGAAAAAAGACTTTACATAACGGTCACTCCTGCAGCTACTTTCACTGACATCTAGGAAGATTATTCAGTGTGACGACTAGAGAGTCAAATCATATGAAGGTATGATATACACTAAAACAGTGTTAATGGCATATTTTTTAAACCACCATATTATGTCCTAGTGGCCACAGAGAGAATTACACTCTAGGTTCCTATCAGTCATAGATTATTGTATCTGTATAACTATATGCTGTCCTCTCTTCATTAGAATGAGCTTTTAAGACAGGAAAACACAAGACTTAATTATTCAATAATTCATGGAATCATTTAATGAGAGGGAAAAGCAGATGGAGAGGACTTCAAGGTGACTGACTCTAAAAACACCGATTAAAGAAAAGTAAAGAAAAGAAAAGAAATATCAACTTTATGACTATTATGCTAAAGGGTAACACACAAGGCATTTTATAATTTAGAATCTAGAATCTCTGTGATCACACACACACACGCACACACACACGCGCACACACACACACACACAGACACACACACACACACACACACACACACACTCACACACACACACACTGTGAGTAGTGAATTTAACCTCTGCATTTAACCCATCCTATACACACCGGAAGTGAACACACACACACACACACACACACACGCACACACACACACACACACACACACACACACACTCACACACACACACACACACACACACACTGTGAGTAGTGAATTTAACCTCTGCATTTAACCCATCCTATACACACCGGAAGTGAACACACACACACACACACGCACACACACACACACACACACACACACACACACACACTTACTGTGAGTAGTGAATTTAACCTCTGCATTTAACCCTTCCTATACACACCGAAAGTAAACGCACACACACACACACACACACACACACACACCAGGAGCAGGAGCGGTGGGCAGCAGGTCTGTGCCTGGGGGCAGTTGGGAGTGAAGTGCTTTGCCCAAGGGCACTTCAGCCTTGGATGCTGTGGGAGGGGAAAGCACTGTTCATCCACTTCCCCCACCTACATTTTCCCTGCTGGTCCTGGGGATTGAACTGGTGACTCTCCAGTTGCAAGTGCACTTCTCTAACTATTAGGCCACAGCTGCCAAAAAACTTTGTGTCTGTGTCTATGTGTGTGTGTGTGTGTGTGCGTGTGTGCGTGTGTGCATGCACGTGTTTGCTTTGTATTGTTCACATTTCTGTGAACTTTTTTGAACACTTTCAGCTCTTTTATCATTTCAGTTCAAAACTCCTATAAGACACTATCAAGATGGCCAGAAGCTTTCTAGAGGAGAAAAAGAGTGGCACACTGGTCATGGCAAAGAAAGAACTTGAGGAGCATGTAAAGAAACAGATCTCATATCCAAGAAAGCATATCCCCCTTGGGCCCCCTTGGCTATGTGCCCCAACCAGCTGCTCCATCAATAGAGTTTGAGGTTGTCCCACCCAAGCTGAGTGACATGAATGATGTGGTGAGAGGAGCAAGGTCAAGCTCTTCCCCCGGCCCAAATGATATTTCATACAAACTCTCTACAAAAGATGCCCTCAAGTCCTGAAAGAGCTATGGAAACTCTTGAGGCTGATCTGGAAACAATAGAGTGTTCCTGCTGATTGGCACAGAGTGGTGGCCATCCAATTTCCAAAAGAGCAAGAATCTTTTACCATTGGACAATTCCAAAAGCATTGCACTGTTGAATGTGGAAGGAAAGATTTTCTTCTCTGCGATTGCCAACTTAACTGTGTTAAGAGCATCACTGAGAGATACTATGCAAATTTGAAGATTTGTCACTCACTACAGGACTACACAATTGGTGCCACCCCTACATTGTTTCATGGATGATATCACAAGTTTACTGCAGACAGCTGCATGCACAGTATGGCTCCTCAAGAGACTTGTAGAACTGCTGTCCCGGGGCCAGGATGAAAATAAAGCACGTCGAGTCCGGCAGCCTTTCAATCCGCAAGGGTAGCCACACGGACACAGTCTCTTTTCACGTGGCAGAAGAGAACATCCTGGTGCTCAAAGAACAACCAGTTGGAGGCCGGGCAGAGAATATACAGCCTCTCTCACAGACAAGCACATGGCAGCTGCAGTCACAGACCAAATGAAAGAGGGATTGAAGAGGATTGACTAGAGCTATCTTCCAGGCAAATTTAAAGTCTGGTGCTACCAGTTCACACTATATCAACGTGTGATGTGGCCACTAAAGGTCTAGACAGGGAGAGCAAAGAAGGCAGAAGACTGTGTGGACAGTGCCGTCTCTAGACTGAAGCACCAAGAACTCATTGGATGAACCCAACAAGGAAGGTGGAGTCTGGGATGAGGAGAGCCTCAAAAGCCTTGTTCAAAAGCATCTGCAAAAGAGCGGAAGAAGTTGGTGGTCACAGAAGTGACAAGAATGGAGGAGGACACGTTCTTGTTGAAGTTGGTTTGCCAACACCAGCAAGGCCAGTAGACAAGGTGGGAAGGCATTCTCACAAGGCCAATGGGATGCAGTGACCTGTTCAAAATCCCTCAGGCAAGACTGAGTTTTTTTTATTTTTTTTTTAATCAGAGCCACACACGACACCCGACACGACAGTAGAGGGCAGCATTGTAACATTGTTTATATTTTAATGAGTCCTTTTTGCATGAGGCAGCTTTACATTGAAACATGTTACTGACAGTGATGGAAAAGTGCTGTTTTGAGTAATGTCTCTGCTGGACAAAAGGTGAAGTTCAACTTGCCTCAATTCCCCCCAGTGAATCCGAATGCAGATGTAGGTGATACTGGTTATACAGAGGTGAGAAAATGTTGAAATTTTCTGATTGCGATTAAACAGGAAAATAAAAAGAAAATAAATAGAGAGAAAAGAAAAAGAGGCCTGAGATTAAAAAAAAAAAAAAAAAAAGATAATACAAAATTCTACTATATAAAGAATACACAAATACAAAAAAAAAAGAAGAAGAAGAAGAGGAAAAAGAATGAATGCATGTTTCCTTATGTTTCCTTACAACTGTTAAATCCGTCATCATTGTTCTTACAGCTCAGTTGGTTTTACAGTTTATGAATTTGAGAAACAAAAGCTGTTGAAAAGATCATACAGGGCCAGAGTACAGATCAGATCAATGATGAAATGAGGAAGAGGAGGAGGAGACAAAGCTGAAAAACACCAGAGTATTTTATCATCTGAACAGATCATCACTGAAGTCACACTCATAACTGTAGAATGGTTACATTTAGTAAAATAATAGGACATTCTTTACAATAAAAACACCATAGTATTTTATCATCTGAACAGATCATCACTGAAGTCACACTTATAAATGTAGAGTGGTTACATTTAGTAAAATAATAGGACATTTTTTAGAATAAAAACACCAGAGTATTTTATCATCTGTACAGATCATGACTGAAGTCACACTCATAACTGCAGAGCTGTTACATAGGAAAATAATAGGACATTCTTTACAATAAAAACTAAATCACCTACTCACCGCACAGAATAGCTGCAGTTTACAAAAACCCCTTAAAACATTGCAAAATTAATCTAATGATACTGATATAAAAATATGCTGAAGCTCCATTTGTAAAACTGGCTGATGATGATTTTTACTAAAACTGTAATAAAAAGCTTCATTAAATGCTTTAAAAATAATACAGTGTATGCTTTTTGGATGGCCTGTCACCCCACTGATGACCCATCATGCTTAGAGGAAGAGTTGTAATATCAATCTGAATGTATTTATTTACATTTATTGATGTTTTAACACATGGAGTCATTATTCTTTATGATTTTTCATGTTGTTTGGCTACTGTAAAAGATCAGAGCATTAAACAAAATAATAGCACATATCACAAATATAACAAATGACATAATGCCATCTCTGCATATATACAGAACTATAATATAAGATATACATGTACCTCAGTTGATGATATTATCTTTAGGATGATATGACTACACTATTTTTACTACACTATCAGTTTGGGTAGTCTCAATTTTCCGAGAATATCATTAAAAGCAAAAAAAGCAAAAAAAAAAAAAAACACTGCATTTCTTCAAACTGAATGAATTAATATGAGTTAGCATGAACATTTAGAAACTATAGAATCCACATGCAACTTTACTTCATCATGCATGCCATGTTTGAGCTGGTAGTACACAGGCTCTGTCATGATGCCGGTCAGCACATCAGTATCTAATAATTCAACTTAATGAGAATTTATTTTATATTTTACCATATGAACAATTAGCAGCAATAGTCACAGAAATAATCAGTGACATAATGAGAGTTGTGTAATAGTTCTAATAAAGTGAACAAGCTCCAGAATTGAAAACAAAAGTCATTTTTATTTACTTCAGAAACATTACCTCACCTTTACTCTTCTTCTTGTTTTTCTTCTGTTTTATCACAATAGGAGCATAAGTCACATCACTGGCTCCAGCTACACAATCTATTGTTAAGTAGAAGAGATACAGTCTGAATGAAAGAGTTTGTTCATCTCATATTCCCCATTATCTGGTCTAATAATGTTCCTATGTTTTAATGGCCTAAAACAAAGGTCACTGTTCATATCATTAAATATGTTCACTACCTACACACACTTCATTTGATCCAGACTGATATACTGTCTGTCTTACTGAAGGCTTTAAAACTCTGACATGTTGAGACCCACTTACAATGCCATAAGTCTGTGATGGGGAGTGTTATTAAGTCAAGTCATATCAAATATATTGTTATCATACAAGCATACAGTGGTTTCTCACTGACCACAGTGTAATATACAAGACAGGGCCAGTGTGTATAGGACGACACATAGAGCAAGTAACAAGACAGTAGAGGACTAAGTCACACATGATACTATAGAACTGGGCATAACAAGTGGAGGACAATATAACATAATAAGTAAAATATTATAGATTATAGTACAAGAAATATACTGCACAAACAAAACAAAAACAAAAACAAAACAAAAAAACACATGGTGTTGTTATACCTGTGGTTGTGTTTGACTTCAGCCATGAGTAAACTGTGTCCTCCTCTGGTCTGCTGGTCTTGTCTTATAGGGGTAAGAGTTTGAATTTATGAGATATGATTTCAAACATAATGGCATTCTTGATGACTGATACAGTATGAATGGAATAACTATAGAGTCGTGTTGCTGTGGTTGTGAGATGAGTTTGTTTTACCTTTGTTCTTTATTTTCATGTTTTTCATCACAATCTGAGAGTAAGTCACATCACTTGATCCCTCTTCAGCATCAACTAACACACAAAAGATGAAACGGTAAGGTGTTATCGTTCACTTTATTGCTGACTTTTTTGTGACTTTTCTAGACTTATGGACATCTAAAAACTGTACTACTGTGACTGAGACATGGAGAAGATCAACATGTTGAAATGTTTGTAAAGTTGCAGTTTGGTTCAGACCACACAGTAGAGACAAGTGTCCTGACTGAATACCCATTTCTCCTCTGGTTTGGTTCTGCTCCAGCTTTGAGGTCTGACTGGTGCGGCTCTGTCTTTTGGCTCTAGGGGGCAACAGAGATCTGTTATATGAAATGACGCCTTCATAAGCAATGCTGGTAAACTATATTAATGAACACACACACACAAGCAAACACAGACACAAGAAAGAGAGAGAGAGAGAGGGAGAAAGAGAGACAGAGTGAGAGAGTGAGAGAGTGAGAAATAGAGAGAGAGAGAGAGAGAGAGAGAGAGAGAGAGAGAGAGAGCAAGAAAAAAAAAGAGAAATAGAAAAAGAAAACAAAAAAAATAAAACCACTTACAGACATGCTTTGTTAGAGCAGGAATCTGCAATAATTTAGAAAACACAATTGTTACTTTAAAATTATTTAGTATACTAAACATTAAGCTTATATGAAATTACAATAATAAGGTCATTACATGACTGTAATCTTCACTGTTAGGTCTTTACACTAATAGTATTGGATGAACTGAGTCCATGTTTTTACCTGAGCAATAAATCAGAGTCATTATAATGATGAACATGAAGAACACGCCCAGTCCCACCACCACTCCTACTGATACAGCAGAGAATCCATCACCTGACACTGTATCTATTCACACACACACACACACACACACACACAGACTTGAGTTATGAACTCATATTCACAGTGTCCTCTCAGTATTGCACTGCAGTTACAAATGTCAAAGGTATGGTGTGTGTGTGTGTGTGTGTGTGTCTCTCTCTCTCTCTCTCTCTCTCTCTCTCTCTCTCTCTCTCTCTCTCTTTCTCTCTCTTTCTCTTACGTCCGACAGTGATCCAAATCTTTGGTGACTCTCCTCTCTCTGGGTGTTTACACCAATACAGACCCTCATCTGACTTTGAGACAGTAGGGATGGTCATCTCTCCTGTATTCTGCCTCTGGAGGACTAATCCATCTTTATAGAAATCAGCTCTGCGGTCTGAGGGGTCATTTCGATATCTACAGCGCAGAGTCAAAGTATCTCCCTCAGTAACACGATGGACAGGACTCTCCAGGATCACATCACCATCTACAGAACAGAACACAGTCACCGCGTGGAGAATACAATAATGCTTGTAATTTGAGTACTTGATCTATAATATAAAAATATATTAGCTTTCATGCAGTTATTCTATGTGGAACAGTGAAATTATGTTTAGTGTGTACCAGGAAAGATTATGCGTCTTTCTCAAATCTAACACATGTATCACAACACTATACAGAAATGTATTCCTACAAGAAACAAAGGGATATTTTCCTATAAAGAGAATGAATAATATTTTACTAAGGCACATGTACAGGAAGTAACTGTTGCGACTCACTGGTCACTGTAATGTTGAGAGGATTACCGTTCCCTCTAGAGTCAGACTGACACCAGTACACTCCACTGTCTGATGACTGGAGGGAGCTGATGCTACATGTAGATCCTCTTACTGATCCCCAGTCTGATGAACAGTCTGACACCTCTCCATTATCTGTGTATCGTCTCACTGTCCATCCAGTAGAGTTAATCTGTACCTCACAGCTCAGTGAGAGAGAATCAGATGTAAAGTGTTGAGTTGTGTTGGGACTGATGATCAGAGAGACTGGAGGAGACAAACCTGAGACACAGATGGACAGAGTTGGAGCTCACATATTTTTATTTGATTAATATAAAATTGGAGGAGACAGATCTGATGAGGAGACAGATACAAAAATAACTCAGTGATATTAAAATCCAGAGACAGAATCAACAGCTCAATCAACAGCAAAAGATAAATTCAATACATAATTAAAGTAAGCAAACAAGTAAACAAGCCAACAAGCAAACAAGTAAACAAGCCAGCAGGCAAACCAACAAATCAACTAATCAAGCAATCAATCGATCAGTCGACCAACTGACTGATCGATCGATCAAACAATCAATCAATCTCTAGATCGTTCAATCAGCAAATCATTCTATCAATGGATTAATCCATTGACTCACCAGTGACCCACAGTGGCTGTGTTGTGCTGTACTCTGAGTAATAGACTGGGTTTCCTCTCTGTGCTCTGCACACATAAACTCCTGTGTGTTTAAGAGCAGCAGGGCTGAGAGTGTAGGAGTCTCCAGCTCCTCTGCTGCTGTCTGAGAGGAGTTCTACAGAGTTAGAATGAACCCTGGGTAACCCATCTGTGTAGGGAATGACTCTGTACCAGAGGAATGTCCAGCCTGTAGAGGAGTCTTTAACCTCACAGCTCAGAGTCACTGAGTCTCCTTCAGTCAGCCACATTTTTGGAGAGACACTCAAAATTGACCAGGCTTTGTCTTTTAGAGTAGAGAAACAAAGTTTTACAATTTTTTCTTTAGTCGGTAAATGCATTGTGCTTTCTGATCACTGCACAGTAAATGTTGTGTAGTCTTTTATGAACACAAACCCTGAAAATGTTGCTGAGTCTCCTCTAAATTCACACACTCACCTGATGACACAGTCAGTGTTACAGCATCACTCATCTCTGAGTTCTGTGAGTCTCTTCTGCGTTTTCCTCTACAGGTGTATTCACCACTGTGGGACTCAGAAACAGGACTGATTCTGTATTCCTGATCTTTACTGACAGGACTGAGTGAAGAACTCTTCTTATACCAGCTGTATTCCCAGTCAGTGTCTCTCTCTCCCTGTATTTGACATCTGAGAGTGACAGTCTCTCCTCTGAATGTTTTTTTTTCAGGCTGCAGGATCACAACAGCCTGTGGACTCTCTGTAGAATAAAATACATACTACACTAATGTACAGCACACAAATATAAAACAAACACATAGAGAGTGACACATCTAAACTCTACAAAAACAATAAAGCTCAAACTCATTATATTCCAGTTTATATCTCCAGTTCCTCCCAGACTCTATCACACACTTCAGAGTGACAATCTCTCCACTGTACACAGGACTCTGTGGTTCCATATGAAGAAAGTGTTTTTAGTAAATTAAATTCAGACTTTATATTATCCAGTGAAGAGCCTGAAGAGAATGTGAGACCTGTTTAGCAGGTTTCTGACATAGAATGTATCACAAGATGAGATTAAGCAAACAATCAATCTAAAGTTGTGTTTTGCTGTAATTACACAGTGACTCATAATGGGAGCATCAAGACAATACAAAAATCATCAACCAGATGATCAGAGTGAGAAAAAAAACACTGTTTCTATGTACTTTCTTTCTTTCTTTCTTTCTTTCTTTCTTTCTTTCTTTCTTTCTTTTTGCCTTTAGAATATCTGTATCAAAATACCTTAACTGACAAACAAAAATTTAGATTTGATTCAAATTCCTTTGCATAATAAGAATAATAACAGTGACGTTCAAGTGTATTTAAACTGCAGTGGTGTTAATGGTCTCAGACAACAGTTTAATGTTATGTGCTGTGCAGAAATTGTTAATTTTATTGTAAGAGTATCACACACTTTACTCACCTCTAACAGTGAGAGTGACAGGACTGCTTAGCTGTGAGGATGTGGGTCTGTTGTCTCTCTCTCCCTCACACCAGTACTGATCCTCATCAGATTCAACAGCTCCTCTGATGGTCAGTGTGTCTCCATTTACAGTGTAATGTACAGATGTAGACAATCTAATGAGAAAACTGCCTTTATACCACTTATATCTCCATCCACTTTCAGTCTTTATCTCACACTTCAGAATGACTGTCTCTCCAGTGTACACAGTGGTGTCTGGTTTTACTGTCAGTGTAGATGTTGGTAAGTCTGTGGAAATGAGAAACAGTGAAAGAGAACTAATTTAGAGGGAACATTGAAAACTCATTCACTATTAACATTCACAAGTGCAATGTCACCATTTCATCAAATGTTAAAGACGTCTGATTCTCTATCAGAGAGACAACCAGCATGTCTCTAATTTTCATGTTTCCCATACTGAACTGAGCACAACATGCAAAACATATAAAAAAGTTTTGTATGAAAGTTTACCTTTAACAGTGAGAGTCAATGAATTACTCCTTTGTGAGTTTTGTGGTCTGTTGTCTCTTTCTCCCTGACACCAGTACTGACCCTGGTCAGTTACAGCAGCTGCTCTGATGGTCAATGTGTCTCCAGTTATAGTGTAACCATTAGACTGAGACACTGCAGTCTGAGTGCTGCCTTTATACCACTTATATCTCCAGTTCCTCCCAGACTCTTTCACACACTTCAGACTGACTGTCTCTCCACTGTACACAGGACTTTCTGGTTTTATTCTCAGCGTGACTGTGGGTAAGTCTGTAGACATGAAGAAAGTATTATTAGTAGATTGAATATAGCATGTGAAATAGTCTGTGACACTCAGTGTGACCTGACAAGAAGGTGAAGACATGTTGAGCAGATTTCTGAAATACAATGTATCGCAATACAATCAGTCAAAAATTTAATCTAAAGTGACAGTTGTGCTTTCCTGTAATTATGCAGTCACTCTTACTAATAGCAACAAGCCAATACAAAAGCCGTCAAAGAGATCATCAGAGTGTGAGAAACAGTGTCTCTCTACTGACTTTGTTTCTACTTTTAAAGTGTCTGTCTTAAAGCACCTTAATAGACAAAGAAAAGAGTAGATTTGACACAAAAGCATTAGCATAATAAAAATAATAGCAATGATATACATGTGCATGAAACTGTAGAGTTGTTAATGGTGGCAGATTAACAGTACAGTGTTATGGGTTATGAGGAGAATAGTAATGTCATTGTATGTAGAATCATTCTTTTCTTAAAGATGTTTTTGATGTCTACTGTCATTCTAATTTACTCACCTCTAACAGTGAGAGAGACAGGACTGCTTAGCTGTGAGGATGTGGGTCTGTTATTACTCTCTCCCTCACACCAGTACTGATCCTGGTCAGTTACAGCAACTGCTCTGATGGTCAGTGTGTCTCCACTTACAGTGTGATGTCCAAATGGAGACAATCTAATGTGAGAACTGCCTTTATACCACTTATATCTCCATCCACGTTCAGTCTTTATCTCACACTTCAGAGTGACTGTCTCTCCAGTGTACACAGTGGTGTCTGGTTTTACTGCCATTGTAGTTGTCGGTAAGTCTATGTAAATGAAGGAAATAGAGAAATAGGTGTTAGAAAAATATTTCACAATCACTTAAAACATATACAACTCATTCACTACTATCATTCAGTAATACAATGTCAGTATTTATCTGTAGAATATTAACCACAAAATCATGCTCTATGTCACACATGACTAAATTTGAATGGAGACATACAGTATTTACTGGTAATGCTCAAATTCACGTTGATCAAGTTGCTGGGAGTGATATTTGAGTTTTCTCATGAATTTTAATAGTAAAACAGAAAAACTCAGAGTCTATGCTGACTACGAGACAGATTTGGAGTCACCACTTGCTGACTAACAATGTGTTTTTATTATTTATGTCAGGGCTAAATATTTGTTGATGATTGTCATTACATAAAACTGATTTGTTATTATGTTTTTTTTCAGTATCTTGAATTTTCTTTCATGATTTACACACCTGCAGATGACTCACTCATAAATATATGATTTATAAAACAGTAGACATAAGAGGTCTTTGGTCTCCGTACTTGAACACTGAAATTATTCACT
This sequence comes from Chanos chanos, assembly GCF_902362185.1. Classification (NCBI taxonomy): domain Eukaryota; kingdom Metazoa; phylum Chordata; class Actinopteri; order Gonorynchiformes; family Chanidae; genus Chanos; species Chanos chanos. The sequence continues at coordinate 42,230,351 of NC_044501.1, read as the reverse complement.
CAGAGTTACATTAGTTTGTTATAATCATTTAAGAGCCTGTCTGAATAATTTCACAGTGTATACTAATGTATGTAACAAGTTTATTCTAATGCTAGAGTAAATAAGGAAGCACTGATGATGTTTCAGAGATGATCACTCACCTGTCACAGTAAGAATCACACTATCACTCCAGTCAGAGTAGTCACCATTATATAGACGTGCTATACATTCATAAGTGCCACTGTGAGATGTTTTTACAGGACTGATTGTATATTCATTGTTTGTTTCTTTATAATCTGAAATTACAGCATTGTCTTTATACCAGGTATATTTCAAGACAGTGTATTTTTCTCCAGGAATTTCACATCTGAGTGTCACTGTCTCTCCACTGAATATGTGAGTCCACTGAGGATGTAGAGTCAGAGAAGGTTTGGGTTTTTCTGCAGGAACCAGAAAAAATAAAATGTAATTTCAAAACTGCATAAACACAAAGAACGTTGACCAGCACCAATGTCAGAAGGAGACTAAACTAACACGCCTTTTGTCAAAACACAGATTTCATTATGTGCTTGCTAAACAATGGTACTGTGTCTCTGATTACTTAATTCTCCACGCAATATCCATCTAACTACATACTCCATAATGTGAACAATATCAAAACATTAACATCATGCATCATCATGCATCAAGCATTATCCAGAAAGATATGAGAATATTGAAGTCATGACTACATATGGAATATTTTTATTACCTTGAGTTTGTCCAGAGTAGAAGAGTGAACTCAGCACTAAAACACAGACAGAGACACTTAGAACACAGCAGATACATTTGACCTTTAACTATGCTGTCTTATCTCTATATGACACTGATTAGATTTATTATGACTACACTGTCTTATCTCTATATGACACTGATTAGATTTATTATGACTACACTGTCTTATCTCTATATGACACTGATTAGATTTATTATAACTACACTGTCTTATCTCTATACTGAGTAGATTCTTTATAACTACACTACCTTTTTTTTCTACATGACTCTCATTACACTCATGTAAATCTCCGTGATTGCACACACACAGGAGCAGAGGACAGTGTTCCTTGGCGGGAGCATTGGGGTTAAGTGCCTTGGTCAAGGGCACTCAGCCATGGACGCTGGTCCTGGGAATTGAACCGGCAATCCTCCAGTTGCGAGATCAGTTCTCGAACCTTTAGGCCACAGCTGCCCAAAGTTGGTCCTTCAAGCTGGACTTGAACCAGCGACCAAGGATCTACTGTCCTTATAACTACACTATCTTTTCTCTATACATGATTCCGGTAGAATTGATAAAGACTAATTTCTTACATTAACACTGTTAAGAACTGTTGCTATTGCCTCTCTCTCTCTCTCCCTCTCTCTCTCTCTCTCTCTCTCTCTCTCTCTCTCTCTCTCTTTTGTCTGAACAATGTAATGATTTGTTTCAAAAATAAACTTTGTGTAAATATGTTGTAAAAGTATTCAACACAAATCTCCAACCTCGAAACAATCAGTTATCAAGATGCTCTGATCTGTCAGCACCTGCACTTGGACTGTCACTCTGTGGCCCCCTGCTGGTCACTCTGTGTTTTTGTTTTACCATGTGCTTTTGTTTG
>NC_044501.1:42208738-42223738 GCF_902362185.1 Chanos chanos | reverse complement strand
ACACGCGCACACACACACACACACAGACACACACACACACACACACACACACACACACACACACACACACACACTCACACACACACACACTGTGAGTAGTGAATTTAACCTCTGCATTTAACCCATCCTATACACACCGGAAGTGAACACACACACACACACACACACACATGCACACACACACACACACACACACACACACACACTCACACACACACACACACACACACACACTGTGAGTAGTGAATTTAACCTCTGCATTTAACCCATCCTATACACACCGGAAGTGAACACACACACACACACACGCACACACACACACACACACACACACACACACACACACACACTTACTGTGAGTAGTGAATTTAACCTCTGCATTTAACCCTTCCTATACACACCGGAAGTAAACGCACACACACACACACACACACACACCAGGAGCAGGAGCGGTGGGCAGCAGGTCTGTGCCTGGGGGCAGTAAGGAGTGAAGTGCTTTGCCCAAGGGCACTTCAGCCTTGGATGCTGTGGGAGGGGAAAGCACTGTTCATCCACTTCCCCCACCTACATTTTCCCTGCTGGTCCTGGGGATTGAACTGGTGACTCTCCAGTTGCAAGTGCACTTCTCTAACTATTAGGCCACAGCTGCCAAAAAACTTTGTGTCTGTGTCTATGTGTGTGTGTGTGTGTGTGTGTGTGTGCGTGTGTGCGTGTGTGCATGCACGTGTTTGCTTTGTATTGTTCACATTTCTGTGAACTTTTTTGAACACTTTCAGCTCTTTTATCATTTCAGTTCAAAACTCCTATAAGACACTATCAAGATGGCCAGAAGCTTTCTAGAGGAGAAAAAGAGTGGCACACTGGTCATGGCAAAGAAAGAACTTGAGGAGCATGTAAAGAAACAGATCTCATATCCAAGAAAGCATATCCCCCTTTGGCCCCCTTGGCTATGTGCCCCAACCAGCTGCTCCATCAATAGAGTTTGAGGTTGTCCCACCCAAGCTGAGTGACATGAATGATGTGGTGAGAGGAGCAAGGTCAAGCTCTTCCCCCGGCCCAAATGATATTTCATACAAACTCTCTACAAAAGATGCCCTCAAGTCCTGAAAGAGCTATGGAAACCCTTGAGGCTGATCTGGAAACAATAGAGTGTTCCTGCTGATTGGCACAGAGTGGTGGCCATCCAATTTCCAAAAGAGCAAGAATCTTTTACCATTGGACAATTCCAAAAGCATTGCACTGTTGAATGTGGAAGGAAAGATTTTCTTCTCTGCGATTGCCAACTTAACTGTGTTAAGAGCATCACTGAGAGATACTATGCAAATTTGAAGATTTGTCACTCACTACAGGACTACACAATTGGTGCCACCCCTACATTGTTTCATGGATGATATCACAAGTTTACTGCAGACAGCTGCATGCACAGTATGGCTCCTCAAGAGACTTGTAGAACTGCTGTCCCGGGGCCAGGATGAAAATAAAGCACGTCGAGTCCGGCAGCCTTTCAATCCGCAAGGGTAGCCACACGGACACAGTCTCTTTTCACGTGGCAGAAGAGAACATCCTGGTGCTCAAAGAACAACCAGTTGGAGGCCGGGCAGAGAATATACAGCCTCTCTCACAGACAAGCACATGGCAGCTGCAGTCACAGACCAAATGAAAGAGGGATTGAAGAGGATTGACTAGAGCTATCTTCCAGGCAAATTTAAAGTCTGGTGCTACCAGTTCACACTATATCAACGTGTGATGTGGCCACTAAAGGTGTGTGAAGCAACAGCAGCAACAGTCGCAAAACTGGATGCAAAAGCCAACAACTACATCCGGAAGTGGCTTGGACTTCCAAGGTGGCTCTCCAAGGAATGTGCTACTGCTACCATTGAAGAACATCTCACTTCGGTACAGGCTGGATAAGGCCAGGCTGGTGCTGGAGCTTAGACAGTCAAGTGACCAACTGGTCAGGAATACTAGTACTAAGATCTGGACAGGGAGAGCAAGGAAGGCAGAAGACTGGGTGGAAAGTGGCATCTCTAGACTGAAGCACCAGAACTCGTCGGAAGAACCCAACAAGGAAGACGGCAGTCTGGGCTGAGGAGAGCCTCAAAAGCCTTGTTCAAAAGCATCCGCAAAAGAACGGGAGAAGTTGGTGGTCACAGAAGTGATAAGAATGGAGGGAGACAATTCCTTGGTGAACTTGGTTAGCCAACGCCGGCAAGGCCAGTGGACAACGTGGGAAGGCATTCTCCCAATGCCAATGGGATGTAGTGACCTGTTGAAAATCCCTCAGGTAAGATTGAGTTTTTTAAATTAGAGCCACGTATGACACCCTTCCTAGCCCAGCCAATCTGCCAGGATGGTTCAGCTCAGAAGAGAACTGTGGCCTGTGCGAAATGGCCCAGGGAAATCTCCACCACATCCTGTGTGGCTGCAAGACAGCCTTGGTCCAGGGTCGCTGCAGGTGGCGGCATGGCCAGGTCCTAAGGAATCTGGCAGATCTCACTGAGAGCATGAGAGTTTTCGCAAACGAGAAACTCCAATGTCACCAGAAGCAGCTTGCCCATTTTGAAACAGCTGGACAATGGTGCAGAACTACCCCACACAGGACAGAGCATCAGTCTTGGCCCCAGGAACTGACTGGTCAATGAGAGCAGACCTCGACAAGCAGCTAATATTCCCCACTGAGATCACCACAACCACATTGAGACCAAACTTCGTTCTGTGAAAAGGGAAGCTTTTGGCTATGAGGAAGAGACAAGAGCTGGGGAAACAGAAGCCACGTAGGTCACAGCCAACAGAGGACAGAACACTACTCAGGATGAGACGCTTCACAAACTCAATGTCTGGAGGAACTGAGAAACCGCATAGTGGAGACACCTGACTGTCTAAATCCAGCTGCTGGGAGTGGCAGGGAGACGTCCCTGACTGCTGCCCAGCCATCCTGTCCTGGGATTAAAGGGGTGAAACATCAGTGAAGGATGGCTCCCAGTCGAAGACCCTGCAGCTGGTACTAGGGCACCAGAGGAGGTGCGACAGGCAGAAATGCCTCACAGGTTTCAACACCAACCTGTCACCCAACTAATTTACCAACTCCACCTATTCATGAACTAGGGATCATTTGAGAAAGGGCACGCGATTCGACGTCCAGAGAAGCCATAAGAAAGATCTGAGAACAAGTTATTAAAATGTAAATATTTTGCAACCTTTATTTCTGCTTTCGACAGTATCTTCAAGACCATGGACAGTGCCCATAGATTCACTGTTTTCAATGATCATAACGTATGTTCCTGAATGATGAATGATTCACAGATTCACTGCTTTCAGTGACCATATCTTATACTTCAGTATGATGATCGATTCACTGGACAGGGACAAAGCTTCATTAAACTCGATCTAACTGAATGACCTAATGGCCGAATTAACACTTAATATCTGGAATATGTGTCTCAAATTAACACTTAATATCTGGAATATGTGTCTCAATCCATAACAAACTAATGTCACCTTGCAATGTCAAGAGTCTCCTAAAACCCACGCTAAGTACACATCGGTACCAAGATCTCACTTTTCACATTGTATCTGAAAATTCTCCTCAGAGCTGAATTTAAAAAGAACAGATTCTTACATTCTCTCATTTCTGAGTCTCCTTCTCTTGTTTCAAGGGGCCCTGTCATTCTGTCCACATGATACAGTAATGTTTACATGTAAAAATCTCTCTGAGGATAATGACTGGTTTCAGAGTCAATATAAATCATGAAAACTTGACCCAGTAATGATATTTACAGTGTTTACACAGGACACAAAAGCTACTGTCCAGTTAAAAGGTAACTCCATGAGTAAAGCTGACAGCTCTTCTTATGTTTAATGTGTCTCCAATTACACTGAAATGTATAGTCTGACACATTGTAATCAGTGAAGAGTTTATATCACTCATAAAGATATACTCCCTCTAGTGGACAAATACAGGGTTCCCCATTATACATCACTGTTTGTGTAGGTGAGGGTAAATTATGAAATGGTGAAGCACTGCAATTTCAACAGCCACAATAATGTAGGAGACAAGTAATATTACATAGGATTATTGTACTTTCCACTGTTTTTCACTGTCTCCTACTTACATGAGACAGTCTCTAGGACCGATGTCTGACTGACGTTATCAGAGATGATGTCATTTTGTGTGATGTCTCCCTCTGCTGGATCTAGACTGAAGTTCAGTTGGGCCTCAGATCCCTTAAGTGTCCTAACCTAGCTGTAGATGAGGATCCTGTCATTAGACATATGACACACTAGATACATCACACAGACATTATGAGATGGCAACCAGGTTGTATTTAAATGTCTTTTGTCAGAGGAAAAGGGAGAGACTGGTGTTGTTAATTATTGTCTCGGTTATGACTTGAGGAACTCATCTGTGAGCACTGGATGTTTTGTGTAAGAGTTTGACTTCCACAGAGACATTTAAGGTTTATATACTTTATAATAATCGGCCTCCTAGAGAAGCTGAAAAAAAAGAAGAAAATCAAATGACTTTTCTTGTTGAGCACATAAGGTGGACTGGAACTCTTAGTCATGCAGTGGAGAAAGCCCCTGGTAACATTGGACCTAAAATTGGCCTCTAAGTGACAAACCAAACTAACTCAGTCAATAGCTATAAGGAATTTATTTGATGTAAAGACATGAAGAACAGTCAGCAGCAAATACCAGTGAAAGCATGTGAGAGCAGCAGTGCACCTCTCATTGAAACCTGTATATTTCTGATATTCACAGAAGATAAAGTGACACTGAAGTTAATTATAGTACAACCTGTAAGCACTCAGACTGTTGCATGTTCATGTCTAATCAGTTAATGAGTAAATCCCTCTTTTTCTTTTAATCGGGTAAATTAAAATAAGTAAATAAAAACAGGTTTAAAGTGAAATTAACTGAATGAACCTATTAAATACATTGATATTGACCAAAAATTGACAGATATTGATCTATGGAATCATCTATGTGACCACATACATGTTTTAAAACATAGATGCAAATGAAATACATAACAATAAATTAATGCTGCTAAGAAAATTATACTTACACTGTTGTATGCTTGTCATTTTTTTTATCTCACAAAAATGCAAGAAACTAAACTTTGCAAAGTATGTCTCTATGAACAATTTCTTTAATAGAAAAGACAGATGCATCATCTGAGACGTCTATCAAAAAGAAGAAACAATATGTATAAACTTTATTCTAAAAAAAAAAAAAAAAAAGGAAAAAAAAAATGGAAGATTTAACACGGCTCTTCTTTTTTAAGCGTATCAGTGCACTTTCAGTTCTCCCTATAATGCATGATATCTGACACAATCAATATTGTTATATCATATTAAATATTTACATTAAATGGTAAAGTCGCAAACTTCTCAGAGTTCCTGTCACCTTTTACGTTGTGCTGAGAAATGGCTCTATACTGCCTGTGTGAACATATAGAGAAAATCACATTGTAAATCTCATGATTGACGGATTATCATGTTTCTTTGACTGCATTTTGTCTCTTGTCTCCATGAGACTGAGCTGTAAAACAAACACAAACACAAGACAAATGAATCATTTGAACTCCAAAACTATGAACCTTTGCTTTACATTGTAATGTTTTTCCCTCTTTTTCAGCATTCATCTTTTATCAGTGCTTTGTAAGAGAAACAGATCATTCATTTAGAGTGTGAGATTAAACATGTGACCTTCTGTAGTGAGAGACTGCTCACCTCCAGCCCTCCAGCATTTAACCCCGATCACAATGGTCACCAGCAGATATGGAGAAACCACCAGTAGAGAACAGAGCAGTCTGGGGAGAGAGATGGAGTCTTCTGGACCTGAAAGCGAACATGCACACACACACGCACACACACACACACACACACACACACACACACACACACACAAAGACAGAGAGAGAGATGCACACATTCTGTGGGAAAAGTGATGGTTCAGTAGTTTTCATCTTTTTCACCCAACAAGTGCAGTGTTCAGAGATCCCCATAGTCATTCAGAATGTACAGATGTTTTACAGATGTTCTTGCAGTTCTGAAGTTTATTAGAGATAATATAAGAATTTGATTGGCTGAAGAGACCAGCCACTGGATTCCTCACACATCAGTAATGATCAAAATGTTAACATCAAAACCAGCACAAAAATGACTCCCCTTAGCCGGCAGATAGGAATATATTAAAAATTATTGTTATACGGCTTTGTTGAATACTCGATTCTGAATGGTCAGTTATGGCACTCTACAGTCTGTTATTTCTGAATGTTATTCCGCCGCTATGGATAACAGACCATTGCTATGGATTTTTTTATTTTTTTTTTCTCATTTAGCGGAAGAAATAAAATAATTTTTAAACCAATACTTTTTGTCGTGTAATAGCCGTGTAAAAAGAAGACTGTCCTGAATGCCTCCGCTTCGCATCGGGGACCTGCAAAACCCTGTTAGGGTTTATTCTGCAATAATGACCTTGTGCATTATCCCTTACTTATCTCACCTCTGACAGTGACTCTGACAGTGATCCAGCTCTTTGGTGACTCTCCTCTCTCTGGCTGTTTGCACCAATACAGACCCTCATCTGACTTTGAGACAGTAGGGATGGTCATCTCTCCTGTAGTCTGACTCTGGAGAACTAATCCATCTTTATAGAAATCAGCTCTGAGATCTGAGGGGTCATGTCGATATCTACAGCGCAGAGTCAAAGTATCTCCCTCAGTAACAGGATGGACAGGACTCTCCAGGATCACATTACCATCTGCAGAATAGAGAAAACATTAATAATTTTAATATAGATACTGCATAACCATTTTAAAAATGATGTCGTCTCGGAGGTAATACTTATATGAGGTATGGCTGTTAGACATTAAATGATGTTCTGTGAGTTTGGACAAAGATTAAAATGTTGATGCTTCAACATTATTCATTTACTTGACTGTGTATCATGACTAAAAATAAAACACTGGTATTTTCTCTCTAATGAGGACAAATAATTTTTCACAGATATGGTTTAAGTGTGACTGTTGAGACTCACTGGTCACTGTTATATTGAGAGGATTACTGTTCCCTCCAGAGTCAGACTGACACCAGTGCACTCCACTGTCTGATGAGTGTAGGGAGCTGATGCTACATGTAGATCCTGTTACTGATCCCCAGTCTGATGAACAGTCTGACACCTCTCCATTATCTGTGTATCGTCTGACTGTCCATCCAGTAGAGTTACTCTGTACCTCACAGCTCAGTGAGAGAGAATCAGATGTAAAGTGTTGAGTTGTCTTGGGACTGATGATCAGAGAGGCTGGAGGAGACAGAGCTGAGACACAGAGAGACAGAGTTTGAGCTCACATTTGTTCAGGCTTTGAGATCAGAAACAGGTGCTGGGAGAAAATGTTAATACTCCATTATTAACAGTGCCCTTACCAGGGAAGGGAAAGACAACCATATTAAAATCATTTTCCAAATAAATATACTCTGTGCACACATAAACTCCTGTGTGTTTAAGAGCAGCAGGGCTGAGAGTGTAGGAGCCTCCAGCTCCTCTGCTGCTGTCTGAGAGGAGTTCTACAGAGTTAGAATGAACCCTGGGTAACCCATCTGTGTAGGGAATGACTCTGTACCAGAGGAATGTCCAGTCTGTAGAGGAATCTTTAACGTCACAGCTCAGAGTCACTGAGTCTCCTTCAGTCAGCCACATTTTTGGAGAAACACTCACAACTGACTTATTGAACTTTTCTGTGCTGATGAAAACAGACATTTCTAATTTTTCTCCAGATTATTTTCTCACAATTGTAGTGATCGGTGTCTTCTTTAAGAAGAAAAACCTAAGCAGCTCTGGTACTGATTGTATAATTATATATTAGTTTTATAAAACAGCATAAAATAAACTGGTTAAAGTGAGACATTCTGTTATTGTGCTGTTGGAGAAAAGTAGAATGTAAGTACTGTTACAGAGATTTCTCTCAGACATATCAGACCACTGCATGAAAACCAGTCTAAAAAGAAAATCTAAACAAACGAACAAAAAATGACCAATACTTAGTTTCATCAATGCAGTTCTAAACATCACTGTTATGTTGCAGTGTCAAGGACTTGAGAAAAATAATAGTTTGGTGTGAATGACCTTTCCCAGACCTTAAGATTAACACACTCCTTTCTGCTGTTTAATTTTTGTATAATAATAGTGTGTCTGTGTTGTTACAGTGTCAGCAGACATGTCAGAGAAACAAGAATAAACCAGACTGACTAAAGGAAATCCTCAGACAGTCAAACAAAGAAACAGAGAAAACATGAACTTCTAGATTCACCACGCAGAGTTACACATTTGAGAGAAAACATTTGGGGAGAAAGATCTCTCCAAGAACTCACAACTACCAACCACTGTACTCTTTTCAACATTACACTGATCACTCACCTCTTACACAGACAAACACAGAGTTACTTCTTTGTGAGGATGTGGGTCTGTAATCACTCTCTCCCTGACACCAGTACTGATCCTGGTCAGTTACAGCAGCTGCTCTGATGGTCAATGTGTCTCCAGTTATAGTGGAACCATTAGACTGAGACACTGCAGTCTGAGTGCTGCCTTTATACCACTTATATCTCCAGTTCCTCCCAGACTCTATCACACACTTCAGACTGACTGTCACTCCAGAGTAAACAAGACTCCAGTTTGGAGTTATGGTCAGTGCAGTTTTGGGCTGCGCTTTAGTTCAAAAGAAAAAATAAATTCATTTGGGTGCATAGTTTCTAATACGTTAAAAAAGGCATTTAAAGCAGAAGAATTTATCAGTCATAACTGTGAAATGCCATCCATTGAAATGTGTATTTCGATACATCAAAACCAATCATGTTCTATTTTAGGGTTCATTGATGAACCCTCAGTATGTTGACAGTAAAACAGGATGAGATGAAACATTTAAAACATTTACCTCTTAGTTTCTCAACTTTAAAATAAAGCATTACCTTAAAATCTTTAGTTTAATTTACTGATGAGATGTAATGCAGCATCTCAAAAATCTCTCCCTCTGAAAAGAGTCTGAACAAAACTCACCTCTCACAGTGAGAGTGACAGGACTGCTTAGCTGTGAGATTGTGGGTCTCTTGTTTCTCTCTCCCTCACACCAGTACTGATCCTCATCAGATTCAACAGCTCCTCTGATGGTCAGTGTGTCTCCATTTACAGTGTGATGACCAGATGTAGACACTGTACTCTGAGAACTGCCTTTATACCACTTATGTCTCCATCCACTTTCAGTCTTTATCTCACACTTCAGAGTGACTGTCTCTCCAGTGTACACAGTGGTCTCTGGTTTTACTGTCAGTGTAGCTGTTGGTGAGTCTAAGGAAATGAAGAGAGGCAAAGAGGAATAGTTATAGTTATAGAACCAGGAATGGTTATAGAAAGAGGAATAGTTATAGGTATAGAAAGAATAATGGTTATAGAATGAGGAATGGAACAGATTCATTCACAGTTAACTGCGTTTTGTCTGAGAACTATCATAACTGGGAAAAAGGTTATCATTAAACAATCTGCTTGGGTGATATTACTCAGTCATTTAAAATGGATAAAGATTATGAAAAGAGTGATATTTGTGTAACCTCAGAACATGTCACATTGATACTGACACTCCCACAGTCTTGGCAAATAATGAGACACACATCTTAGAGTATCTCTCTCTCTCTCTCTCTCTGTCTCTCTCTCTCTCTCTCTCTCTCTCTCTCTCTCTCTCTCTCTCTCTCTCTCTCTCTCTCTGAGATACGTATAAAATTAATTCTCTGTTAATATTTTTTCAGTATCAGAATTGGTTGTGTAATGTTACAGACAACATTTCTCTCCTTTATTCTATTGTCCTGTACATTACTCATACAAACAGTACTAAGAGACAGAGAAATGTGCAATTTATCACAGATATAACACCCTATTTACACCCATCCAGTCTACACAGGACTCTCTGCTTCTACAGTCAGTGTTGGTCTGCGTAAGGCTGTGCATATGGATGATAAATGTTATGATAAATATTATAATAGTGTGGAGTGCGATAACATGATATGGCAGTGTTTATTTATTTATTTATTTTTGGTCAGATATTACTTTACTATTACAGACTTATTCAGAAATTCAGATTGTGAATATATTTGTAATACAATTTATTCCTTAATGTTTTTCATGACAATTTACATTCTCAAAAATCTCTGGAAACACCTTCAAGTTCTGTGCTAAGGACAATGGTTTTCTTACATTTTTACAAATTCTTATATGGAGGTAAATTTTTGCTCAGTGTATTCAGTGCACTATAAGAAATCAAGTAAATAAACAAATCAGAAAATCACTGGAATCTGAGAGTCTGTATCACACAAGTTACTCACCTCTCACAGTCAGAGTAACAGATTCACTGGGTTGTGAGGATGTGGGTCTGTTGTCTCTCTCTCCCTCACACCAGTACTGATCCCCATCAGATTCAACAGCTCCTCTGATGGTCAGTGTGTCTCCATTTACAGTGTGATGTCCAGATGTAGACAATCTGATGTGAGAACTGCCTTTATACCACTTATATCTCCATCCACTTTCAGTCTTTATCTCACATTTCAGAATGACTGTCTCTCCAGTGTACACAGTGGTGTCTGGTTTTACTGTCAGTGTAGCTCTGGGTAAGGCTGTGGACAAGCACAAAAGATTTTTTTTTTCTTTTATAAACACAAATGAGAAGATTCAGAGATGAATACTTCAGCTGGAGCACTGAACTTATGTAACAGCCTTTATGACGTTCCACACTCTCTTCTGTATAATGTTCCACACCATCAGACTTGGGGCTTGAACACAGGTCACCAAGGTGTTGATCAAGCATTTATCTACTAACTTACCAGAGACTGATGGAGACCCAAATGCAGAGCAACACAAGAATTAGTTCAGGATTTATTACAAAAATAAGAAAATGTGAAAAATCCGAAACAGGGAAAAAGCAGTATGCAGGCGGAAGAAGTCCAATACAAACTCTAAATCATAATTCAAAAAGCAGACCAGAGTAAGGTTTGGAAAAGCAGTCAGAATCAGGAAAACAAGGTGACAAGGGACAATCCAAAAGAGGTTACCATGAACAAGCAGATTCTGACCAGGCACACAATTAAACTTCCCTGCCTTTCGCCCTATGAGCGCTGGGATAGGCTCCAGCACCCTCCAGACCCTAATCAGGATAAGCAGCTTAGATAATGAGTGAGGGAGTGAGTATGAGTATGACTGGTAACATTTCCAGGTTTTGTGAGTGTGTGACACCACAGATAAAACGTGTTTCTTACATTTTAATGGAGGCCAGTTGACTTTGCTTTTAACTTCCGTTACTTTTGTGTTAAAATTCTCAACGGGTGCCAATTTATCATATGCATGAAATGCATCTAAGAATATCTCTCTCTCTCTCTTTCTCTCTCTCACACACACTCACACACACACACACTCACACACACACACACACACACACACACACACAGACATATGACACACATCTCAGAATTTCACACACGTAACTCACCTTTAACAGTGAGAGTAATTTCATTGCTTCTTTGTGAGGATGTGGGTCTGTAATCACTCTCTCCCTGACACCAGTACTGATCCTGGTCAGTTACAGCAGCTGCTCTGATGGTCAATGTGTGTCCAGTTATAGTGGAACCATTAGACTGAGACACTGCAGTCTTAGTGCTGCCTTTATAAAGTTTATATCTCCACTCATTTTTAGTCTCTATCACACACTTCAGTCTGACTGTCTCTCCACTGTACACAGTGGTCTCTGGTATAACAGTGAGTGTAGCTGTAGGTAAATCTGTACAAATGGAGAGAAGAGGAAAACCCTTTTTTTAATGTATTCACTGTCAGGATTCATAATTACAATGGTACCATTTGCTTTTAAAACATCACACAGAACAATTCTCCTCTGTTTCTTTATCACACATCACTCAGGTCGAACAACGAGATACACAGCAGCATTGTTAAATGTGAATAATGAATAATCATATTTCAAAACCTGACATCAGTAGTGATCCCACTCACAATCACCAGACAGTTAATCTGAGATCTACTGTGACCTTACGATTTTATTCATCAACTCTTACTGCTAAAACTAAAACAGGCTAATTGTACGGCCAGTATTTGATGGGGTCATTAAACACTTTACATCAAGGTCATGCTCATGATATTAGGGACAGGAAGTCTGACATATTTTTCAGTCAACTAATGATGACAAATCTAAATAGTGTAGAAATGACTATTAACAGACTCACCTGACACTGTATGTCAAATTATACTCATGATGTTAAGGACATATGTCTCACTTAATTTTTTTTTATTTTTTTTTATTGTCAGTTATTGATGACAAATCTTAACAGTGTAGAAATGAATACCAACAGACTCACCTGACACTTTCACAGTTACAGCATCACTCATCTGTGAATACTGATTGACAGCTCTCTGTAATCCTTGACAAGCATATTGACCACTCTGATCCCTAGTAGTGGCACTGAGTGAGTATTCATGATTGACATCAGAGTAAGACTTTAGGGGACCACCATCCTTATAAAACATATAATACCACTGAGTGTTTCCTCCTCCATACATGTGACATCTGAGAATGACAGTCTCTCCAATGAAGATCTCACGGTCACGGGATTCCAGTATTAGAACAGCTCTGGATTTGTCTGCATAACACAAACACACACATCTCACTGAATGAAAAGTATGAACTTGTGTCAACAGCCAACACATACTGGAATTATTTTTACATTTGTTTTTAAGTTTATATAAAACTTTGTGATAATACATCATTCACAGCATTTACTGATGTCCTATTACAGAATGTGAGTCCTAAATGAAGAGCAGGACTGAATCTCAGTCCTGTGAGTAAAGTTTAACACACACAGGACAAATACAGTGTAAAGTAAATAAAAACATTCATAATGTGTTCATTACCTTTTGTATGTCCAGAGTGGAGTAGAGCACACAGCACTAAAACACAGAGAAATAAACAAACTCAGAGCACAGGAGTGATGGATTTCTAATTAAACCTGCCAATACATGTAGTTGATGGAAAACTTGATTATTTGTGATTAGATACCACTGAACACTGAAACACAGAGTTCATCGTCTTTATGGTTCTATGAGCCTTGTTTTCTTCTTCTTCTTCTTCTTCCTCTTCTTCTTCTTCTTCTTCTTCTGAAAAGCTTTCGGTTCTTGCTTTTAAAGTGAAGATGTTTCATTGTGTAAGACATGAACAAAACCCTAGTCCCAACTTAGCGTTTTCAGTTGTGTTACGCACTGTGCATTGTATTTGTGTGCCTTGTTTCGTTTGTGTCTCTCTCACTCTCTCTCTCTCCCGACAGCCCACCCTACCCCTCCCCCTACGTAACGATTGCTCACAAGCTTTTGTACAACTACACATAATACACATCGAGGATAATGTGTGAGATGTGTGAGAGAGAGATGTGTGATGACTGCAGACCTAAAATACACACTGAGTAAAAAAGATAAAACACCTGCACTATGAGACGACATCATTCACATTCATTCTACTGGAAGAGAGAACAAAATAAATTGTCACCAGTTAATTATGCGCTACAGGGTAAAATGAAACGAGCTCGTGTTTCACCCCTAGAAAGACACTCGCGCGGCAGTTCCTCCTTTACAGGCAGCTTTTTAATAAAGGCCCAGTTCCACATCAACACGATTTCTTTTTAACATATTTCCTCCTTGCTTTTTCCATTCCTGTTATTTTTGTTTCTTTTCAAAAGATCCTGGCTACTACTAATGTCGTCACACAAACTTAAAGATTTTAAAGTGAGCGTACCTTATTTAACGGCATTACTAAAACGTTCAGTTCAAACATGTAAATATTAAGAAATGAAACAAAAAAATTTAAAACATATTTAAAACAGTTTAATGTTTACATTTCTTCTAAGTATGTTGAGCATGTTTTTAAAGGGGACGACACTCGTAAACTTATGAGTACAGCCAAAACCATGCATTCATCATCGGTATGTTTGCTTATAAATGAGACAGTCAGAATGCATGGACGTTTTTAACTTAAAACACGTTATTTTTCAAATACTTATTAGAATACGAGATAAGGAGAAATGCATGAGCGTACCCACAGCATAAATTTCTTCTTCCACTGGGGTGTGGCAATATAGAAGGACAAAATAAAACCATCTGCAGTTCATCACACGCCACTAGGGGGCTCTTCAACACCATTTCATTATAGAAAATGCTAAATTCCATGAAATTCACATAACTAACTAGTACTGACTAATTGCTTTATTTTCTAACTCCGTTACATTTACATTCTCAACTTGTCCTGAGCTCAGAATGATCATAAAGTTCATCAGACCCAGTGTTTAAATCATTTTCATGTCTGACACCATGTGGTCACTAACTAATACAGTGAGAGAGAGAGAGAGAGAGAGAGAGAGAGAGAGAGAGAGAGAAAGAGAGCGAGAGAGAGAGAGAGAGAGAGAGAGAGAGAGAGACGTAGGAGAGAAACAGGGGGACATGGGGAGAGGATGTGCAATGTTTAATCTCAGATTTAATGAAACATTTATTAGTCCATATTACAATGTAAAACGGTCTCTCCTCCAATTGCTGCCTGACAAGACTATAAGCATATTTTTAACGGAAGATTCAGAGTGTTTCAAACATCAGTCTTAAATACAGTGACAGCCTTTACTGAGAAATGCTCATGAGAAAGAGGAAGAATTCTGAGAAGAGAAGAACATGTGATACTGATATTTCAACACATAGACCTTAAGACATGAGTCAAATAGACATAAGTGTGAACAGCTCAGCACAACAACATGTCTTTTTGCATGTTGTTTTATAGAGTCTCTTTGGTGACAAGAATTAAATTAATGCATTTTTCCGTGTGTTTTATTCGAAATGATTAAATTTTCCAGCTGATCATTAATGGTGTAGCAATTGTCTTCTGTCATGTACAATCATGTACAATCAAATACA
>NC_044501.1:42171238-42203738 GCF_902362185.1 Chanos chanos | reverse complement strand
ATATTTTCACAGCTTCATTTTTACAATATGTTTGAAAATCCGTTCATCTTGGAAATTTTGAAAGTGTATTATAAGCTCTTCCTGTATTCTCACATTTAGATCACACTTCTGCAGAAATGTCGGGAAGGTTGATATGGTAGAGACAGTTGGGCCCTATATAGTTGTAAATATTGTTTAAATATTATCTATCTATCTATCTATCTATCTATCTATCTATCTATCTATCTATCTATCTATCTATCTATCTATCTATCTATCTATCTATCTATCTATCCGTCTGTCTGTCTGTCTGTCTGTCTGCCTATGTATCTATCTATTCTTATTATAAATCAAAAACTATTTGCACATTTCTAACAGCAGGTCAGGACTGAACATTTGTAGTGTGGAAATGTAATTTTTGTTTGGCTGGTTATTTTCTGCTTGTTTGTTGGGGGGCACTCTCAAAAAGCCTGTGCATCGTAACACTGTCATCTATTAACACTGAAGCTGTGATACTGTTGCCATGTTAATACTGTAAATATGAAAAGATCTGCATGTGTAGCATGCAAAGTTATACTTTTTTTTTTCTTTTTCATTTTAACTGTTTTTTCTTTTTTTTTTTGTTTTTTTGTTTTTTTGTTTGTTTGTTTGTTTGTTTGTTTGTTTCTTCATGCCCTATCAAAACATATCTTTTAGATCAAGATGAAGTTTTATGAAATATCAACTTTAGATATTCTAATATTTTGTTAATAAGTCATTATCTTGTTAATGTTCATTGTAATTGTCATACACTTTTCTGAGAGCATTAAATACAGGCCAGTACAAAGAAGCAGTTAACACCTCCACCCACCTACATGAGGCAGAAGCAGAAGAGAAGCCAAACCACAAACAGTCATTTCAGCCTCTTTTCTCAGACATCACACACAAGGCCACTGTGGTTGGAAACAGTAGAGGTTGCTTTCAAGTGCATTTCTCAACTATGCATGCTGCATCAAGTTATTCTGTTGCTCTGGTGTGTGTGTGTGTGTGTGTGTGTGTGCGCGCATGTGTGTGTGTGCGCATGTGTGTGTGTGCGCATGTGTGTGTGTGTGTGCGTGTGTGTGTGTGTGTGTGTGTGTGAGTGTGTATGTGTGTGTGTGTTTGTGTGCGTGAGTGTGTGTGCATGTGGGTGGGTGTTGATATATTTGTGCATTGTCAATCTAATGCTTTTCAATGACCTACTGAGCTGAAATGTGCTCTCTTCTTTCGAGTGCTAGAAATTTCCATTGCCCCTCTCTGTATCTCTGTTAAAAACAAACTAAGCTGACACTGTAATTTGTCACTTTACGGAGCACTTGCTTACCCATAAAGAATCGTGTTAAACATACTGATAATTAATTGCAGTTTAACCTTTAACAACATAAAGTTTTGTCTCAGTTTAACAGTTTATATTGAGAAGCTGTAAGCTGCTCTGTTAATATGGACACAGAGCTGATCTCTGGGCGTTGGACTACAGTTACTACATGTTGGGAACATCTCCAGGTGACCTGGTAGATCCAGATTCAATACAGAACATGAGAAGACACCTGAACCCACATCAGCAATCATCACAATCATCAACTGATGCTGTACAAGACTGTAGATGGGTTTAGGAAAATTTCGACGGGAAGACTCTCTAACAGTGACTAAAGCTGGTGATTAATAATGATAGGAATGTGTGAGTAAATACGATGGAACCCAGAACATCAGGAGAAAGAAGGAGAGGAAGAAGAAGAAGAAGAAGAAGAAGAAGAAGAAGAAGAAGAAGAAGAAGAAGAAGAAGAGGATAGGGAGAAGTGAGGAAGAGAGTCAGGGAGCCTTGGAAAACTGTGATCAATAAGGATAACAGATGCACATGTGGAAACAAACAAACAAACAAACAAACACATAAGGACGTCTGATACGTATTTGTTACATTCTTTTTTCACAGCCTAAAAGCAGATACAGATGTGGAAACAAACAAACAATAAAGCAAAAAAAAAAAAAAAACTATTTATTTTGTCTGCCATAGAGTTACATTGATGACATACATTAAGATATGAATGGTCAGTTATATGTACTCCTTTTGATGCTTTAGTGTAAAATCTATGTCAAATTTTGAATTGGGCCATATGAGTTCTCTTACAGTAGCTCATATTCTTTGCACTGACAATTTTCTCTCACATCCATGGATCAGTAGAAACTCATAAGCCTTGTTGTCCAGTAAATTTACATTATGATCCTTGAAGTTAAGATTGTCACAGATGGAGAGTACTTTTTTTTTATTCTTCCCAGTTGGTTTTGTGATAGTAACACCATAAATCACAGTAAGGGCTCCATATTTGCTCCGTGACAATATAATTAAATACAAGTAAGAATCCCCCTCTCTCTCTCTCTTTTTATATATATATATATATATATATATATATATATATATGAACTACATACCAGAACATTTGACCAATGAAGGTCACTAGGGCATCTAGGCTGCTCACATTGTTGGAGATGATGTGATATGCTATTTTATGCAATGCCTCCCTCTGCTGGACTCAGACTGAAGTTCATCTGGGCTTCATGTCCTCCTCCTAATCCAGCTGTAGATGAGACTCCTGTTATCAGATGTATGACACACTAGATACACCATAGGTCCAAATGCAGTGATACCAGAAACTCATACAATTGTGTTTCAAAAGAGTACGTTAGCATGTCATGATGGAAATTTACTCTTCAACAGAAATTAGAAGCAGTGAAAGCATTGACAATAGAAGAAGTCATTTATTTTTAGCTTTAAAAGACTGGATGTCCAGTTACATAAAAATGAATGAATAAAGCGGTATTTATCATTGCATTTTGAACTGGGTTTGAAAACAACAGATTGTTAAATAAGACACCAAAACCTGATGTAAAAGGTACAAGCAATTACACTGTTTTGGTAGTGACTATATATAACCATTATTTATTAGGAAATATGTAACAATAACTTTATAAATGCTTAATACTTATTTAATACTCTCAAAATTTAGGCACAGGCTTAAACTTAGTTAACAGAAATAGATTTTATCTTTAGACTGCTGGAAACATTGGCATGAAACAATGAATGCATGTATACAGTTAGTCAGAAACTGAAACAAATACAAATATGAATGTTAGTGAGAAAATGTTATTCTCATACCATTCAATGCCTCTCTCATCAACAGACAATAAAATTACTGCTGTTTGCAGATATGCCAGCAGGCACAAAAATAAACATGCATAAGTAGGAGAAAAAAGCAGGGTGAAAAACCTTCCCCTGGACCATTCAGCTGAGTTAGCAGGAGCAGCAGGAGAAACTGAGTCAGGAGCAGAGACAGGGAGCTGGGAGGCAGCAGGAGCAGACTGGGTGACAGTGGAAGTGTGAGATGTGGAGGATAAGGTAGACTGCAGTCGTCTACTCCTGGTTTCTTCTATATCCTGACGTCGACTCTCAGCTCCTGTGACGTGTTCCCGTGTGGCCAGATCTGTGTGCAGATGTAAAGCACAACTAGAGACACTGAAATCCTGAAATCTGCCTGCTGCATTCATTTGGGGGTGAAGTCTTCTGTCATTAAGAGACTGAATACAAGTATAGACAACTCTTTAACTGTCAATGAATAGGCAGAGTTCAGTTGACAAAACACTGGCTACTGGGCAACTAGGTAGACCTTGGACCCCACCACTCCTACTGAGGTCAGGTAACCAGCAAAGGTCTCTACAGCAGAGGGCAAAGGGGAGAACAGGTCTAAATAGAGAGAACAGGAATAATCAGAGAGAACAAGGCTAACATTGGAACAAGGTTAACAAAGGCAGAAGAAAGATGGTTTACAGAGAAATTAGGAAACAAGGAACAACACGCAGCTCAATGTAAACAGTTAGTGATTTTTCAAAGCACCTGTGATAACATTACAGTGTATATATAGACTGACACAATAAGTAAACAAACTGGACAAGTGCACATACACTTGGAGAACAAGGTGATTAGCCAATCAGGTCCAAGTGTATTTTGACCAGAAGACAGGAAGCTATTGACAAAAGTCTGACAACACACATTCAGTTTTGAGTAGACCGGGCCTGACTTTCCACTCATCTCACTTCATATGAGGGAAATAAAAAAATAAATAATCAAATGAAATTCAACCAGACAGCTTAACACAATGGTACACCAGCATTCTCACAGTCCGTTTAAGATGCTTTTATCATCTATGAGATCATTATTATTTTCCTGTTAAAACAATAATAACCCATCAACTCTAAATAAGCTGTCTGTCAGTTATCTTTTCTCACTGTCCCGATGTCTTACTGTCTTTCTCATTGTACCCAGGCATATTCAGTGCCAGTTAAAATGGTGTGAGTGTGTGATGGGGAGTGTAATGATGGTGTTACTATACCTGCGGTTGTGTTTGAGTTTAGAAGTAAGTAAACTGTGTCCTCCTGTGTTGTGTTGGTCTTGTCTGATGGAAGGAAATACACAAGCAACATGTACTGTAGTATCCCATCCAAAATGATGCTTTAAATGTTCATGTATTCGGTTGTTTTGATTGTGAGGTAAAGTGTATGTACCTTTTCCCTTTCATATTTCAAAAAGTTAATATTTTTCATCTCAACATTAGAATAATTTCTGTTGCTTGGTCCATCCACAAGATCTAAAATTCAAAAACAACAAAAACGATAGCAAATATTTCAAACAACAATTATACAACAATCAATTTAATTAATTAATTAATTGTTGCCACAGATCATTGTTAATAAAGTGTGATCTATAGCTTTATTAGACTGACAGAGATATTAAAATGGTTATCATGTGTTGTGTTTAAAGATGAGTACAACCAAAGGACATGTGATCACAGTGTATGTTAGTTATAGACTTTACCCCTGTTGTCTCTGTCTGGAGTATCAATATCGTCATAGCTGTGAACACTTCCTATGAAAGACAGAAAGATCTTATGTTTATGGAAGTTCAGTATTTAAAAATCATAGTGTATGTTAACAGTAAACTTTACCTCTGTTGCCTTCACATGGACTCTCAATGGTGTCATAAATGTCAGCAGTTCCTATGAGAGACAGTATGATTATGGGTGCTCAATACATAAATGTAATTTGTACAGATGTAGATATTTATTATTGTAATAACATATGTATATACTGACCAAACTGGAGTGACATGTATTCTGACTGAGTGCCCACTCTTCCCCCTGTCTGTCTCTGACCCTGGTGTGGAGTCTGACTGGTGCTGTTGTGTCTCTTGACTCTAGAGGGCGACAAAGATCACTAATATGCGCAAAGCAGCTCTCTTTTTAAATGGCATGTTTGACAAAGAGAATGAAGAATACCTACAAGCAATTTTCAGTAGAGCAGAGACCTGCAATGGTGATGAGATTTTCATTACAGTCATTCGAGTTTACATTACTTATATTCATTTAAACTGCTGTTGTTACTTGTTTCGTGCGGCGCATTTGTGTGTGGTTGCGTCTTGTTCGCGTCTCTCTCTCTCTCTCTCTCTCTTTCTCTCTCTCTCTCTCTCTCTCTCTACCCTCTCCTATCACCTGACGCAGGGATCCAGCGGTGGCGCGAACAGCTGCCACTCCCCACCTGGCCTGGTGTTGCGTCCCACCTCCGTGTTCCCAGCCAGCCAACCAAAGACGGAGCACCCCTCGTCGGATGGCCAACCGGAGATGGGGCGCGGAAATTTAAAGATGCCAGTTGTTAGCTGTGGGTAGATTTTCGGTCTCGTTTTGCGTTCGCTTGTGCTATACTGTGTTCTAATTACTCGCTGTATATCGTGTTTGACTTTTGTTATTATTGACTACGGATTTGGATTACGGATTGGTTTTGGTTGCTTTCGATTGGCGTGGGGAGAAGAATAGGTAAGAAGGGGATCCCCGCGCTAGGAGTTAACTGTGTATAGGGGTTAGGTTAGAGGCGGGTGCCACTATTGTATGTTTTGTTTTGTAGGCAGTGAGCGTAGTTAGGTTTATTTTGGCTCTGCCACCTTTTTAGTTTCTCGTAGTTACGTGTGTGTTTCCGTAGGTAGTTAGGGTGGTTTCTGTTATATTTCGTTCATTCCTTTGGCACCGTCTGTAGTTCTCTCCCCTCTCCGCGTTCAGGTGTAAATATTTCTGTATATATATATATATATATATATTCTTGTAAATATTCTTTTGGCACTTTGTAAATATCTTTAATACATTGCACTTTTTTTGTTGTACATTGCTCCCGTGTCCGTGTGTTTTTTCCCCTCGCACCGTCCCAATCCGACACTGGTGGTGGGTTTCCTTTATGCTACGTCCCTGCTCATACCCCTAGACCCAACTCACCATCTGGGACGTAACAATAATAAAGTCATAATTCCGTGTGTATTTAAGTGACTTTATATGTATTCCTTTTATGCACACCCACGTTGGTATCATAGTTCTAAGTTTTTTGTTTGTTTGTTTGTTTTTATTACAGACAAAGAGGTATCACACCATGGTTAAAAAATTTGAAATGATAAAATTCAGTTTTAAAAGAGAGAAAAAACAGCGATGTTGTACTGACCAGACTGCAGTGTCCTATTTCCTGCCTGAGTCTCCACTCCTCCTCCTGTCTGGTTCTGATCTTGGTTTGACATCTGACTGCTGCTGTTTTTAGAGAGACAAAGATCACTAACATGCACAGCAGTTAATTACAGGTGTATAGTGTAAGGAAAGTTCATGCAGAATTGTATACTTACAAACATCTATGGTTGAAGCAGGAACCTTGAATGAAATGTGAAAAAAAATGTGAATTATTATATACAGTAAAAGCAATTATTGACTTGTTATTATTATTCAACATCTCCTCACATGAAAACAGTGGGTAAGCCTGTAGAAAAAACACATTGAAATGACCTGATTTTAAAGCACTAAGGCATGAGAAAATAGTTTTACAGTTGTATGTAGAAAGTGCAGATACCTTCTGTTTTTTTGGAGCAGTAAAACAGGATCATTAGAATGATGATCACAAAGACAACACCCAGTCCCACCACCACTCCTACTGTTACAGCAGAGGATCCACCACCTGACACTGAATCTATTCACACACACACACATACACACATGCACACATGCACACACGCACACATGCACAAACACACACATACACATAAGTAGTATACTCAAACTACTGCAGTATCACATTGGAGTTAGGAGCAGAATAAAAAATATTACGATCTCACCTCTGACAGTGATCCAGCTCTTTGGTGACTCTCCTCTCTCTGGGTGTTTACACCAATACAGACCCTCATCTGACTTTGAGACAGTAGGGATGGTCATCTCTCCTGTAGTCTGATTCTGGAGGACTGATCCATCTTTATAGAAATCAGCTCTGAGGTCTGAGGGGTCATATCGATATCTACAGTGCAGAGTCAAAGTGTCTCCCTCAGTTACAGGATGGACAGGACTCTCCAGGATCACATCACCATCTACAGAACAGAGAAAACATTAATGCTTTTAATATGGATACTTCTTAACACTGTGAAAAATGATATAATCTCTGGGGTAATACTTATATAAGGTCTGACTTTTAAACCTTAAATGATGTTCTGTGTGTTTGGAAAAGAGTTAAAAATTTGATGCTTCAACATTATGTATTAATTTACTTCACCATGTATCATCACTAATTTTCACAGATATGATTTAAATGTGACCGTTGAGACTGACATGTCACTGTAATGTTGAGAGGATTACTGTTCCCTCCAGAGTCAGACTGACACCAGTACACTCCACTGTCTGATGACTGGAGGGAGCTGATGCTACATGTAGATCCTGTTACTGATCCCCAGTCTGATGAACAGCTTGACACCTCTCCATTATCTGTGTATCGTCTCACTGTCCATCCAGTAGAGTTACTCTGTACCTCACAGCTCAGTGAGAGAGAATCAGATGTAAAGTGTTGAGTTTTGTTGGAACTGATGATCAGAGAGGCTGGAGGAGACAGACCTGAGACACAGAGAGATGGGACTATAAAGGAAAGACCTGATTCAGAAACTGAAACAAAAATAAATACATTTAAATGAAAAAAATATTGTGAATCAAACATTTGATTAAAAATACATAACAATAGCAAAAAAACAAACAAACAAACAAACAAACAAACAAAAAAACAACTCAGAGGTAGTCTCAGGATCGACAACAAAAAAGAGAAATCAGTCAATCAATACATCAATTAATCAATCGGCAGGTCTATTAACTCACCAGTGACCCACAGTGGCTGTGTTGTGCTGTACTCTGAGTAATAGACTGGGTTTCCTCTCTGTGCTCTGCACACATAAACTCCTGTGTGTTTAAGAACAGCAGGGCTGAGAGTGTAGGAGCCTCCAGCTCCTCTGCTGCTATCTGAGAGGAGTTCTACAGAGTTAGAATGAACCCTGGGTAGCCCATCTGTGTAGGGAATGACTCTGTACCAGAGGAATGTCCAGCCTGTAGAGGAGTCTTTAACCTCACAGCTCAGAGTCACTGAGTCTCCTTCGGTCAGGCACATCTTTGGAGAAACACTCAGAACTGACTGGGCTTTGTCTTTTAGAATAGAGAAAAAATTATAACTTTTCCTATAATAAGTAAATGAATTGTGTTCAATAATCAACGCAAACGTCATTTTTTCCTCCTTTGAACGTAAATGATAACAATGTTTCTGAGTCTCCTGTGAACTCACCTGATGACACAGTCAGTGTTACAGCATCACTCATCTCTGAGATCTGTGAGTCTCTTCTGTGTTTTCCTCTACAGGTGTATTCACCACCATGGGACTCAGAAACAGGACTGATTGTGTATTCCTG
The DNA here is from genome assembly GCF_902362185.1 of Chanos chanos. Classification (NCBI taxonomy): domain Eukaryota; kingdom Metazoa; phylum Chordata; class Actinopteri; order Gonorynchiformes; family Chanidae; genus Chanos; species Chanos chanos. The sequence continues at coordinate 42,194,956 of NC_044501.1, read as the reverse complement.
ATCTTTACCGACAGGACTGAGTGAAGAACTCTTCTTATACCAGCTGTATTCCCAGTCAGTGTCTCTCTCTCCCTGTATTTGACATCTGAGAGTGACAGTCTCTCCTCTGAATGTCTGTTTATCAGGCTGCAGGATCACAACAGCTTTTGGACTCCCTGTAGAATAAAATACATACCACACTAATGTACAGCACACAAATATAAAACAAACACAGAACAGAGATTGACACATCTAAACTCTACAGAGAAAATACACCAAAATACATCATAATTATGTCCACATAACCGAGTGGAAAACTTTTATAAAAGTATATTCCAAACTCCATCAGAGTCATGTCCACGTAAATGTATATAAATATTCACCTGTAACATTTACCCAGACTGCATCACTGTATTGTGTGTAGTAGACTGGGTTTCCTCTTCCAGATCTGCACCAGTACTGTCCTCCATCAGAGTCTGTAACAGAACTGATTGTGTAGGAGTCCTTATCAGTCTGTGTCAGTGCTGAAGAGTCCTGTGTGTGTCTGTACCAGTAAAACACCCATCCTGTGGACTGGTCCAGTTTACAGCTCAGAGTAACTGTGTTTCCTCTCAGTACTGCTCCTTTAAGACTGGAGGTGAGTTGAGGTTCTGGTTTTGATCCTGTAGGAGAATAATGAATAGTTCAGACTCTACACTGTCAGAAATATTATATTGTCCTTTAAGTCAGTATCACATTAATCACTCACCTCTCACAGTCAGAGAAACAGAGTTGCTTCTTTGTGAGGATGTGGGTCTGTCATCACTCTCTCCCTGACACCAGTACTGATCCTGGTCAGTTACAGCAGCTGCTCTGATGGTCAATGTGTCTCCAGTTATAGTGTAACCATTAGACTGAGACACTGCTGTCTGAGTGCTGCCTTTATACCACTTATATCTCCAGTTCCTCCCAGACTCTATCACACACTTCAGACTGACTGTCTCTCCACTGTACACAGAACTCTCTGGTTGCACAGTGAGTGTAGCTGTGGGTAAGTCTGTAGACATGAAGACAGTGTTACTAGTACTTTAAATTCAGCATTTATTTTAGTCAGGGACACTCGGTGTGACCTGAAGAGAACATGAAGAACTGTTGGACAGTTTTCTGAAACACAATATCATGCAATATGAAACCAACATTAATTCTAAAGTGACAGCTGTGTTTTTTTTGTTTTTGTTTTTGGTTTTTTTTTTTGTAATTAGTCAGTCATTCTTACTGATACACACAAAACAAATCAAAACAATTCAGAAATGACCAAAAAGAGCATCAGGGTGATTGAAACAGTTGTCTCTACATTTGTGCTCTTGTTTTTAGAGTATGAGTATTAAAATACCTAAATGGAAAAACAAAGGTCTACTTTTTACCAAGACATTTTCATTATAAACATCACAAGAGTTATATACAAGTGCTTGAAATTGTAGTGTAGTTTGTTGAGGCAGGTGAACAGTGTAATATTAAGGGTTATGCAGAGATTTGTAATGTTATTTTATGGAGAAATATTCTTTTCTTGAAGATGTATTTGATGTCTCCTGTCATTCTAACTTACTGACCTCTAACAGTGAGAGTGACAGGACTGCTTAACTGTGAGGATGTGGGTCTGGAATCTCTCTCTCCCTCACACCTGTACTGATCCTCATCAGTTACAGCAGCTCCTCTGATGGTCAATGTGTCTCCATTTACAGTGTGATGTCCAGATGTATACAATCTAATTTGAGAACTGCCTTTATACCACTTAAATCTCCATCCACTTTCAGTCTTTATCTCACACGTCAGACTGACTGTCTCTCCAGTGTACATAGTGGTCTCTGGTTTTACTGTCAGTGAAGTTGTTGGCAATTCTGTGCAAATGAGGGAAAAGAAAAGAGGAATATTAAACATAGAACATGATTCCAACAAGACTTCAGAAATGTGTCTGAGATTCAAACTATTCCTACAGATATTATTAAATGTTTTATATGAAATGCTGCACATTCATTTTAAATTCAGAGAAGCTCTTAAGAGTGCTTCAGAGGTATCATACCATTTAAAGGTTACTCAGAATAAGACTAGAATTAACTGGAAAATATTTTTTCAAATCATTGAATAAGACAGTTTACCTCTGACAGTGAGAGTAATAGAGTTGCTTCTTTGTGAGGATGAGGGTCTGTAATCACTCTCTCCCTGACACCAGTACTGATCCTGGTCAGTTACAGCAGCTGCTCTGATGGTCAATGTGTCTCCAGTTATAGTGTAACCATTAGACTGAGACAGTGCTGTCTGAGTGCTGCCGTTATACCACTTATATCTCCAGTTCCTCCCAGACTCTATCACACACTTCAGACTGACTGTCTCTCCACTGTACACAGGACTCTCTGGTTGCACAGTGAGTGTAGCTGTGGGTAAATCTGTAGACATGAAGACCGTGTTATTAATACTTTAAATTCAGTATTTATTTTAGTCAGGGACATTCGGTGTGAGCTGAAGAGAAGGTGAAGAACTGTTGAACAGGTTTCTGAATAACAGCATCATACGAGATTAAACCAACGTTAATTCTAAAGTGACAGCTGAGGGGTTTTTTTTTTTTTTTTTTGGTTGTTTGTTTGTTTGTTTGTTTTTTTTATAAATAGTCAGTCATTCTTACTGATAGACACACAACAAAACGATTCAGAAATGACCAAAAAAGAGCATCAGGGTGATTGAAACAATGTTTCTGCATTTGTGCTCTTGTTTTTAGAGTATGAGTATTAAAATACCTAAATGGAAATAACAAAAGTCTACTTTTTACCCAGATATTTTCATTATAAACATCACAACATTGATATACAAGTGCTTGGAATTGTAGTGTAGTTTGTTGAGGCAGGTGAACAATGTAATATTAAGGGTTATGCAGAGATCATTTTATGAAGAATATTCTTTTCTTAAAGATGTTTCTAATGTCTCCTGTCATTCTAACTAACTGACCTCTAACAGTGAGAGTGACAGGACTGCTTAGCTGTGAGGATGCGGGTCTGTAATAACTCTCTCCTTGACACCAGTACTGATCCTCATCAGATTTAACAGCTCCTCTGATGGTCAGTGTGTCTCCATTTACAGTGTGATGTCCAGTTGTAGACAATCTAATGTGAGAACTGCCTTTATACCACTTATATCTCCATGCACTTTCAGTCTTTATCTCACACTTCAGAGTGACTGTCTCTCCAGTGTACACAGTGGTCTCTGGTTTTACTGTCAGTGAAGCTGTTGGAAAGTCTGTGCAGATGAGAGAAAAGAAAAGAGGAATATTAAACATAGAACATTTACAAATCACTCAGTATTATCACTGACAGAAACAATGTAACTGCTGTAACATAAACAATGTTAAAAATGGCCTCTATTTCTCTTTACTGTACAGTGGACAGAGAGACATTTTGCGACTTTTTGAAATCACTATTTGTGCCTATCTTGTCTCAAAGATTTGTTTTCTTGTTGTGGATTCCAACAAGTCTTCAGAAATGTGTCTGAAATCCAAATTATTCCTACAAATATTATTAAATGTTTTATATGAAATGCTGCACATTCATTTTAAATTCAGAGAAGCTCTTAAGAGTGCTTCAGAGGTATCATACCATTTAAAGGTTACTCAGAATAAGACTAAAATTACCTGGAAAATATTTTTTTCAAGGCATTGGATAAGACCGTTTACCTCTAACAGTGAGAGTAATAGAGTTGCTTCTTTGTGAGGATGAGGGTCTGTAATCACTCTCTCCCTGACACCAGTACTGATCCTGGTCAGTTACAGCAGCTGCTCTGATGGTGAATGTGTCTCCAGGTATAGGGGAACCATTAGACTGAGACACTGCAGTCAGAGTTCTACCTTTATACCACTTATATCTCCAGTTCCACCCAGACTCTATCACACACTTCAGACTGACTGTCTCTCCACTGTACACAGAACTCTCTGGTTGCACAGTGAGTGTAGCTGTGGGTAAGTCTGTAGACATGAAGACAGTGTTATTAATACTTTAAATTCAGCATTTGTTTTAGTCAGGGACACTCGGTGTGACCTGAAGAGAACATGAAGAACTGTTGGACAGTTTTCTGAAACACAATATCATACAAGATGAAACCAACGTTAATTCTAAAGTGACAGCTGTGTTTTTTTTTTGTTTTTTGTTTGTTTTGTTTTTTGTTTTGTTTTTTTTGTAATTAGTCAGTCATTCTTACTGATAGACACAAAACAAATCAAAACAATTCAGAAATGACCAAAAAAGAGCATCAGGGTAATTGAAACAGTTGTCTCTACATTTGTGCTCTTATTTTTAGAGTATGAGTATTAAAATACCTAAATGGAAAAACAAAAGTCTACTTTTTATAAAGACATTTTGTTTATAAACATCACAACATTGATATACAAGTGCTTGAAATTGTAGTGTAGTCTGTTGAGGCAGGTGAACAGTGTAATATTAAGGGTTATGCAGAGATTTGTAATGTTATTTTATGGAGAAATATTCTTTTCTTAAAGATGTTTTTGATGTTTCCTGTCATTCTAACTTACTGACCTCTAACAGTGAGAGTGACAGGACTGCTTAGCTGTGAGGATGTGGGTCTGTAATCTCTCTCTCCCTGACACCAATAATGACCTTGGTCAGTTACAGCAGCTCCTCTGATGGTCAATGTGTCTCCATTTACAGTGTGATGTCCAGATGTATACAATCTAATGTGAGAACTGCCTTTATACCACTTATATCTCCATCCACTTTCAGTCTTTATCTCACACTTCAGAGTGACTGTCTCTCCAGTGTACACAGTGGTCTCTGGTTTTACTGTCAGTGTAGCTGTTGGTGAGTCTGTGCAGATGAGGGAAAAGAAAAGAGGAATATTAAACATAGAACATTTACAAATCATTCAGTATTATCACTGACAGAAACAATGTAACTGCTGTAACATAAACAATGTTAAAAATGGCCTCTATTTCTCTTTACTGTACAGTGAACAGAGAGACATTTTGCGACTTTTTGAAATCACTATTTGTGCCTATCTTGTCTCAAAGATTTGTTTTCTTGTTGTGGATTCCAACAAGTCTTCAGAAATGTGTCTGAAATCCAAATGATTCCTACAAATATCATTAAATGTTTTATATGAAATGCTGCACATCCATTTTAAATTCAGAGAAGCTCTTAAGAGTGCTTCAGAGGTATCATACCATTTAAAGGTTACTCAGAATAAAACTAGAATTATCTGGAAAATATTTTTTTCAAGGCATTGGATAAGACCGTTTACCTCTAACAGTGAGAGTAATAGAGTTGCTTCTTTGTGAGGATGAGGGTCTGTAATCACTCTCTCCCTGACACCAGTACTGATCCTGGTCAGTTACAGCAGCTGCTCTGATGGTCAATGTGTCTCCAGTTATAGTGGGACCATTAGACTGAGACACTGCAGTCTGAGTGCTGCCTTTATACCACTTATATCTCCAGTTCCTCCCAGACTCTATCACACACTTCAGACTGACTGTCTCTCCAGTGTAAAGAGAAGTTCCTGGTGTAACAGTGAGTGTAGCTGTTGGTACATCTGTATAAATGGAGAGAAGAGGAAAACTCTTCACAGACTGTTCATACATATTCACTGCAAACATTTATAATGACAATATAACTGTAATGTAGCATGTCTGGGAAATGGCAAGAGCAGGTTTTCAGATAGGTATTGCAGGTTTTTTGAATTCATTAATTAATTTATTTATTTTTTTTAAACTGCAGGCAGGTACACACTGAAAAGAACCCATAGTATATCGTATTACACACTGAATCAAACTCAAAATGACATAAAGCTTTTCCAGATGTCCCTCTAACATGATCATTCAGATGTGGGATTACTTATCTATTGCTTCTTGTTGTTTGTTATTTGTTACTGTTTATATTCTAGAGCATATATGGTATGTGTATGTTTATGAAACGAGTGTATGGAACTGCAGTGGTATTAAGGGTGGCAGACAACCAGTTTAATGTTATGGTTTGGGCAGAGTTGTCACTCCCTGTCCCTTTCTGTCCCTCTTTGTTTCATTTATATTGTTTTTCCCTCCCTCTAGTGGTCAGTGGAGGTATTGTAAAGCCCTGTTCCTTTTCAAGATTCAAGAGTTTTATTGTCATGTGCACAGCAAAACAGGCAGTTACACTGCACAATGAAATTCTTCCTTTGCTAATCCTCTGTTACCAGACGAGTATGAATAAAAGACAATGTATAAATAAAAATCTTTGTTCACTTTTGGTCAGTTTTGGTTTGTTCCTAGTTGTTTGGTTTGGTTTTGTTAGTTTAATCACTGAGTTAATTCTGCCCCATTTATACTTTTATTTACACTCATTGGTTTTCCCTGTTTCTTTGACTTGCATTGTTTGGTGTTTAACCCCATGTAATGGTGGCTTTTGGTTTCCCTGCTTTTGAAGATGGCTCTGTGTAAGTTTTGTTACTCTTTATTATGACAAGTGGAGATAAAGCAACAGGTGACCTACATCTGCATCCTGCCTCTTTATCGCAATGTGAGTTTAGAAATGTTGTTGTATGGAGAATATTTCTGATTTCTTTTAAATGTTTTTGATGTCTTCTGGCATTCTGACTTACTCACCTCTAACAGTGAGAGTGACAGGACTGCTTAGCTGTGAGGATGTGGGTCTGTAATAACTCTCTCACTTACACCAGTACTGACCCTCATCAGATTCAACAACTCCACTGATGGTCAATGTGTCTCTACTTACAGTGTGATGTGAAAATGTAAACAATCTAATGTGAGAACTGCCATTATACCACTTATATCTCCATCCACTTTCAGTCTTTATCTCACACTTCAGAGTGACTGTCTCTCCAGTGTACACAGTGGTCTCTGGTTTTACTATCAGTTTAGCTGTTGGTAAGTCTGTGCCAACAAGGGAAAATGTTGGAAAAATACTTCACACACAGCAAATAAAACCCATTTACCACTATCACTCAAACACTGAGTATTTGTCTGTAAAATGTGAACCATAAAATTTCACATCTGAGGGTCACTGTCTCTCCACTAAATATCTGAGTCCTTTGAGGATCCTGAATCAGAGAAGGTTTGAGCTTTTCTATAGAAATCAGATAAAATAAAATGTAATTCCAAAACTGTCTAAACAGAATGTCGCTTCACTTACATGGACGCCATGAGGAGACAGATAAAAACACGTCTTAGTAGGAAAAGTACAGCTTGCATTACATGTTTACTAAACAATGGTATTGTGTATGTCTGAATATGATGATTATGAAAAATTTTTATTACCTTGAGTTTGCCCAGAGTAGAAGAGTGAACTCAGCACTAAAACACAAACAGAGAAACTTAGAACACATCAGATACATTTGACCTTTAACTACACTGTCTTATCTCTATAAGATACTGATTTGACTCATTATAACTACAATGTCTTAACCCTATACGATACTGATTGGATTCATGCATTTTTATTTCTTCCTCTGATCATGATAATGCTACATCCCAATAGAAGACCTTGTGTGAATATGATGTGAAAGTATTCAACACAAACCTCTAGCCTTCAAACTCTCATTAACAAGCTGCTCTGACAATTCTGCTCAACTCTGTTATTAACAATATTTAATGGACTTGATCATAGAACAAAACAACATCATTAGAACAAAACATCTATGAATTTTTTTGGAATAAATTTATAGTTCACAACTCCATGTCTTTTAGTGTGAATACTGACTTTCATCAATACAAATTTTGAATGTGCTATTCATTCAACTATTGCTTTATATCTAACCCTCAGTGCACTTTTCTGTATGAAATTCTATAAATATGTAAACCTTCACTCAACAGTCCTGTTAACTAATAGAAAATCTTAGAATATTTATGGACCCTGTTTATGGAAATACATGCAATATAGACTATAACAACCAATGCCTTTCCACGTGTCAGACTTTATTAAACACCTTTCTCTCATAATTAATATAGGTAAAATGGATAACATTATTATCACATTAGATCAAGGATTTCATCTGTAGTTAGCAGAGACTAGCACTGATTATCACTTTAAAGTGAGGTTAATTCTATAAATTCAACATTATGTACAGATAGACATACTGATAAGGACCATCTAAATATAAAAGGGATATTCTGGAAACACAGTATCGAAAAGCTGCATAAGAACAACCTGAATGAACAGTAAATATAGTAGAACATTCACAGAGTGAAAGTTCAGCTGCAGACATCATGCACTCTGTCATCAACCACCGACCCATCCACACACTCACACACACACACACACACACACACACGCACGCACACACACACACATATTAACTCATCAAGACTCAGGGAGAGGCTAAGGACATGTTGAGACATGTGTTCTAATGTGAATGGATGAGGAGGTATGAGAGAGAAAAATGTATGAAGAGAGAGAGAGAGAGAGAGAGAGAGAGAGAGACAGAGAGACAGAGAGAGAGAGAGAGAGAGATGTAAGAGGAAGGTTGTGTTGTGGTTGTAGACTCTTTGGTTTCCTATAGAGTATAAATATATCTTCAAGACAAGTTTCAGGTTGGTTCATCCATAAGGCCGAAATATAGTGACTAACAATGCAATGAGAAATCTAATAATAAAGAAGAATGTGTTAAGACATTGATTGATCAAACTGAGCAGCTTTTGTCTCATCTGACAATAACTGTATCTTGCATATGACTGATGGTTCTAAATTGTTCAGTATATCAGACTTGAACCTGATGACATGGGTCTGTGTGAGTGTGAAAATGTAGGTGAGTAGCGTATATGGTCATTAAGCAGCTCCTCCTACACTCACTGGTCTGAAGAACTGGAAGAGAAGTCAAACCACAAACTCTTATCTCTGCTATGCTGCCATACATTAAACATCATGGGTGAGGTTATTAGAGTTTCAGTTTTAGCATGTTTGTCTGGTAGCTGTCTGGTTTCTTTCATACAGGTGTGTGTGTGTGTGTGTGTGTGTGTGTGTGTGTGTGTGGGTTGGTGTGTCTGCGCATTTGTGTCCATACGTTTGTGTATATGTGAATGTGTTCCTCACTAAGAAGAATCATCACTAATAATACATTTGGTCCTGTTATGGGAGAACATCCCTGACAGGGCACTTTATATATCGTTAATATACAAGCTTTCGTTTTGTATATTCACTTTTCAGTACTTGCTAATTTTAGTTATGTGTCTGCCTATAGGTAGGTAAACCCAGGGGTGTAGCTTTGACTTCTACACACACAGTCCCATGTGTGCTTAAATTGTACGCTGATTGGTGAAAACAAACAGTGACTGATTTTGTATGTAACAGAGGACTCATACATGATTCTACATCTTTCTAGATTGGTACAGGGGTCATGCAAACATAGAGAATTAAGACACTACAGGGTATTAGACAAATCAAACTGGGAGAAAACAGAGTAAAATCCTAAAGCAGAGGGCCAAGATACTATACCGATTATAATACTGATTATGATTTGTTAAGTGTCTTTAACAGTACAGGAATGAGAACATGCAGTTTTCTCTAATAAACCCTCTAACACCACCACATGTTTTATCTCAGTCTGAACAGGGAGAAAAAGAATGTCTGTAAATCACGGTATTGTTTACTCACAGTGGAAACTGTTCACTTAAGACAATTAATGTTCTTACTAATTACATACATTTATCACTAAAACATATAGAAAACAGCAGTAACTCACCACATCACTAAAACATATAGTAAACAACATTAACTCACCACATCACTAAAACATATAGAAACAATATTAATTCACCACATCACTAAAACATATAGAAAACAACATTAACTCACCACATCACTAAAACATATAGTAAACAACATTAACTCACTACATCACTAATACATATAGAAAACAACATTAACTCACCACATCACTAAAACATATAGAAAACAACATTAACTCACCACATCACTAAAACATATAGAAAACAACATTAGCTCACCATATCACTAAAACATTCAGAAACAACATTAATTCACCACATCACTAAAACATATAGAAACAACATTAACTCACCACATCACTCAGTCTCATCTAAAATGTGAAAAGTTAGCGATGTACTCTAAAGTGATTATAACAGCTTGAAAATGTTATAAGTATTCAGGTGAAAGATTGCATCATCTCACCTGAATATAGACTTTTTTCACTTTTACACAATGACATAATAAGATAACCTCAAGAACAAGAAAAAGAGAGTGAGAGATTACTTACTGAGCAGCACATGTAGTGGACTGAGCTCCATGCTGTATGAGTGAGAGATTGTGTGGACAACAATGTGTGTTATAAACACTTCCTGTATTCACACCGAGATCACACCTCTGCACACACACACACACACAGAGAGAGAGAGAGAGAGAGAGAGAGAGAGAGAGAGAGAGAGAGAGAGAGAGAGAGAGAGAGCGAGAGAGAGAGAGAGAGAGAGAGAGCGAGAGAGAGAGAGAGAGAGAGAGAGAGAGAGAGAGAGAGAGAGAGAGAGAGAGAAATATGATTTAACAGAAGTTTATGAGATTGATTAGACTGAGTTTATTAAATTAATTTTAATATAGACTAACCAGCTAATACAGATTACAGACTAAAAGACTGATTATTCGTAATTAGAGAATCATAGTGAGACAGAATGGCCTTTGCTCATTTTATAATCACAGTTCTATCACTTACTTATCTGAAAAAGAACTTCAGACACATCAATTGAGTTGTATTGTCCTCTGAACATTATTATAAGATCATTTTTCTGTCTCTCTCAGGCCCTTCTGAAGAGGTCAGTGAAGCAGCATACGGGGCCAGTTCTCACCCTTTCCCTGGTAAAAACCACATCACTGAAATAGAACAGAGGACAAACCACAAAGTCATACCTTCACTCTGTTCTCACGTATCATAAAAATAAGTTCTGTGGTTGGGACTTTTAGAGCCGTTATGTGTGTGTGAGCGCGCGTGTGTTTGTGTGTGCGTGTGCATATGTGTGTGTGCGCGCGCACATGTGTGTGTGTGTGTGTGTGTGTGTGTGTGTGCGCGTGTATGCCTGTGTGTGTGTGTGTACCCACAGGTTCCACCCCTCCCCCTTCCTGTTGTTGAAATGTCCTCTCTGTGCATAAGTGGTGGAAAATTCCGCTGTCTCTTTCAGTGACTCTGTTAATAAAGAGTGAATCTCACCACCAAGTTTGATTAAAAATACGTTGTCTGTAGCTCTTTAACTTCATCATTACTCGTATGGAAAATTTGAGTTTGACATTTATCCGTGTAAATTTTAATCTCATTTGAAATGTTGCTGTTGAGATGATAGAAAAGTCTCTGGTGTATGGAGAGACTCTGTGTGAAGACTTTGTCCAGGTGACCTGGTAGATCCAGATTCAACACAAAACAGGAGAAGACTCCTACACCCACATCAGCCATCATCACATTCATCACCTGATGGTGTCCAAGACTGTAGATGGGTTTAGGAGAGTTAAAGCAAGAGATCTCTCTCTCTCTCTCAGTTAGAGCTTCAGTAATCACAATAAAAACAGTCTATGCAGAGTGGTCACTCTGACAGTTGGTTTGCTTGAAATTGATGACTGTCAGTTTCTGTTAAATTCAGCAGGGCAATTTATGTACGTTGGCGTGTGATCTGTTTTATTCATAAGTTACTGACATAACATTATAAAAAAAAAATTTGCTGTGTACTAAATCTGTTATTTTAAGCATGTTGTTCTACCCAGGAAAGACTCCTCTTCTTATTTCCACCTTAGTCTATCACACCTCTCAGAAATGACCAGATTATCCCCCTTGTGGCCATGGAGAGAATTACACTCTATGTTCCCACAAATCATGGACTTTTATCTCTTTGTCACTGCAGCGTCTACACTACCTTTCTGAGACTGAGCTGTGAAACAGCCAAGGAAAAGAAAAGAAAAGAAAATCAGGTTGATTCAATTATTCATTAAAAGTAATTTCTTTTATTTTGAGGGGATTTCTCACATCAAAACCCCTCTGTTGTCTGACCACACATACAACAGTCACTAGTAACAGTAACAGACATGGAGACAATGTCATTAGAGACCTGAGAGGACAAAGCTCTCTCTGGGAAGAGTGCCTAGGTTTATTGTTTTGTAGTCATTGCAGAAGGCCATTTACATGTGCTTAATGTAAAAAAAAAAACAAACAAACAAAAAAAAAAGTTTGTTTTTTTTTTTAACTGTGGTGGATAAGGCCTAAACAAAGTGTGATTTACTATTATTATTATTATTATTATTATCATCATTATTATTATTATTATTATTATTATTATTATTATTATTATTATTATTATTATTATTGTTATTATTTGCTCTAGAGCAACAGTCTTGAGTTTTTCATATTGTATATGTGTACATAAAACTTGTACCTGGTTTAGTTCACAAAGTGATCTATAAATGACTTATGAGGAATGTGAGAAAGTGGAGGTAATTACATGTTCAGAGAGGTCACAAAGAAGACCTTGGAACAAAGTCTCACTTAGTAACATGTTTCAGCACCATGGATAGCGTCCAAAATTACTTCCCTGAGGTTTACTGTTAGGAATGACCACATTCAACATTCCTGAAATACAACAGGAGAGAGACAAAGATGTATTCAAAATCCAACAGTTTACTAAACAAGAGGGAATGACTGAATTAATCAATTTATCGTTTCTGATAAAACTTAATGCTTGTGATTGATGTTTTCATTCATGTTAAACTAATGTGATCTTAAAATGGACAATTTCAAGATCCTCCCAAAATCTCACACCATACACACTGCAGCAGGACTTCACGTTTCACACATTATCTCCACATTCTCCTCAGAATCAAGTTTAAAAAGAACATATTTTCCCATTTTCTCATTTTACAGTTGCTTTGACTTGAGTTGGTCCTGGGACTTGTCATCCTGTCTTCATGATTCAATAATGTGCATATACAAAAATCTAACTGAAGATGATGATTGGCTTCCGTAACCTTATTTGAGATGATGTCATTTTTGTGTAATGTGCTAACTGACACTGTTGGAGATGATGTCATTTTGTGTAATGTGCTAACTGACGCTATTGGAGATGATGTGTCTTTGTACAACCTTCTGCTTGATTCAGACTGAAGTTCAGCTGGGCTTCATATCCACTCAGTTTCCTAATCCAGCCGCATATGAGGCCCCTGTTATCAGATGTATGACACACAAGATACACCACACAGACATTATGAGATGACAGCCATGTTATATTTTACTGCATCTATATGTCCTCAGCTGACCTCAATAAAATAGTGAGAGACATTGTGTTTATTGTTTTGGTACAGAGACACTTGTTTCTTTACTCAAACTAAAGGCACTGGTTGTTTTGTGGAAGAGAGTTTGAGTCTTTTATTTGCATCAAGGTTAAATGGATGTGCAGTAAGGGAACTACAGTATATACATGTCATAATCATTGGGAGACTCATCTGTGAGGCTGTGGTAAGAGGATCCAGCCTCAGTGCTGGAAAATAAAAGAGACAGAGACATGGTTGAGGGTTCAGTATCTTATATTAACCCATCTCTCAGAGGAGCAACAAACTCTTTTGTTGAACATATAATGTAGGCTGGATCTGAAAGCCATGGAGTGGAGAAAGCTAATTCTACTGTCAGGCCTACAACAGGCCTTTGAGTTACAGACTAACTCAGTCACTGACAGTTAACTTTTCAGAGGAGCTTGCTTCATTTGGAGATTCCTTGCAGGTGTGCAACCACATTCAAACACTAGAGGACAGCATTGTAACATAGCTTTTTCTTTTTTTTTCTTTTTTTTTTTTTTTTTTGTAAATGAGTTACTGTGTTACCGTTACTGTTTACATGTTACTGACAGTGATGGAAACAGTGCAGTTCTGAGTAATGTCTCTATCTGCTGGACAAAAGGTGAATTCCCTCAAATCTCCACACTGATTGCAAATGTAGATGTAGGTGATACTGGTTATACAGAGGTCATGTTGAAATTTTCCAACTGTGACTGAACATAAAAAAAAAAGAAGAAAAGAAAAGAAAAACAAGCCTGAGACAAAAATAAGATAATACAAAATTCTACTAAATAAAGAATACACAAATACACTAAAAAGATGATGAAGCGAATGCATGTTTCCTTATGTTTCCTTACAATGTTAAATCTGTCATCATTGTTCTTACAGTTAATTTGGTTTTACAGTTTATAAGTTTGAGAAACAAAAGCTGTTGAAAAGATCACACAGGGCCAGAGTACAGATCAGATCAATGATGAAATGAGGAAGAGGAGGAGGAGACAAAGCTGAAAAACACCAGAGTATTTTATCATCTGAACAGATCATCACTGAAGTCACACTCATAACTGTAGAGTGGTTACATTTAGTTAAATAATAGGACATTCTTTAGAATAAAAACACTAGAGTATTTTATCATCTGAACAGATCATCACTGAAGTCACACTCATAACTGTAGAGTGGTTCCAATAACAATAATAGGACATTGTTTAGAATAAAAACTAATTCACCTCTTCATGGAATAGCTGCAATTTGCAAAAAAAACCAAAAAGTAAAACTTTGCACATTTAATGTAATAATGTAGATATAACAATATACTAAAGATGCATTTGTAAAACTGTCTGATCACAGATTATTTTTACTAGAACTATAATAAAAAGCTTTATAAAATTCTTTAAAAATATCACAGTGTATGCTTGGCCTGTCATCCAACTGATGACTCATCATGGTTACAGTGATGTTGTAATATCGGTTGACTGAATCCTGATGTGATTATCTGGCATTGGCACCTGTAAAAGATCAAAGCTCGTTAAATAACATAAAAGCACATATCACATATACAACAGATGCCATGAATCCATCTCTGAAATTCTATAAAGCAATTATGAAAAATATATCTAGACTTCATCTGATGATATTGTCTTTAGGATGATATGACATTGCTTCAGAAAACACTATCTGCACTTTCTGGGTAGTCTCAGTTGTGTGGGAACCCTACTCAAATTGCTCTCTCTCTCTCTCTCTCTCTCTCTCTCTCTCTCTCTCTCTCTCTCTCTCTCTCTCTCTCTCTCTCTCTCTCTCTCCCCCTCTCCCTCTGCCCATTATTTATTTATTTAAATAAATAAACAAATGAATAAATGAAATCAAAGTAACTACAGTAAAGTAAATTAGTATTAGCATTTAGAACCTACAGGATTCATACGCAAATTATCATTATCATACTCACCGTGTTTGAGCTGGGAATACACAGGCTCTGTCATGATACTGATATTGCCTAATATAGGGAAACACATTCACTTTAATTGCAGTTTCATATTTCTGCACATCAGTATGGAATTGTCCAGCTTAAAAATTTTATTTTACATTTTATCTAATAAAAATAGGAGTAATATTGAGTAAAAGGGCTGTAATCAGAGTTTCATAACAGGTCTAATAAAGTGAACAAACTCCATAATTTAACACAAAAATTATTTCATTTACTTCTAAAACATTAGTCTCACCTTTATTCTTCTTCTTGTTTTTCTTGTGTTTTATCACAATAGGAGCATAAGTCACATAAGTAACATCACTGGGTCCAACTACACAATCTATTGTTAAGCAGACGAAATACAGTTCAAATGAGAGAGATTATTCATCTCATATTCCCCATTATCTGGTCTAATAATGTTCCTATGTTTTAATGGCCTAAAACAAAGGTCAGTGTTCACATTATAAAATAAGTGCAATACCTACACACACTACATTAGATCCAGACTGATATACTGTCTCTCTTACTGAAGGCTTTAAAACTCCAACATGTTCAGTCTCAGTTAAAATTCCATGAGTCCATGTGATGGGGAGTGTTATCAAAGTCAAGTCAAATCAAATCCATATACAAGCATACAGTGGTTTCTCACTGACCACAGTGTAATATACAAGACAGGGACAGTGTATATAGGACGACACATAGAGCAAGTAACAAGACAGTGAAAGACTAAGTGACACATGATACTATAGAACTGGACATAACAAGTGGAGGATAATGTAACATAATAAGTAAAATATTATAGATTATAATACAACAAATACACAGTACAGTCGGAAATAAAAAAGAAAAGAAAAAACATGTGGTGCTGTTATACCTGTGGTTGTGTTTGACTTCAGCTGTGAGTAAACCGTGTCCTCCTCTGGTCTGTTGGTCTTTTCTGATACGGGTAAGAGTTTGAATTTATGAGATATGACTTCATGCATAATGAAATTCTTGATGACTGATACAATATGAATGGAATAACTATAGAGTTGTGTTGCTGTGGTTGTGAGATGAGATTGATTTACCTTTGTTCTTTATTTTCATGTTTTTCATCACAATCTGAGAGTAAGTCACATCACTTGATCCCTCTTCAGCATCACCTAACACACAAAACACGAAATGATAAATTGTTATCTTTCAGTTTATGGCTGACTTTTTTGTGACTTTTCCAGACGTATGGACATGTAAAAACTCTACTACTGTGACTGAGACATGGAGGAGTTCAATGTGTAGAGATGTTTGTAAAGTTGTAGTTCTGTTCAGACCACACAGTGGAGACAAGTGTCCTGACTGAATACCCATTTCTCCTCTGGTTTGGTTCTGGTCCCGCTTTGAGGTCTGACTGTGGCGTCTCTGTCTATTGACTCTAGAGGACGACAGAGATCTGTTACATGAAATGACACCTTTATGTGCAACGCTGGTAAACTATGTGCAACAATGATAAACTGTATTAATGAAAATATAAAAACACTTACAGAAATGATTTATTAAAGCTGGAACCTGCAATAATTTAGAAAACACAACTGTCACTTTAAAATTACTTAGTGCACAGCACATTAAGCTTATATGAGATTTGTAAAGTCATTATATCACTGTAATCTTCATTATTAGGTCTTTATAGTAATAGTCAGTAATCGATGCACTGAGTCTATGTTTTTACCTGAGCAATAAATCAGAGTCATTATAATGATGAACATGAAGAACATGCCCAGTCCCACCATCACTCCTACTGTTACAGCAGAGAATCCATAACCTGACACTGAGTCTATTCACACACACACACAAACACACACACACACACACACACACACACACACACACACACACACACACACACACACACACACACACACACACACACACACACACATTCATTAGTTATGCACTGCAGTATCACACTGCAGTTACAAATATCTGATATAAGGGGTGTGTGAGTGTGTGTGTGTGTGGTGTGTGTGTGTGTGTGTGTGTGTGTGTCTCACCTCTGACAGTGATCCAGCTCTTTGGTGACTCTCCTCTGTCTGGGTGTTTACACCAATACAGACCCTCATCTGACTTTGAGACAGTAGGGATGGTCATCTCTCCTGTAGTCTGATTCTGGAGGACTAATTCATCTTTATAGAAATCAGCTCTGAGGTCTGAGGAGGTGTTTCGATATCTACAGCGCAGAGTCAAAGTATCTCCCTCTGTAACAGGATGGACACGACTCTCCAGGATCACATCACCATCTATAGAACAGAATACACAGAATATAGAACAGAATATATTTTGGAGAGTATATTTTGACTTATTCACGCAAGTAAGAGTGCATCTCATACAACATACAATCTCTACTGTTTGGGACAATTCTTGTTTGAGAAAAAAAAAAATATATCCTTCCCTTGTATGGTGTTCGGGTCTGTGGGACCCATTTTCAATGTTTACTAAAAGAAAAATGGTGCAATGAATTATTTGTTCAACCTGAGACTCATTGACCTGAGGGTAATAAAAGTGTGGGGCTTGTAAGTGAAAAAAGTAAAGAGGTGATTGTACAAGAGAGAGAAGCTTTGGAAGATGAAGATGAAGAGTTTTCAGAATATGAGGATCACGTTTCTGACAGGTTTCTGTGAATTCAGAAGAGGATGAGATTGAGCCTCGGGCAGCCCCAGGACCAGCAAGATCACAATTTATCACAAAACACGAATAGCACTCCTACTGATAAATGACATCTAACAGATCTAAATGGCAAATATTAACCATATATGCTGTCAATATTGGTTATAATTGAGATCAAGTCAATATCTGTTATTTTTACATACACTTTGTGGCTGGACTGTCTTAAAAACCCAATAATGTTGTGGGTCCACCAGATCCACTAACACTGAGTGTGTAAGAAATAAATGAACACCGTATAAGGGTTAATGATTTTTATTAATTAAAGTGATACACATTTTGAAGGCTTACCAGTCACTGTCATGTTGAGAGGATTACTGTTCCCTCCAGAGTCAGACTGACACCAGTACACTCCACTGTCTGATGACTGGAGGGAGCTGATGCTACATGTAGATCCTGTCACTGATCCCCAGTCTGATGAACAGTCTGACACCTCTCCATTATCTGTGTATCGTCTCACTGTCCATCCAGTAGAGTAACTCTGTACCTCACAGCTCAGTGAGAGAGAATCAGATGTAAAGTGTTGAGCTCTGTTGGGACTGACAATCAGAGAGACTGGAGGAGACAGACCTGAGACACAGAGAGACAGATGTTCAGACAAGGTCTATTTGTGGTACACATAAAATGTATAAATTCAAAGGTGAATGGGAAAGACCTGTTACTTGTCTTACCAGTGACCCACAGTGGCTGTGTTGTGCTGTACTCTGAGTAATAGACTGGGTTTCCTCTCTGTGCTCTGCACACATAAACTCCTGTGTGTTTAAGAGCAGCAGGGCTGAGAGTGTAGGAGTCTCCAGCTCCTCTGCTGCTGTCTGAGAGGAGTTCTACAGAGTTAGAATGAACCCTGGGTACGCCAGTGTTCATAACTTTGTACCAGAGGAATGTCCAGCCTGTAGAGGAGTTTTTAACGTCACAGCTCAGAGTCACTGAGTCTCCCTCAGTAAGACGCATTTTAGGAGAGACACTCAGAACTGACTGGGCTTTACCTGTTAGAGCAGAGAAAATATTATATGCATTACATTCTG
Source organism: Chanos chanos (assembly GCF_902362185.1). Classification (NCBI taxonomy): domain Eukaryota; kingdom Metazoa; phylum Chordata; class Actinopteri; order Gonorynchiformes; family Chanidae; genus Chanos; species Chanos chanos. The sequence continues at coordinate 42,176,015 of NC_044501.1, read as the reverse complement.
TTGTTTGTTCATCAAGTTAAGTAATCAATGCTTAATGTCTCTAGTTACAAATTAGTGATAAGTACTCTTTAAACTAACAGACTCACCTGCTGACACAATCAGTGTTACAGCATCACTCATCTCTGAGTTCTGTGAGTCTCTTCTGCGTTTTCCTCTACAGGTGTAATCACCACTGTGGGACTCATTAACAGGACTGATTGTGTATTCCTGATCTTTACTGACAGGACTGAGTGAAGAACTCTTCTTATACCAGCTGTATTCCCAGTCATTGTCTCTCTCTCCCTGTATTTGACATCTGAGAGTGACAGTCTCTCCTCTGAATGTCTGTTTATCAGGCTGCAAGATCACAACAGCCTTTGGACTCTCTGTAGAATAACATACATACCACACCAATGTACAGCACACAAATATAAAACAAACACAGAACAGAGAGTGACACATCTAAACTCTACAAAGACAATAAAAACTCAAACTCAGTATATTTCCAAATACAACATAGTCATTTCCATATAACTGTGTGAAATTATTCACCTGTAACATTTACCCAGACTGCATCACTGTATTGTGTGTAGTAGACTGGGTTTCCTCTTCCAGCTCTGCACCAGTACTGTCCTCCATCAGAGTCTGTAACAGAACTGATTGTGTAGGAGTCTTTATAAGTCTGTGTCAGTGCTGAAGAGTTCTGTGTGTGTCTGTACCAGTAAAACACCCATCCTGTGGACTGGTCCAGTTTACAGCTCAGAGTAACTGTGTTTCCTCTCAGTACTGCTCCTTTAAGACTGGAGGTGAGTTGAGGTTTTGGTTTTGATCCTGTGGGAGGGTAATGAATAGTTCAGACTCTACACTGTCAGAAATATCATACTACACTGGAAGTCTATGTCAGATTAATCACTCACCTATCACACTGAAAGCAACAGAGTTACTTATTTGTGAGGATGTTGGTCTGTTATCACTCTCTCCCTGACACCAGTACTGATCCTGGTCAGTTACAGTAGCTGCTCTGATGGTGAATGTGTCTCCAGTTATAGTGTAACCATTAGACTGAGACACTGCAGTCTGAGTGCTGCCTTTATACCACTTATATCTCCAGTTCCTCCCAGACTCTATCACACACTTCAGACTGACTGTCTCTCCAGTGTACACAGGTGTGTTTGAGTTCAAAGTAAGTTTTGATCCAGGTGGGTCTGTATGAGTAAAGTACATATTTATTATGTTTAGGAACAGAAAATAGCTTAGTGTTTTTTTGTTGTTCTAAACTATTACCAAGAGCAGGTTGCTTTTTTTTTTTTTCTTCTTCTTCTTTTGAAATCAATTAGAGTAAACACAGAGACACTCATATGGACATCCAATCTATCTCTCCCTTGTTTATCATAATGTGTTTTGCCCACAGTTTGCTTACCTCTTACAAGAAGATAGACAGAGCTGTTGGTGTATGATGCAGTAAATAACTGTTGCACCTCTCCCTGACACCAGTAGCGACCCTGGTCAGACCTTGAAACTCTTCTGATGGTCAATGTGTCTCCAGTTATAGTGTAACCATTAGACTGAGACATTGCAGTCTGAGAGCTGCCTTTATACCACTTATATCTCCAGTTCCTCTTAGACTCTATCACACACTTCAGACTGACTGTTTCTCCAGTGTACACAGTTGTGCTTGGTTTCACACTCAGAGTAACTGTGGATAATGTGGTACACAGAAGAAGCCAGAGGAATGCTTTCAGTCACAAATTTAAAATGGATCCATCTTTTCTACCCAGAAAATAAAATAGCTTAGTTTATTTGTATATTTGTGCAGACCACAGCTTCTCTCTGAGTGTGGTATATGAGTCACTCTGTACACAGACACACACAGCAGCTGTGTACGATACGATATGTGCCTCTGTCGCCATAGCAAGATTGTTACTTACTTACTTAGTTAGTTAGTCAGTTAGTTAGTTAGCAATCACTCAAACGAAGTACTGGTAAACAACTGATCAAATGGTCTATGTCCTTTGACAGGTATTGTGAATAATAATCTACCAGTAGAAATAACAAAGAGATGTCAAAGATAAAATTATGAAAACACAAATCAATGAAAAATCTGTCAACAATCTGGATGAGGATTCATCATTACCTTTAGCCTGTCCAGAGCAGAGGCAGGGCAGACAAGTCAGCACTAGAAGAAATCAGAAAGAAAAATGTGTCAGAGTGTCCCTGTCAAATATGAAATATTATGAGTGGATGTTTGATATGTTGTCGGCTCTGGGAGTATGTGTGCGTGTGTGTGTGTGTGTGTGTGTGTGTGTGTGTGTGTGTGTGTGTGTGTGTGCGTGTGTGTGTGTGTGTGTGTATAGTTGGGGAGGATGTGGGACAGTTAATGATTATAGTGACTCAAAGTGCAGACACTGAAACTGAATGTCCTTTTAAATATACTCCATTTAAATAAAGGCTTTACCTCAACACTCAGTAGACATTAATGAGTCTTTACTGGTGAATCTGTTCAGAGAAAACATGTTCAACACCACACAACTTTTCATTTATTACTTATGGATTCCTGAACTGTTACAAAGTGAAGGAAATGTTGTGTGATAGGGTCTGAGGTGTTGTGAGTTAGTGTGAGTGAACAGTCTCTTCTGTCATTTGCTGAGGGTACAGACAAACTGGTCACAAAGTATTCACAATGTATTCACTCACTTATCCAGACAGAGAGTGCAACACTTTCACACTTAGAGAGAGAGAGAGAGAGAGAGAGAGAGAGAGAGAGAGGGAGAGGTTATGTGAATAAAATATGATCACTTTTTTTTTTATCTTAGAGCCATTATTATTTGACAGACTCATTCGGTATTTGAAAAAAGACACAGGATTTTTTTTTCCTCTTACATACACTTGTCACAGCTGGGTAAGAGCAGAAACTGCCTGACATGTTTGATTTTTTCTTATTTGTCATGACAGCCTGTTTACTACATTAAGACAATGTGTAAAGTGTCCAACTGGTTAAGATATTATAGTTTTAGGTTTATCATAATTGGCTGGGAAGTTGTATTGTTTTTAATAGTCTTATTGTGACATCGTAAAGTGATTTTAGAACCAGCCAATGATAATGCAACATGCTAATAATATTAATATTTCATTTTATTTCCTCATGTTCAACTATGAGAAAAGGACAAGAGACCAGTTAGCTCCTCCTCTCACTGCCTGACTGGTAGAAACCCACATCAAACCTCATGAACACTGTGGTTTGGCAGCTTTTAGCAAGCATGCCTGTTGCATGTCAGTGTTTGCTTTGTGTATGCATTTTCTTATGAAATGTTTGTCCTAAAGGTTGTTTAAAAAAATTGCGCGTATATTAAGTCATGCATTTTTGCATGATTTGCATGAATTTTAGACAAGAGTGTGCATGCAGATGCCTGTGTGTGTTTGTGTCTGCATGTGTGGGTGTGTGTTTGTTTGTTTGTTTCTATACATATGTCTGTACTCTGCACTGCTCTCTGGTCAGACTATAGCACAGACCTGGTTCTTTCAAATGCTCTGTCAAAAGGTTCCTCAGCAACTATGACATGAAACTCTAAGTAGTTATTTACTTAAATACAATGTGTTTATAATTTATTACCTCTGGATTTTGAAAACTCAAAAAAAAAAAAAACTTTAATACTTAAAATAGTTTTAATTTAAAAAAAAAATGTTTCTTCTTCTTTCCACTCCATGTCTAACTCTCACACTAAATCTTCCCCTGTACTGAAACCTCTAAAACTCATGTCTAACTCTCACCAAATCTTCCCCTGTACTGAAACCTCTAAAACTCATGTCTAACTCTCACCAAATCTTCCCCTGTACTGAAACCTCCAAAAATCATGTCTAACTCTCACACTAAATCTTCCCCTGAACTGAAACCTATAAAAGTCATGTCTAACTGTCAGACTAAGTCTTCCCCTAAACTGAAACCTCTAAAAATCATGTCTAACTCTCACATAAAATCTTCCCCTGTACTGAAACCTCTATAAAACTCATGTTTAACTCTCATACTAAATCTTCCCCTAAACTGAAACTTCTAAAAATCATGTCTAACTCTCACCAAATCTTTCCCTATACTGAAATCTGAAAAATCATTTTGGTAAAATTATTACCATTTAGAAATCCACCAGACACCAGCTATGACAATACGCCCAAGCTGTTTTTGAAAATTTGACTGTCCAAATGGCCTTACCCATGTTTTTCATACTGTTTTGTAATGTCCTGTTTTTTTTTTTTTTTAGAAAATATTCTGCATTTTATTAGAAAACCTTTCTTTTTTCATAAAGTTTTACACCATACGATGTACTATCGCATTAAATAATTATAATAGTAATATAAAAAAAAAAATACTGATAAGCAGCAGTTATCAAACCAACAAAATGACCAAACCATGAAAGTGATGAATTCACATCAATTTGATTGGCAGAGAGCAAAACTGAACAAAAATGGCTCACAGCGTTGCTTCAGATTTTAATCATGTCTACAAGATAATGAGTCACTTGGAGGTTTTAATTTTCTTTCTTTCTTTTTTTTTAATGCAATGATATTTCTCTTTCCTCTTTGCTTAATGTAGATGTTAAATATCACAACCATGTTTCTGAATAACATATCTACAGGAAGTTTAATAATTCAAAGAGTCAAGTCCTTATGAATACCCTCACTGTAACAGTTAGATCAATGGTGGCACTTTGTCACTATCAGCTGTTTTAAAACAAATTAAATCACTGATTAGCATGACAATGATTAGCAGGGCATAGGGATTTTAAATGTAAAATGTAAAGGTGTA
>NC_044501.1:42128738-42166238 GCF_902362185.1 Chanos chanos | reverse complement strand
GAAAGAGAACAGACAGTCTCTCAGACACTGGGCAGACAGAGAACAGACAGTCTGCCAGACACTGGGCAGAGACAGAACAGACAGTCACTCAGACACTGGGCAGAGACAGAACAGACAGTCTCTCAGACACCGGGCAGAAAGAGAACAGACAGTCTCTCAGACACTGGGCAGAGACAGAACAGACAGTCTCTCAGACACTGGGCAGACAGAGAACAGACAGTCTGTCAGACACTGGGCAGAGACAGAACAGACAGTCTCTCAGACACTGGGCAGAGACAGAACAGACAGTCTCTCAGACACTGGGCAGAAAGAGAACAGACAGTCTCTCAGACACTGGGCAGACAGAGAACAGACAGTCTGTCAGACACTGGGCAGAGACAGAACAGACAGTCTCTCAGACACTGGGCAGAGACAGAACAGACACAGGGATAGGTAGATGACTTGACTGCATTCCTCTTGGCTCAAGCCAAACTGAATCTAAGTTCTTTCAATAACTTCTCTGAACAGCCCTGTCATGTCAAGAGATTTCTTGTCCATTTGGTAATAGCATGAATTTTCTTTAAGCTGCAGTGACCTATGAAACCACTAGAGGGCAAAGAAGTGTTAAAACTGGTCCAAACTCACAATGCAATTAACATGGAACTTCAGGACCATGGACAGCATCAACACAGCCATCAGATCCAGTGGATGAGCCTAGTCACTACACATTCATGCCATTTGTCCCAGAGGAGTAATATTGAATGAGGATTCGACAGGGTACAACCTCAGTAACATCAGTTTTAATAATTATTTGCCATATAAACCTAAGATACGCTTGTTGTATTTATTTATTTATTTATTTATTTTCTTATCCTCCATTTTGCATGGGACAATCCCGTGTTCAGACACACTACTGACAGTGAGGGGGGAAATGCAGTTTCAAGTAATGTCTCCATCTTCTGGACAAAAGGTGAAGTTCAACTGGCCTCAAGCTCCCACACTCGTTCTATGGGCAATAGAAGGTGATACTGATAATACCACGGTACAGAAATACCATAGTGTGATGACGATAATGATGAAGATGAAATCAAAACAAAACAAAAGAAACATAAGGCAAAGTGTATTAACATTAGGCAAGGTGTAATTTTAAGCGTATTAACACTCAAAGCCAAAAGATGTAAACAAATATAAAAAAAAGAAAAAAAAAAAGTTAAAAGACTGCTTGATGCTAATTAGTTGTTCTTTTTTAAGGTAAGTTAAATTAATGAAATAAGTTTTAGGTTCAAGAAACAAAAGCTGCTGAAGAGTGAATATGGGCTCAGTAAACAAATAAGATCAGTGATAAAATAAATAATAAGAAAAGGTGAATGATAAGACAGCTGAAAAAGAAATATAAATGAGTGATATAACATCTCTTTAAAAACCATCATCAGATTCACTTGTTACATTGAAACCTGTTACATATATTAAATGAATCGGATTACTATTATTATTTTTTTTTTTTTATTGATGACTAAATCAACACCTATCAGAATAATTACAATCATGAAAACTCTTTAAGAAACAGGAAAATAATATAATACAGTGATAAACATATACTTGAGATAAATTTGCAAAAAAATGTCTGAATATAGATTACTTTCACTAAAGCTACAATAAAAAACTTCATTAAATGCTTTAAACACAACACACTGTATGCTTTTGAGATGGTCTGTGACTAACTGATGACTCATCATGGTTATAGTTATGATGTAATCCCAGTTTGATTGTATTCTCATGTGATTTTCCGACATTTTAACACATGGGGTCATTTCTCTTTATAACATCTCATGTCACTTGGCACCTGTAAAGGATAAAAGCTCATGAAACTGTGTAACAGCACATGTCATATGTCACAAACACACAAAAAAATGGCTCCACGTCATCTCTATAAATGTCAGAAACACTTACATAAAATATATCTAGACTTTATTTGACAAGATTATCCTTGGAACTATATGACATTACCTCAGAGTGAGGTATCTGTTCTTTTGGGCTTTTAGTCTTTTCTGTATAAGAATCTTATTTACAGCTCTCATTGAAAATGCATTAAATATCTTTCATTGATGTTAATAAATATGTTATGAATGCCCTTTATTTTATAAGAGCCATTTTCATGAATGGAAACATGACACTGAAACATTCAGAAGCTATATAATTCATGTACTATATAACTTTATCATAGTTTGGAGTATTCATTGTCTGCTGTGATGCTGATTGTGCCTAATATATGAGGGGGGGGGGGGGTGGCATTCACATGAATTACAATGTAATATCTGGCTCTGTCCAATATAATTCAGTTTAAAAAGATTTTACATTGTATCTGATAAAAAACAGCAATAATTACTGAAATGGTTGTAATTAGAATGTATTAATAGTTCTGATAAAACAAACAAGCCCCAGGACATAAAACTGACTTCATTTACATCAAAAACATGAGTCTCACCTTTACTCTTCTTCTGCTTTCTGTTCTATCACAATAGGAGCGTAAGTCACATCACTGGGGTCAGTTACAGAATCTACAGAGCAGTAAAATACAGTCTAAATGAGAGGGTTTGTTCATCCCGTATTTAGCCGTCATGGAGTGTATGACCTTTCTCGGTCTAAATCAAATGACTGACTTCCTGTTAAGTGAATAAACTACAAAGAAACAACATATTTGATCCAGACTGATATACTCTTTCTCTTACCAAAAACCAAGCATGTTCAGTGCCAATTAAAATGTTGTGAGTTGTGACAGGGGAGTGTTGCAATAATGTCACTGTACCTGGGTTTGTGTTCGATTTCAGCAGTGAGTTAACTGTGCCCTCCTCTGGCATACTGGTCTTGACTGATAAAAAAAAACTTGACTTTACAAGATATGATTTCTTATATAATGCCATTCTTCATGACTCATATTATATTAATGGAAGAACTATAGAGTGATGCTGCTTTGGTTGTGAGATGAGGTTGATTTACCTTTGTTCTTTGTTTTCATGTTTTTCATCACAATCTGAGAATAAGTCACACCACTTGGTTCTTCCTCTGCAACATCTGATACATGAGACATGAAACAAAGATATCGCTTATGAGAATCGAAAGAATGAAAGATATCGACTTACAGAGAATAACATATACTGATGTTTTTCTCCTAGTAATAACTTAGGAGTAAAGAGGTTGAACATGTAAAAAATTAAAAAAAAAAATACATATACTCACCACACTGTGGAGACAAATAACTTGACTGAGTCTCCACTCCTCCTCCTGTTTGATTCTGATCCCTGTTTGAAGTCTGACTATTGCTTTTCTGTTGTCTGGCTCTAGAGGGAGACAGAGATCACTGACAGAAATACAGCAGTTTAATGGAGAAGACTGAAATTATATTTATAAAAACACAAAATCACTTACAATGATATTTGGTTACAGCAGATTCCTGCAATGATACAAAGAAATACATTTTATTTCTAAAATATTTGTAATCTATCAAAATTTTGTATGTATTTACATGAAAGTAATAGAGTCATTATATCATGTTTATCAGTACAGTCTCATGCAAAGTATCAGATGAATTGAACCAATATTTTACCGCCTGATTGTCTGGACCGGTAAAGCCGAACCGTTAGAATGAAGAACACAAGGGCCACACCCAGACCCACCACCACTCCTGCTGTTACAGCAGAGGATCCATCACCTGACACTGAGTCTATTCACACACACACACACACACACACACACACACACACACACACACACACACACACACACACTCATTAGTAATATACTCACATTAGTACAGTATCAAAGTGAATGTAACTAAAGGACTGGAGATACAAATACAGATAAATATGTTTCTCTCACCTCTGACAGTGACTGTGACAGTGATCCAGCTCTTTGGTGACTCTCCTCTCTCTGGCTGTTTACACCAATACAGACCCTCATCTGACTTTGAGACAGTAGGGATGGTCATCTCTCCTGTAGTCTGATTCTGGAGGACTAATCCATCTTTATAGAAATCAGCTCTGAGGTCTGAGGAGGTGTTTCGATATCTACAGCGCAGAGTCAAAGTATCTCCCTCAGCAACAGGACGGACAGGACTCTCCAGGATCACATCACCATCTACAGAAAAGAACAGAGTTAGATAAACTGTGAAGATTACAGCAACACCAATAATATCAACACAGTTACATACACTGTAGAGAATAGAGAAACAATAATGACATAAACTTTTTATGCTTTTATTAGTGTATCCATTTTGGTGTAATTGGCCTAATACTTACATAATCATGTATTACAATTAAAATACTTTGTATAATGGAGAGAAAAGGGTTTTTTTTTTTTAATTTTAGTGTTTCTGGGTCATAAACTACTCCACCTTTTCAATCATTTTGAATTCAGATTCACAGCACAGAATCAAGACCTACTGATTTCAATATTCAAACATTGATACAAAACTTTTTCCTTAATGAAAGTGATTGATGTTTATAAAGATTAACCATTCATTGTTATGTTGAAAGGATTATTGTTCCATCCAGAGTCAGACTGACACCAGTACACTCCACTGTCTGATGACTGGAGGGAGCTGATGCTACATGTAGATCCTGTTACTGATCCCCAGTCTGATGAACAGTCTGACACCTCTCCATTATCTGTGTGTCGTCTCACTGTCCATCCAGTAGAGTAACTCTGTACCTCACAGCTCAGTGAGAGAGAATCTGATGTAAAGTGTTGAATTGTGTTTGGACTGATGATCAAATGAACTGAAGGAAACAGAGCTGAGACATTGATACAGTTACAAGTGAGATTTAGTCACGCTGTTTTAGATTTATTTTATACTTATGATTTTTAATTTGATGATGTTTTATATTTTTTCTCTCAGCAAGAAATGACAGGCTCAGCTTGGTGATGCCTTGAATCTCAACATGTATATATCGCTGTATTAACTCACCAGTGACCCACAGTGGCTGTGTTGTGCTGTACTCTGAGTAATAGACTGGGTTTTCTCTCTGTGCTCTGCACACATAAACTCCTGTGTGTTTAAGAGCAGCAGGGCTGAGAGTGTAGGAGCCTCCAGCTCCTCTGCTGCTGTCTGAGAGGAGTTCTACAGAGTTAGAATGAACCCTGGGTAACCCATCTGTGTAGGGAATGACTCTGTACCAGAGGAATGTCCAGCCTGTCGAGGAGTCTTTAACCTCACAGCTCAGAGTCACTGAGTCTCCTTCAGTCAACCACATCTTTGGAGAAACAGAGAGAACTGGTTGGGCTCTACCTATCAGAAAAGACAATGTGGTTTAATAGGAATGAATTCAACACAAATATAGGAAGTCTACTTAAAAGACAAAAGATTCAACCATTACATGCTAAACATCTTTGCTATCTTACTAAGAATTCACTCAGACACTTCACAGAAAACCACAGAATTTAGAGACAATCTCTCTATGATACTACAGCATATTTCTCTCAGTTTATCTAATCACTCACCTTTTACATTCAGGGTAACACGATTACTTCTTTTTGAGGATGTGGGTCTGTAATAACTCTCTCCCTGACACCAGTACTGATCCTGGTCAGTTACAGCAGCTGCTCTGATGGTGAATGTGTCTCCAGTTATAGTGTAACCATTAGACTGAGACACTGCAGTCTGAGTGCTGCCTTTATACCACTTATATCTCCAGTTCCTCCCAGACTCTATTTCACACTTCAGACTGACTGACTCTCCACTGTACACAGAACTCTCTGGTTCTACAAGAAGTGTAGTTTTGGGTAAATCTGTATAAATGAAGGACAAAAAAAAAAAAAAAATTGACTTTTTGATTTTAAGCTCTTAAGCAAGAAACCATCCTCAATTTGCCCCACATATTTCTTAAGTTAAACAGAAGTTTTAAACATGGTAATATGTTTTTGAATGTATGAGTCTCTCTGTCTGGGCCCTGTTTAAAACAGAAATCATTAACACACTATCAGTATCAACATACAATACCAAATATATAATACCAGTGAACACACAGACATACAATAATAACGAATACTTTCCATTAATGTTATTACATTTTCTTTATTCATAAAATGCAAAGTCTGTAAAATATTTGTAGTTTAAAAGATGCAGATATACACTCACCCATCACAGTCAGTGTTACAGCGTTACTCATCTCTGTCTTCTGTAAGTCTCTTCTACTTTTTCCACTACAAGTGTAACTGCCAGTGTAGTAAACGCTGAATGAATATTTTTTGTGTTTGTTATGATATGTTCTAAGCAGATCACCATCCTTATACCAGCTGTATGTCCACTCTCTGTCTCCTCCCTCACGTATGTCACATCTGAGAGTGACTTTCTCTCCACTGAAGATCTCACTGCTATGAGACTCCAGTGTTAGAACAGCTCTTGGTCTTTCTGTTTAACACAAACATAAATCTCACTGTGGCAAAGATGAAATCAAAGGCTAAAAAAAAAAACAAACAAGAAAAAACAAAAAAAACAAAAAGAATAAACAGATACAAGATGCAATGCAAGTCTATATCTAAGTAATGAGCAGACATCAGTAGTAACTCTTACTGGATATGACACAATGTAAATGCACTAGGGAGCGTTTGCTATACTGTAAAGGAACAGTCATCTACTGCATGTAATTTTGAGAGACATTTTTTGAGAGAAATAATCACTTGCAGAAAATGCAGATAAAAGAACACGTGTTACCTTCTGTATGTCCAGGGTAGAGTAGAGGACTCAGTACTAAATCAAAGACAGGAAAAAAAATATCAAAATGTGATGTGTAATTCAATAAAAGTATCTTTCCATATAGAGTAACTAAGGAGAAGCATGTGTTCTGGTAAAATGCCACTGTAGTGAATGGACCCCAAAACCCAACAGTCCTTTTCACTCAAACAGCAAATATGAACAAACACAGACTTGGACAGCAGTTTAATCGTGTGATCCATAACATGGTTTGGAACGATTAAACAGAATGAAGAGGGCAGACGAGTAAGACCAGGACTATCTCTGTCAGTATAACTCCAACTAAAGCTGTTAACAGTTGTCACGCTGGTGGAGTGGTGCAGGACCCAAGCGCAACACACAAAGATTGTAGTAACAAAAAGGAGGACTTTACTTGCAAAATGAAGATAAAAATACAGGTGCAAAAAGGAACAAAACCCGATAACAAAAAGGTGCCCAAACACAAACAACAATAGACAAAGGACAGCTGAAACACAAGGGCTTAGTTACAAGAGGAAAACTAAACAGGGCAAACATGATTGGATGAAATTAACAAGGGGGGAACGAGGTTAATAAATGCAACAAACAGGATCAGGTTAGGGGTGGAAACACACAAGGAAAAGGAGCACAAAGACATTTCAAACTAAAAGTCCAAAGATGAGGTGCAGGCTGTGACAGCAGTCTATTGCAGTGGTGATGTGTGGAGCATTGTTGGGAAGGATGTTGTTTTGTTTGAGTCAGAAGCCCCTGTCCCTGAACATGACCATGACAGTGTGACTGGAGGAGACTGACTTGGAGAGAAGACAGATGATCTACATGATAAATGGCTCGGACTCAAGCAGATTAAAGCTTTTAAATGCATCATTAAGGCCAAGGGTCAATCAGAGTGCAGCTAATTTGTTACAAAGTTTATTTAGGAGAGAAGGCACCATAACAAAAGAATGCAGCAATATTTCAGTTATTAACATCCAATGCACTGCACTATGATTTAAAATAATTTATGCCATTTTTTTCTGCCTCTCTCTCAGGGAGACGCTGAGAGATGCAGTAAAACCAGATTTCCTGTCTTGCATCTGTCATATTTATACATTTAGAGACTGAATTTCTCTTCACACCGATTACCTTCCAAAGTCATCACATCACTCATTCCAAAAGAAGCGTAATTAAGGCAGTAAGTGTTTTAAAATATAATTACTATTAATGAATTCATGAATAACCTCTTTAAATCCCATTTATGACAGTGTTTATAGATTAGGAGTTTTCAGAGGACATGTTTTAAGGACAGACAGACATGATCTATTAGTTTTACAAAAATTCATTTTCCTTCCATGAAGTCGTTCCTATCATGTCTTTGGAGAACTTTAATTAAAAAGGTGGAAAAAAGAAGAAAGAAAAAGAAAAAAGACAATGAAAAAAGAAAAAGAAAGAGAGTTAGTTAACACCTCCTCCCACCCCTCACCACTGTAAACCACACGGCTGAAATGGAACCGAAACTAAACCACAAACGCTCAAGCTGTCTCTGCTCTCAGACATCACAAACATGGCCACTGTGTGGAAACTTTGGTTGTAGTGTATTTGATTATTTTTGTAGTCATTACTTCTTTCTTTCTTTCTTTCTTTCTTTCAATTCAGGACATTAATGACCCTGACATTACAATTAAAAAAAGAAAAAAAAATAAATAAATAAACAAACCCAACTAGATGTCAGAGTATCTCCCAATGGAAGTGACCTTTGAGTACATGTGGTTCAGTGGTTAGCACTGTAGCTTCACAGCAAAAAAGGCCCTGGGTTGGAATCCTGTCTGTGGAGTTTGCATGTTCTCCCCATGTCTGTGTGGGTTTCCTCCGGTGTGCTCCGGTCTCCTCCCACCACAAAGACATGCATGCTAGGATTAGTACTCCTGTCAGTGACCTTGACCAAGGCACTGGCAAAAAGACCTGGAGTTGGTCCAGGGGCGACAGCTGTCCACTTCTCCTAGCGTGTGTGTGTGTGTGTGTGTGTGTGTGTGTGTGCTCACTGGCACATAGGATGGGTGATGGGTTAAATGCAGAGGCTGCATTTCACTGCTCAGTGTGTGTGTGGCAAATAAAGTACTTCTTCTTCTTCTTCTTCTTCTTCTTCTTGATTTCCAAAAATTCACGATCTCAAAAATGAGTCAGCGTAGAATGGAATCATTTCTTTTCTATTTTCATCAAAAAAGTATCTCCCTTTTTTCAACTCGATCATGTGTTTTGGGGTTCTGATCGTCAGATGCACACAGACGACAAAACACCTTTTACTGATCTCAGTGAGCAGTGCCATCATTACCTTACAGGATTAAAGACTGCAGATCATTCTAGAACATGGACAATGGCAATCAGAGGAGTATGAGGAGGCTTCTCTCACATTTATATCAACTGAATGGGGACACATAATAAATTATGAAATGATAAAATTATAATTATAATTACAGGATGAATTATGCGTCCTAAATTATCCAACACATAAAACAGGAGGCAGCATAGACTACAGACTACACTAAATTAAATATACATTTACCACACCCTTAGAACAAGCATGAATACAAGATCATATGATTTCAGCATTTCTTTAACCTCCACTAGAACACAGGAGGTTGGTGGAAGGGCATTACAGTGCTTGTTGATCAACATGTAAACAGACAAAAACAAACAAACAAACAAAAACAATTTTAGTTCACAGTGAATGTCTCATTGCCACAGTGAGAAAACCCTACAGAAATGAGAAAGCGTGGGTTTGTCTCTCATACAAGAGAGAAAACTTTCTGGTTTGGAAGCTGATCGCACCATAAAGGATTTCTCCTGCTAGTCATGTCAGATCAGAATAATCACAAAGCAATCACATTCAGGACCAGTATTTCACATTTTTAACCATTTAGTTTCTTTTGAAACCAATTTTTTATAGTCCGATCATACTGTAAGGATTCTTTCAGAAACAGAATCAGACACAGTTCATTATTAATCAAGTTTTTCAGGCCAAGACTAAGAGAATTTGCTTACAGTTACATACATCAGGAAAAAGTGTATAAACTCTGAAAACAGACTCTTTCACATTTCCATCATGTGGCCATAGGAAAAAAAAAAAAAAAGAATTCAACACAGCCACTTTGTTACTCAACATTGCCACAAGAAATTTGTGAAATTTAAATTTATAATTTCATTATTTATTTATTTAGTTAGTTAGTTAGTTAGTTATTTAAAATGATAGCATACACAAAACACATCAACACATGTGCGCTATTCCGTCTCTCTGAATGTCAAACTATTTAATCATTAAAGTTTGTACAGGTCTGGGTCTGAGTAGCTGATTTTTTGAGTCTCACTGAGTTACTGATATGGAGAGAAAAGAAAAAGAGAGATAATACTTACAGAGCAGCACATGTAGAGGACTGAGCTCCATGCTGTGAGAGTGAGAGACTGTTTGATGTGAACTGTGTGTTATAAGCTCTTCCTGTATTTGCACACATAGAAACACGCCTCTACAGATATGCAGAGAGGGCTGATATGACAGACAGATAGAAGGAGATATGAAAGAACACACACACATACACACACACACACACACACACACACACACAAACACATACTGGACACAGCTTTTGTATCTCTTTTACCGTGTTCTTTTCACAAAAAAAAAAAAAAGAAAAAAAAAAAAAAAAGAAAAAATCAAATAGCAGTCACATGTCTATATACGGAGAAGATGTTTGTAATATAAACAATAAATCCTTCATAAAACCATTCACATCCATTTTGATTAAATGTTAATCATGTTTTACAGGTTTAATACAATAACAATACAATACAATACAACAGTACAATATATTGTCAGAACTGTTAACAGATGGTGGATCATTAACAGTCTCAAAGCCCAGCTGTGTCTGCAGCAGTGTGAATAAAAGAGGAGGTATGAGAGGGGGAGA
Source organism: Chanos chanos (assembly GCF_902362185.1). NCBI lineage: Eukaryota > Metazoa > Chordata > Actinopteri > Gonorynchiformes > Chanidae > Chanos > Chanos chanos. The sequence continues at coordinate 42,155,594 of NC_044501.1, read as the reverse complement.
TGAATGAAGAGAGAGGGAAAGAGTAGAAAGAGAAAAGGAAGAAGATGAAAGTCTTTGGGTGTTTGTAACAGCCCTGTTGTCGTATGCACATGTAGATACTTAGTTTGAAATAATATCACAAAGTCACTGTGAACAGTTCAACAGAAGAGACATCTTCAGTGGTGTTTTGTCACAGTAACATTTAAACCAAGGGACCAGACATCAGCTCAGTAAAGATATTTGATATACAAATTTAAATGATCGTTTTTCATGAATACTTTGAAAATTGTGCTTTACAACAGTGGATTTTTACACCATATTGTGGAAGTTCTTACTCTCACATAGTTATTTGACATGTAAGTGTGGTAGTGAATATAAAGTCACTATGTACATACATGTATACATAAGATGTTCTTTTGTGAGAACACATTGGCACGTTAGCACCTCCTCCCATCACTCACTGGTACAAAACCAAAGGACTGAAAAAGAACAAACCAAACCACACACTCTCGTTTTCTCTCTGCTTTTAGACACAAGATGCATATGAGCTGTTGCTCAGCTGAAGTGTCTGTTTCAGTGCAGTTTCCATCAGAGCATGCTGCATGCTCCATCATGAGTGTGTGTGTCTATTTGTGTAAATATGTGTGTGTGTGTCTCTCTCTCTCAGATGGTCCTATTCACCAGTGCTTAAAGGCTGTTGTGTCTCTTCACGTACAGAGTATTGGTGACCTTCTGACATCCAGTCAGATGATGGGTGACAGTCTCATCCTGTTCCCTGAACAGTCTACACTATGAGTCACTGGTGACCCATCAGTATCACTGTTTTATGTAACTTGGTGTTCAGTCCCTGGTCCTGTGCCACAGTGATGAGACTCTCTGTTGATGCCTTGAGTCTGGCCTCGCTCATCTGTATGTCTCTTCCATCTGTGTTCCTCTGTGTGGCATCAGAGCTGCCTGTACAGGGTCTTGTCTCTCTAAGTCCTGACAGTTGTCTGTTACTCTGTTTAAATCATTTCAGTCTGTGTGAGCACTGGCAGAGACTGTTTCTGACCACAGGACCACTCTTGTCTGCAGGATTTTTTCTTTCTGTGCGTCTGTTTGTTTGGTTGGCTGATTGGTTGGTTGGTTGGTAGGTTAGATGGTCGGTTTTATTCTGTTGTGTTGGGGGAGAGGGTCATTTTCATGTGTGAAGTGTTCAGTTGTGTTGTGTTATCAGATATGCATGTGCAAAAGAAACAGACATGCAGAGAGACTGTGAGATATTATTATTTTTTACATGTAAGTCTGAAGTTGGGGGCTAATGAATAAGTGGACAGCACAGCATCTGAACAGATATTTAGTTGTTTTTGCTCATGGTGTTCCTCCAGGATGAATGAAATGTGTATTTGATAAAACCAGATTTTTTTTTCCCCAAATTCTATTGTTTAAATGTTTCAGTTTTGACATTTATGAGCACTGGGATAGACTCCAGCACCCTCCGTGACCCTAATTAAGATGAACGGCTTAGATAATGAGTGAGTGAATGAGTGAGTTTTGACAATTAAAACTGGCATCTAAAAACGCTGGGAAATCCCAGTTGTCAGGATTTTTTGGACCTTTTTTTTTTGCTGTTTATTTCCTGTTCAGTAAGGTTCTAAAATCAAGCTGTTCACAAACCCATACAGTTAAATAAGCTGTGTCTGTACCATATCTTTCAAAACCAAGGATGAGACAACTGCCTGTTATCACACACTAATGTAAACACAAACTTTGGCTATTTATAAAGAAACACTTTACATTACATAGTTTTTGTAACAGAGATATGACTGTATCATAACTCATGAGATTTCAATGTGAGACATAGATACTTATATCATGTGATAAAGCGTGGTTATGACAGAAACCATGTTTAAGGTGCAACTGAGATAAAAAGTTGGAAAGTTGCAGCAAGGTGTGTAATGTCCCTCTGCTGGACAATCGCTGAACTACATCAGAATGATAGCGTGACAGACATTTTTCATCAATGTGTCCTCTGTGATATCAGTGAAATCTTGCATTTATGACGATTATGCAGAGCACTAGTATCATCACAGATGACAACATTTTCTGAAAGGGTCAAGATATTCTAGCTAATCTTCTACACAGTGTTACATTATTACATACCGACGAGTCTGCCCATGCAAGTGCCTGACAAAATGTCTCTAACCCCCTGATTGGTACTGTACCCCCTTTTAACCCTGAGATTCAAAACAAAGACCTCCAACATACATACAGCTGCGTTGTGTACATGACTGTCAATTGTGTGGGTGAAATGAAAAGAAAACAAACAAACAAACAAACAAAAACGTTTTGTTTAAGCACTGGTGTTGTTCTTGTTAATATATACATTTTCTTGTTTGAAGTTATGAACGTCACTATGTATGACATTAATTGGACATGAAACAGTCACTCTGAAGTGTGTCTCTGCATCTGTTCTTCTGTTTCCACATGCTTTGTCCACTGATAGTTTTTTTTTTTTTTTTTTTTTTTTTTTTTTTTTTCATATTTGCTGGTGTCCATTGTGTGTGGAGTCAAATAGTTGAAGGTTTTTGGTGACAAATCTCTCAGAATGAAATTAATTAATGAATAATTAAATCATCTTACTTTTACTGATTGTTTAAAAGCTCTGCCTGACAAACACAGGACACAGAATGCAATCATAAAAGCACAGAGCTCCATGGTTTATGATCACTCAAATTGTAGTTCTCTCTATGGCCACAGGAGGAAGAGTACACTCACTCACTCACTCATTATCTAAGCCGCTTATCCTGATTAGGGTCGCGGGGGGTGCTGGAGCCTATCCCAGCGCACATAGGGCGAAAGGCGGGGAAACACCCTGGACAGGTCGCCAGTCCATCACAGGGCAGACACACAGACAAACACACTCACACACACATTCATACCTAAGGGCAATTTAGTGTCTCCAATTCACCTGACCTGCATGTCTTTGGACTGTGGGAGGAAACCGGAGCTCCCGGAGGAAACCCACGCAGACACGGGGAGAACATGCAAACTCCAGACAGAAAGGACCCTGAGCACCCGGCCGGGAACCGAACCCGAAACCTTCTTGCTGTGAGGCAACAGCGCTACCCACTGCGCCACCGTGCCGCCCAGGAAGAGTACAGCACAACATTTTTTCCCAAGCACAGAGCTCCATGGTTTATGATCACTCAAGTTGCAGTTCTCTCTATGGCCACAGGAGGCAGAGTACAGCACAACATTTTTTCCCAAGCACAGAGCTCCATGGTTTATGATCACTCAAATTGTAGTTCTCTCTATGGCCACAGGAGGCAGAGTACACAATACAATACTTTTTTCCCAAGCGGTTTAAAATATTGATGTGGAAATATCCCATGGAAACAATCAATGTAGTCCCTTATAGGTTATGCAACAGGCTGAGAATAACTGATTTATTTCATAACATGCAGCTCACTTGTCAATTTTTAACAAGTTCATATAACTTGTGTTTTTAGAGTCACTGCAGTCTACTGCTCAACTTCACAGCTTCTCAGTATGAACTGTTCAGCATGATAGAGAAAGGCAAAGGCTCTACAAAGGCAAAGGTTTAAATGAACATGGCCAACTCCTCAGGAGTAACTGTGCAAAGGAGAGTGAAGAACATGTCGGCATAGTTCAAATGAAGGCATCATTTTCTATGTTGTGGATAGAATAATTTGTGAGTAAAAAGTTGAGAAGATAAAATATTTGTGATGGGAGATTTTCTTTTGCAGTGGTACTGAGACAAACAATGGAAATTTCCACCACCTATAACGGACACTTCAGAACAAGAGTCTTTTAACTCGCCAACGCTCAAAAGCATGTAAGAGCATGTGCCCACATATAGACACACACACACACACACACACACACAGTCAGTCAGTTACAAACACACACCCACAGGCCCTGCCTCCCCCAAAACACATAAAACCACAATGTAGCACGCAGAATACACAGATGAGAAACAAGCTGCCCTGAAACAAACACTTTAATCAGGTCAACAGCAACTCAGAAGCATCTTATGTCTGAGAGCAGAGTGAAGGCAAGAGTCTGTGGTTTGCCTTCTGTTTCAGTTGACTACTCTTCTTAACTGATCAGTCTGTTCTTACAAAAGAGCATACCAACGCTTTTTTTTTTAAATTATTTTATTTTATTTTTAAACACAATGGAATGTAGTTCACAAAAAGGGACTGCACATTCAGTACCACACTTATATGTCACAAAACTCCACAATACCTCCACAATACGTTTATAAAAGAATACCTCCACAATACGTTTATAAAAGAATACAGGTTGTGTTTTTGTTTGTTTGTTTGTTTGTTTTTTCATTTCATTGGTTGGTTTTTGTTTCTTTGTTTGTTTGTTTGTTTGTTTGTTCTTTCCTCACTTCCAGAACTTACTGGAACTTACAGAAAATACCTCGAATAACTAAGTCAGGACATTTCTACATATAACTGTAAAATGCCAAACACTGATATAAAGCCTTCAAGCTTAGGATTTAATGTACATTTCTTTTGTTTAGAAAACACACACACACACACACACACTCACACACACACACACACACACACACACACACACACACAAACTGAGGTTGTAGAGTGCAGTGTATTCTGATGGAAACTGTACTGAGACAGACAGCTCATATGCACCTTATGTCTAGAAGCAGAGAGAAGATGAGAGTTTGTGGTTTGCTTTGTTCTTTTAAAAGTCATCTGATTTTATACCCTTTACGAGTGGGGGGAATTGCTAACTCTTCCTTCTACCTGATCATTCTCTTTTCACACATAACCACCCAAATGATCAGATAAAGGGACCAGTTAGCACCTCTCTCTCTCTCTCTCTCTCTCTCTCTCTCTCTCTCTCTCTCTCTCTCTCTCTCTCTCTCTCTCTCTATCTCTCTCTCTCTCTCCCCCAAACCCAAAAGAAAAATATTTCATAACAATTTTATATGCACTACCAGACTTATATATCAGATTACTGTGTGAGAGTAAGAATACCTCCACAATATGGTGTAAAAATCTATTATTATAAAGCACAATATTCAAAGTATTCATGAAAATCAAACATTTACATTTGTATTACAAATATCTTTACTGAACTGATGTCTGTTCCCTTGATTTAAAGGTTACTGTGACAAAACACCACTGAACATATCTTTTCTGTTGAACTGTTCACAGTGACTTTGTGATGTTATTTCAGACCAGAAAACAAAGTATTTACATGTACACAGGACAACAGGGCTGTTACAAACACCCAAAGACTTTCATCTTCTTCCTTTTCTCTTTCTACTCTTTACCTCTCTCTTCATTCATCTCCCCCTCTCATACCTCCTCTTTTATTTGAGACTGCTAATGTCCTCAGCATATGTTGACAATTTTTAAAAATATATTGTCCTTGGTTTATGAACCTAATGTATATACTTAAAGTAATGTATAATTATGTACTAATGCATATTTCCTTTGTCTAGAAAACACACACACACAGACACACACACACACACACACACACACACACACACACACACACACACACACACAGACAAAGACAGACACATGCATACACGCATACATGCATACACATATACACACGCACACACACGCAAATAGACACACACAAAGACTAAGTATCATTTTCATTTTTGTCCCTTTCCCCTTTGACTCTTTAAAGACAATGAAAAACTTTATTATTAGAAGGCGCTATTTCACAAAACTTTACTCTCAGCATCATAAGCACATTTTCCATTAATGGAAATATGCATAGTATCTAAACACAAAAATAAATGTCTTGGTCTGTGTTTGTTCATTCTTCTTTTCAGGGTGAGGATTAAAGATACAAACTCTGTGTCACTTAAAATACTATATTTTGTGTTCTCTTTTATCACCCTCTCTGGCTCTTTTTAATCAAAAGAACCTTCTTGGCATCTCTGCAGAGGTGTGATCTAAATGTGAGAATACAGGAAGAGCTTATAATACACGCTGCACATCAGACAACCTCTCACTCACACAGCATGGAGTTCAGTCCACTACATGTGCTGCTCTGTAAGTAATCTAATTTTCTTTCTCTATGAATTATTCCAGATATTTACAACACTTTGTTCACTTACAGTAACCCAGAGTTGCTCCAACAACAGTAGACCATAGGTTTTTGTTGTTTTCTGTCTTTTAACGCTTATGTTGAATATCATAGATTTTATTGTAACTATGTGATACATGTGTTTTATAATTTAAAATATTTAACAAATCATAAGCAACAACATTTCGCCCAATGAACACCCCACCGCGACCCTAATTAGGATAAGCGCCTTTGAAAGTGAGTGAGTGAGTGAGGGAGTGAGTGAGTGAGTGAGTGAGTGAGTGAGCGAGTGAGTTAGTGAACAACAGCATTAAGTGATGAAGTGGCTGTGTTGATTTTTTTCACAAATGAGATGTTAGCAGAACAATTAATAAATCAATGACTTAAACATAATAACTATAAAAATACATACATACATACATACATACATACATACATACATACATAAATGAGGGACTAATGATCTTGTCATCTTAAAAACTTAATCAAATTTTTATCTGTGTCTGTTACTTTATTCTTCCTATTTCCCTCAATGTTAAATTGAAAACTTATTGGAGATTAGAAGACATTAAAGAAAAGCGGGAATCTTATCTTGACAGTTTGTACTTTAGTACTAATATCCATCTTAATGACAAATGTGTTCTTTATGTAGAGCAGTCTACAAGTGACACTGACTACACACACTGTTTTAAACCAATTGTATCCACAATCAGCAGATATTTATCTGAAAAAAGCTTCCTTATTCTATTCTGTTCGAGACTCATCTGTGGCCGCTGACGCTGTAACTAACTGATGATATTTGAAATGCTGCCTGAATTAGACAAACAGATGATACGACAGTTACAACGGAAAGATTCATGCCGCCTTAGAGCAAACTGACGCTGTAACTATCTGATGATATTTGAAATGCTGCCTGAATTAGACAAACAGATGATACGACCGTTAAAACGGAAAGATTCATGCCGCCTTAGAGCAAACTGACGCCGTAACGATCCGACGATATTTGAAATGCTGCCTGAATTAGACAAACAGATGATACGACAGTTAAGACAAAAATATTTATGCCACCATAGAGCAAACTGTCAAGACCAGGCAAGTGGTTGGTAATCACTTTTTTGTCCTGTGATACTTCGATATGTCAAACGATATTGATTAGAGCCCCAAATCATTTTAAATCCAAAATCAACAAAAAATTCAGCTGAAAAAAGAAAGAAAGAAAAAGAAACAAAATAAATCTTTCAAGCTGTTTTTTTTTCCTTTTTGTTGCTGAAGCTTTCATTCATATATTTCTCCTTTTGAATCGGTTGTTTTTCCCCTTTTCTTGTTTGGAATAATCAGAACTTTGACCTGGAAGGAGGCCATCTTGGACAATCTTGTCCATTAGAAAAATAAATAGATAAATAAATAAAAATAAAATTAATTTAAATCATATTATATATATATATATATATATATATATATATATATATATATATATATATATATATATATATATATATATAGGTCAACATATATGTAAGCCATTTGCTATTTTATTTTTTGCTAACAAGAAGGATAGCATCCCCCCTCATCCCCCTACAAATCTCCTACTGGTCCTTCACCTTGAGTCAGTGCTTAACTGATCAATTTCCCTGTTTGCTGACTGTTGATTGATGTGAGAGACACCCTGACCTTGCCTCTAAGATTTTCTTTTTCTTTTTTGTAGCTTACTGTTGTAAAGTTTGTAGTTATTCTGCAAACTGCACGCAGTCAATAAGAAAAGAAAGAAAGAAAGAAAGAAAGAAAGAAAGAAAGAAAGAAAGAAAGAAAGAAAGAAAGAAAGAAAGAAAAAATGATAGTTAACGAATAATCAGATCCACTAAAACCAGTTTCCACACAGTGGCCATGTGTGTGTGATGCCTGAGTGTAGAGACAGCTTGAGCGTCTGTGGTTTCGTTTCTGTTCCATGTCAGCTGTGTGGTTTACAGCAGTGAGGGGGAGGGAGGAGCTAACTGTTACTTTGAAATGAGTTTTAGTTTATGTCCTCTGGCAGCACCATTATTATTATTATTATTATTATTATTATTACTATTATTATTATTAAAACGGATTACATGCCATGCCTGTCTCACACAAACATGTTATCATTGTCATCACATCCATCTACCCATACAATCTACACATCACCACTAAAATGTTAGACTATCAATTGCTTTAGTTACAGTAATACTGAACAGGTTTTTTTTTTCATCCTGATCCATTGAACTGCTTGTTTCTGTTTCTGTTACTGTTCAAAAATGTGGTGATAATCATGTGATTAAACAGCAAATGGGGTTTGTTCATATTTCCAGGCATTACAGTGTTCTCCAGTTAATGTGTATATTTATTTATTTTTCCCACAATTCATGACTACTGCATAAGGAAATGCACTGTACTAACATGTAACTTCTGATTTTCTTTTCTTCTTCTTTTTTCTTTTTTTAAATTCCCGTCTGTCTTTCTAGGGCTGAGTCCTCTACTGTACCCTGGACACAGCCGAGGTGGTGAGCATCGTTTTATCATCGTTAAACTTTTCATGTCTTCAAGTCACTTATGGTTTTTGATACGTAATGTTCCATGCAGTATTTTTGGAATTTAAGTTTATATTCTGCAAAGTGATGCTCCTGTGCTTGTATTGTGCAGAGAAACCCAGGGCTTTTCTAATACTGGAGCCTCATGTCAGTCAGATCTTCAGAGGAGAGACTGTCACTCTCAGATGTCTCATACATGGAGGAAGAGACAGTCAGTGGTATTACATAATGTATAAGAATGGTGTTGTTTCTGATTCATTTACTGAAAATAATGGATATTCATTCAGTGCTACTGAGGCCCACAGTGGTGATTACACTTGTATTGGCAAAAGGATGAATGATAATAACTACACAGAGATGAGTGATGCTGTAAGACTGACTGTAAAGGGTGAGTAAATTCATCCTTTCTTTTTTTTTTCTTTTGCATTCTTTGTATGTGGGATGGTGCTTCAGTCTCTGGTTAAAATCAGTAATATTCTTCTGTCATATTGCAGAATCAGAACTTTTTTTCCCCCACATTTTTGATCTTGGATGGGTTTTTTTAGAGTTTTTTTTTTTTTTTCTTTTATTTACACTGCTTTACCAGCACCTTCACTGAGCATCACATACACTGGAAACAAATCAGTCTTGTCTTTTGGCTACACTCAGTGTCACAGACTATTATAAATGTTATATTCAATCTACTAATAATGCTTACTTCATATCTACAGATTTACCAACAGCTGCACTCACAGCAGAACCAGAGAGTCCTGTGTACACTGGAGAGACAGTCAGTCTGAAGTGTGTGATAGAGTCTGGGAGGAACTGGAGATATAAGTGGTATAAAGGCAGCACTCAGACTGCAGTGTCTCAGTCTAATGGTTACACTATAACTGGAGACACATTGACCATCAGAGCAGCTGCTGTAACTGACCAGGATCAGTACTGGTGTCAGGGAGAGAGAGATGACAGACCCAGATCTTCACAAAGAAGTAATACATTCACTGTCACTGTGAAAGGTAAGGGACAACAGGAACACAGAATCTGAAAGCAAATGGTGGAAAGGAAACAAACAAACAAACAAACAAACCCATTGAGTAGTTCATATGTTTTCTTTTTCTTTTCTTTTTTTTAACAAAATGTTCTGTGTAGTTCTGATTCATCTTTCTTATTAAAATTAACATTATGCCGAGATACTGTAAAAGTTGCTTTATGAACAATATGCTCTTCTCTAAAATGAATAGTGCAGACAGTTGTGGGTATTTCTCCAAAGATGTGGCTGACTGAAGGAGACTCAGTGACTCTGAGCTGTGAGGTTAAAGACTCCTCTACAGGCTGGACATTCCTCTGGTACAGAGTCATTCCCTATAGAGATTGGTTACCCAGGGTTAGTTATAACTCTGTAGAACTCCTCTCAGACAGCAGCAGAGGAGCTGGAGGCTCCTACACTCTCAGCCCTGCTGCTCTTAAACACACAGGAGTTTATGTGTGCAGAGCACAGAGAGGAAACCCAGTCTATTAATCAGAGTACAGCACAACACAGCCACTTTGGGTCACTGGTGAGTCAACAAAAGATGTTTTTTTTTTTTTTTTGCTTATGTATAGATGCTTGCCACCTTTTGTATACAATATTAGTTTTTCTTTTTTTTTCTTTTTTTTTTCCTTTGTTTTTGTACTAACTGGATAGTATTACTATTGATGTTGGCATGTGTCTTTGGTGCATCCATATTGTCAGATCAGTCACCATCACATGTTTGAGTGAATTTGTCATAATACATAACTTCATCATTTGCACACTGTATATACTTGACTCAGGTCTGTCATCTCCAGCCTCTCTGATCATAACTCCAAACAAAATCCAATACTTTAAATGGGAGTCTGTCACAGGAAGTTGTGAGATACAGAATAACTCTACTGGATGGACAGTGAGACGATACAGAGATAAAGGAGAAGTGTCAGATTGTTTATCAGGTTGGGGATCAGTAACAGGATCTACATGTACCATCGGATACCTTTCATTATATGGCAATGGAGTGTACTGGTGTCAATCTGACTCTGGAGGGAACAGTAATCCTCTCAACATTACAGTGACCGGTAATTCTCTATAACTAGTCTCTGTTAATATTGGATTTATTAGCTCCTCACATTCAGATTCTCTGCAGTAGCGTTCACACAAAGTTTATAAAGAGTGATAATGACTATTGACACTGTATATATATATATATATATATATATATATATATATATCACTGCACATAAAAACATGTTATTATATATATTCATTGTATTATCATTGTTGCATTCTGTAATGTGTATGTAACTGTGTTCTGTTCTATAGATGGTGGTGTGATCCTGGAGAGTCCTGTCCATCCTGTTACTGAGGGAGATACTTTGACTCTGCGCTGTAGATATCGATATGACCCCTCAGACCTCAGAGCTGATTTCTATAAAGATGGATTAGTCCTCCAGAATCAGAATGCAGGAGAGATGACCATCCCTACTGTCTCAAAGTCAGATGAGGGTCTCTATTGGTGTAAACACCCAGCGAGCGGAGAGTCGCCTAAGAGCTGGATCACTGTCACAGTCACTGTCAGAGGTGAGATGATTTTTTTTTCCTCTTTGAAATAATGTTGACATACTTCAGCATGGTCTGTATTTTACTAATGACTGTGTTTGCATGTTACTTATGTGAATAGATTCGCTGTCAGGTGATAGATCCTCTGCTGTAACAGTAGGAGTGGTGGTGGGACTGGGTGTTGCCCTTGTGATCATCATTCTGATATTCATACCTGATTGGCCCAAAAAATCTAAAGGTAAAAACTTGAACTGACTATACGACTGATTTGAGATGAGAAAATATTGATGCGTTGAAGGCCAGACCATGATGAAATTAGTAAATTAATGGAGAAAATGCTTATTTATTTAAAATATACTATTAACTTAAATAAAAATAAAATTGCCTTTTTTATAATTACAGGCTCCTGTTTAAATAAACTGTGCTTGTAAGTAATTTTGGGTGATCATAGATATACTTTGCCAATATTGAATAAAAAACTGGTCTATGTGTGACAGTGTTCTCTTTTGCCACCTAGAGCAAAAAGACAGAATAACACCAGTCAGACTTCAAACCAGGATCAGAACCAGACAGGAGGAGGACTGGGGACTCTACAGTCTGGTCTGGACAGAACTGCAACATCACAAGCCTTTTTACATATCAAGCCACTTTTTTTTCTAAGCCATTAATTATCAGAAAGTCAGCAGTATATTTTTAGATTTATGTAATGAACAATAACAATATCAAATTTCATGTTTCAGATGATGCTGATGTGTCCAGTGAAGTGACTTATTGTCAGATTGTGATGAAAGACATGAAAATGAAGAACAAAGGTAAAGCGACCTCACTTCACAACTCCAATGATACGACTCTATGAGTTTTCCATTCGTATTGTACGGGTCATCATATTTTATGAACTCTATGGCTTTTCCATTCATTTCGTCATACTGACACAGCTGTAACAAGAGCACAGAATGCAACATAAACTCAGAGTAATACAAATCAGTGATGCTGTAAAAAGCAAAGATGGAAAAGATCGTCATATATCTTAAAGATCTACATCCCTTTTTTCATTTCTACGAGAGAAGGGGAAAAGTAAAACACTGTGAGATGTATTATGTAAAATATTTCAAATGTTTCAATGAAATGTTTCAAGACATTTAATCTTTTATAGGGTCAAGAGGACAAGACAGATTTTAAAGACAAATGACTGCAGAAAATGACATCAGAAGATCATCAAGCTAATATAAAGTAATCATGATGTTAATGGTATATGGCGTTATATCATGATATATTTTCCCACTGCATGATAGCCCTCTACTTGTGTGTAAAATATAATGTCTGTAATGCTCTCAGTTTAATATTTAGCATTTATGTCTTTTTTGCATATTGCCAATTGCAGTCAACTTCATTCTATAATCATTTCTCATTCTAAAGAATGTCCTAGTAGATTAATACATGGAGCAGATCTCAGTTAACCAAGAGTAAAAACAAATGATAACTTTCAGGCCACAGTATATGACCACATGTAACGCAAACATTTCATGTACAGACATCGCAGTAACATAACTAATAATTTCATGTATTTTATGTGTCCTGGTCGCTGAACAACTTTATGCCCTTTTCAAACTTTACATAATATTTGACTTATCAAACTTTGAGGGTATTAAAATAAATTTCTCTGAGAATTTTTAGAGATTTCATGTGTGTTCCTTTGATCCTGTGCATGTATATTTCAGCATAATCTTAATGTTCACAGAAAAAGATTTGATTATGATTCTTCTTTACCTCAACAATACCTAATCATCCAGATCCATAATTTGTTAACTCAGGGTGACTGGAGAATGTAAAGATGGTGTCAGATGTAACTGCACTAGTATATTATGTCATGTTTGTGAGGTGTATCATCTGTGTCATGTATCTAATGATCACAGTCTCACTAACAGCTGGATCTAGAGTCAGTGTGGAGGATGGAGTCTAGCTGAACTTCGCCTTATCTCAAGCAGATGGAGACAAAACTTCACTTTCTCTTAAAGTACCAAGAGGATGTCTTGGTTAAAAGTACTGGCTTTGGTATACGTATTTTGGAGGATTTTAGGACCCTCTAACTTCTGGTATTGATGAGTTTTAAAATTTTCTACAAAAAAAAAAAAAAAAGTCTATTTAAAAAAAAAAACAAAAAAACAAAAAATGAACTCCTTTAGGGGAGGTGCTTTATGGTAGAGAATGTTTTGTGGTAAGAGTTTTAAGTACTCATTTATTTATTTATTTATTTATTTATTTATTTTTCAGTAAAACTAGTTGAATAAAACATAATTATATTTTAACTTATAAAATGTTCATTCAGGGATGAAGAGATAGCCTTGGCCCTTTGTCTCCTCAGCGTTCACCTGTTCACTGCCCCTATTTGTCCTAATCCCTGTTCCCGCTTTCTGAGGCCCCAGATCCAGTTCCTGCTCCTGATCCTGTCTTAGTGTCCAGCTCGAGTCCAGTCGCCACAGGTCTTCCAGTTGCTGCAGAGGCTCTGGTCACCTCTGGGTGCCTAGTCCCTGTTCCTGGCCCCACAGAGGCTTTGGCAGCCTCTTGGTCTCAAGCTACAGTTCCTGTCCACATTGTCTTGGAGACTCCTACACCAGTTCCTGTCATATCTGAGGCAGTGACCCCAGTGCCTGTCCTCAGTGTCTCAGAGGTTCCAGTCTCTGAGCCTGCTGCTGTTGAAATGTTGCTGTTGAGATGAGAAAAAAGTCTGTGGTGTATGGAGAGGCTCTGTGTTAAGACTTTGTCCAGGTGACCTGGTAGATTCAACACAAAACAGGAGAAAACACCTACACCCACATCAGTCATCTTCACATTCATCACCTGATGGTGTACAAGACTGTAGATGGGTGTAGGAGAATTAAAACAAGAGATATATATATATATATCTCTCAGTGACTAGAGCTTCAGTAATCACAATAAAAACAATCTATGCAGAGTGATCACTCTGACATTTGGTTTGGTTGAAATTACTGACGGTGAGTTTCTGTTAACATCAGCAGGGCAAGTTATGTAAGTTTGTGTGTAATCTGTTTTATCTACAAAGTTACTTACATAAGATTAGAATAAAGAATTTGCTGTGTAATAAATCTGTTATTTTCAGCATGTTGTTCTACCCAGGAAAGACTCCACTTCTTATTTCCACCTCAGTGTATCACACCTCTCAGAAATGACTTGATTCGTCCCCCTTGTGGCTATGGGGAGAATTACACCTTACATTCCAATAAATCATGGACTTTTATTTCTCTGTCATTGCAGCGTCTACCCTACCTTTTTGAGACTGAGCTGTGAAACAGCCAAGGAAAAGAAAATCAAGTTGATTCAATTATTCATTAAAAGTAATTTCTTTTATTCTGAGGGGATTTCTCACATCAAAACCCCTCTGTTGTCTGACCACACATACAACAGACACTAGTAACAGTAACAGACATGGAGACAATGTCATCAGAGAACTGAGAGGACAAAGCTCTCTCTGGGAAGAGTGACTGGGACACACAGACTCATGCAGAGACACATTTAACTGTGTGGTCGACTCTCTAAATAAATAAATAAATAAATAAATAAATAAAAGGCCTTATTGTTTTGTGATCATTTTAGCTTTGCATAAGGCTATTTAAATCTGTTTAAAGTAAAAACATTCACTGTTTTTTGACTATGGTGGATAAGGTCTAAGAACAGTGTGATTTGTCTATTTATTTATTTATTTATTTATTTATTTATTTATTTATTTGATGACGTTGATGATGATGATGATGTTGATGATGATGATGGTGGTGATGGTGATATTATTATTATTATTATTATTATTATTATTATTATTATTATTATTATTATTATTATTAATATTTGCTCTAGAGTAGCATTCTTGAGTTCTTCATATCTTGCATGTCTGTATAAAACTCCCACCGGTTTTAGTTCACAAAGTGATCTATACATGACTAATGAATAATCTGAGAAAGTGGAAGGAATTACATGTTCAGAGAAGTTATGAAAAAGATCTTGGAACAAAGTCAAGGAAAAACCCACAACTCTAAACTACATAAATCATCTCACTTTGTAACATGTGTCAGCACCATGGACAGCATCCCAAAATTGCTTCACTGAGGTTTACTGTTAGGAATGATCACATTCATTACTCCTGAAATACAACAGAAGAGAGACAAAGATGTGTTCAAAATCCATGTTACTGTTTCTTAAAAACGATTTACTAAATGAGAGGGAATGATTGAATCAATCAGTTTATCATTCCTTATAAGAACCTAATGCTTGCCATCATTTTTTTTTTAATTGACGTTAAAGTAATGTGATCTTAAAATGGAGAGATTCTCCCAAAGTCTCACACTATACACACTGCAGCAAGACTTCACTTTTCACACAATATCTCCACCGTCTCCTCAGAATCAAGTTTAAAAGGAACAGATTTTCCTATTTTCTCATTTTACAGTCACCTTGACTTGAGTTGGTCCTGGGACTTGTCATCCTGTCTTCATGATTCAGTAATGTGTATATACAAAAATCTCACTGAAGATAATGATAATTTTTGTGTAATGTGCAAAGTGGCGTTATTGGAGATGATGTGTCTTTGTACAACCCTCTGCTGGATTTAGACTGATGTTCAGCTGGGCTTCATATCCTTCATATCAGTCTCCTAATCCAGCTGTAGATGAGACTCCTGTTATCAGATGTATGACACACAAGATACACCACATAGACATTATGAGATGACAGCCATGTTTTATCTGACTGTATCTGTATGTCCTCAGCTGGCCTCAATAAAATAGTGAGAGACATTGTGTTTATCATTTTGGTACAGAGACACTTGTTTCTTAACTCAGACTAAAGACACTGGTTGTTTTGTGGAAGAGAGTTTGAGCCTTTTATTTGCATCAAGGTTAAATGGATGTGCAGTAAGGGAACTACAGTATATACATGTCATAATCATTGGGAGAATCATCTGTGAGGCTGTGGTAAGAGGATCCAGCCTCAGTGCTGGGAAATAAAAGAGACAGACACATGGTTCAGGGTTCCATATCTTATATTAACCCGTCTCTCGGAGGAGCAACAACTGGATCTGAAAGCCATGGAGTGGAGAAAGCTTATTCTATTGTCGGGCCTACAATAGGCCTTTGAGTTACAGACTAACTCAGTCACTGCCAGTTAACTGTTGAGTCCCTGCAGGTGTACAATGAATATGCTACAGAACATCCAACCACTAGAGGGCAGCATTGTGACATTTACATTTCAAAAGTTTTTTTTTTTTGTTTTTTTTTTCTTAATGAGTTACTGTGTTACTGTTACTGTTTACATGTTACTGACGGTGATGGAAACAGTGTAGTTTTGAGTAATGTCTCTATCTGCTGTACAAAAGGTGAATTCCCTCAGCTCCCCACACTGATTCCAAATGTAGATATAGGTGATACTGGTTATACAGAGGTAAGAAAATGTTGAAATTTTCTGATTGCAACTGAACATAAAAAAAAGAAGAAGAAAAAAAAAAGAAAAAGAAGCCTGAGACAAAAATGAGATAGTACAAATTTCTACTATATAAAGAATACACAAATACACTAAAAATATGATGAGGTGAATACATGTTTCATTGTAATAATGCATGTAATAATATAGATATAAAAATATACTAAAGATTCATTTGTAAAAATGTCTAAATACCGATTATTTTCACTAGAAATACAATCAAAAGCTTCATTAAATTCTTTAAAAATAACACAGTGTATGCTTTAGGATGGCCTGTCACCCAACTGATGACTCATCATGGTTACAGTGATGTTGTAATATCAGTTGATTGAATCCTCATGTGATTCTCTGGCATTTTAACACATGGAATCATTTGTCTTTATGATCTGTCACGTCATTTGGCACCTGTAAAAGATCAAAGCTCATGAAATAATATAGCAGCCCATATCACATATAAAACAAATATCATGAATCCATCTCTGCAAATACATAAAACAATAATGAACAATATATCTAGACCTCATTTGATGATATTATTTTTAGGACGATATGACATTCAGACTACACTGTCCGAACTTTGTGGGAAGTCACAGTTGTGTGAGAATCTTATTGAGAGCTCTCTCTCTCTCTCAAAAAAAAAAAAAAGCAAACAAATTAACAAAAAAACTGCCTCTCATCAAAATGAGGAAAGTGAAGTAAATTAACATTAACAATTAGAGAGTACAGATTTCATATACAACTTTACTTCATCATACATACCATGTCTGAGATGAGAATACACAGCCTCTGTCATGATGCCAGTCTGCACATCAGTATCTAGTTGTTCAGCTTAAAAAGAATTTATTTTAGATTTTACTATATGAAAATAACAGAGATTGTCACTGCTGTAATCAGAGTTTGACAATAGTTCGGATAAAGTGAGCAAACTCCAGAATTGAACACAAAAATGATTTATATTAACATTTTCATTTACTTCAGAAACATTAGTCTCACCTTTACTCTTCTTCTTGTTTTTCTTCTGTTTTATCACAATAGGAGCATAAGTCACATAAGTCACATCACTGGCTCCAGCTACACAAGTAAAACAAATACAGTCTGAATGAGAAACTTTGGTCATCTCATATTCCTTATTATCTGAGCTGTGTTTTAATGGCCTAAGAAAAGGTCACTGTTCATATCATTAAATATATGCGCTACCTACACACATTACATTAGATCCAGACTGATATACTGTCTCTCTTACCATAGACTTTAAAACTCAACCATATTCAGACCCACTTACAATGCCATGAGTCTGTGATGGGGAGTGTTATCAAAGTCAAGTAAAATCAAATGTATTATTAGCCCATCCATATACAAGCATACAGTGGTTTCTCACTGACCACAGTGTAATATACAAGACAGGGACAGTGTGTACAGGACAACACATAGAGCAAGTAACAAGACAGTGAAAGATTAAGTCACACATGATACTACAGAACTGGAAATAAGAAGTGGAGGACAATGTAACATAATAAGTAAAATATTATAGATTATAATATAACAAACACACTGTACAGTTGAAAAAAAAAGGAAAGAAAAAACATATGGTGTTGTTATACCTGTGGTTGTGTTTGACTTCAGCTGTGAGTAAACCGTGTCCTGCTGTGGTGTGTTGGTCTTGTCTAATAGGGATAAGAGTTTGAATTTATGAAATATGACTTCAAACATAATGAAGTTCTTTGTGACTGATACAATATGAATGGAATAACTATAGAGTCGTGTTGCTGTGGTTGTGAGATGAGGGTGATTTACCTTTGTTCTTTATTTTCATGTTTTTCATCACAATCTGAGAGTAAGTCATGTCACTTGATCCCTCTTCAGCATCATCTGAAACACAAGACATGAAATTACACATTGTTAATGCTCAGACTCAGACTTACGGACATGTAAAAACTCTACTACTGTGACTGAGACATGAAGTTCAATATGTAGAAATGTTTCTAAAGTTGCAGTTCTGTTCAGACCACACTGTAGAGACAAGTGTCTTGACTGAATACCCATTTCTCCTCTGGTTTGGTTCTGGTCCTGCTTTGAGGTCTGACTGGTGCGTCTCTGTCTTTTGACTCTAGAGGACGACAGAGATCCATTGCATGAAATGATACCTTTACGTGAAACACTAGCAAACTATATTAATGAAACCATAAAAACACTTACAGACATGCTGTATTAGAGCCGGAACCTGCAATAATATAGAAAACACAACTGTAACTTTAAAATGATTTAGTACACAGAATATTAATTTTATATGAAATTTATAAAGTCATTATATCACTGTAATTTTCATTATTAGGCCTTTATAGCAATAGTCAGCATTGGATTCACTGAGTCTGTTTTACCTGAGCAATAAATCAGAGTCATTATAATGATGAACATGAAGGACACGCCCAGTCCCACCACCACTCCTACTGTTACAGCAGATAATCCATCACCTGACACTGAATCTATTCACACACACACACACACACACACACACACACACACACACACACACTCACTCATTAGTTATGCACTGCTGTATCACACTGCAGTTACAAATATCTGATGTATGGTGTGTGTGTGTGTGTGTGTGTGTGTATCTTTGTGTGTTTCTCTCACCTCTGACAGTGATCCAGCTCTTTGGTGACTCTCCTCTCTCTGGGTGTTTACACCAATACAGACCCTCATCTGACTTTGAGACAGTAGGGATGGTCATCTCTCCTGTAGTCTGATTCTGGAGGACTAATCCATCTTTATAGAAATCAGCTCTGAGGTCTGAGGGGTCATATCGATATCTACAGCGCAGAGTCAAAGTATCTCCCTCAGTAACAGGATGGACAGGACTCTCCAGGATCACATCACCATCTACAGAACAGAACACAGTCACATACACCGTGGAGAATACAATAAAGCTTGTAATCTGAATATTTGATCTGAAATTTAAAAATATATCTGCTTTCATCTAGAAATGATATGTAGTTTGATTCATTTTAACAGATACACTATCATCAATGTATATCGGCAAAGATTTTCTTAATTTTTTACCATGTATCACAACACTATACAGAAATGTATTCATACAAGACACGAAGAGATATTTTCCTATAAAGAGAATGAATAACATTTTATGAAGGCACATGTACAGGAAGTAAGTGTTGAGACTCACTGGTCACTGTTATGTTGAGAGGATTACTGTTCCCTCCAGAGTCAGACTGACACCAGTACACTCCACTGTCTGATGACTGGAGGGAGCTGATGCTACATGTAGATCCTGTTACTGATCCCCAGTCTGATGAACAGTCTGACACCTCTCCATTATCTGTGTATCGTCTCACTGTCCATCCAGTAGAGTTACTCTGTACCTCACAGCTCAGTGAGAGAGAATCAGATGTAAAAAGTTGAGTTGTGTTGGGACTGATGATCAGAGAGGCTGGAGGAGACAGAGCTGAGACACAGACAGACAGAGTTTGAGCTCACATTTGTTCACGTTTTGAGATCAGAAACAGGTGCTGTGAGGAAATGTTATTACTCCATCATTAACAGTGTCCTTAACAGAAATTGGAAACAAAACCATATTCATTTTCTAAATTAACATACTCTGTTCACATAAACTCCTGTGTGTTTAAGAGCAGCAGGGCTGAGAGTGTAGGAGCCTCCAGCTCCTCTGCTGCTGTCTGAGAGGAGTTCTACAGAGTTAGAATGAACCCTGGGTAACCCATCTGTGTAGGGAATGACTCTGTACCAGAGGAATGTCCAGCCTGTAGAGGAGTTTTTAACCTCACAGCTCAGAGTCACTGAGTCTCCTTCAGTCAACCACATCTTTGGAGAGACACTCATAACTTACTGAACTTTTCTGTGCTGATGAATACAGACATTTGCAATTTTTCTCCAGATTATTTTCTCAGAATTGTAGTGATCTGTGTCTTCTCTAAGAAGAAAAATCTAAGCAGATCTGGTACTGATGGTATAATGATATATCAGTTTTATAAAACAGCATAAAATTAACTGGTTAAAGTGAGACATTTTGTGCTGTTGGAGAATAAAGTAGAAAGTGGATATTGTTACACTGCTTTTTCTCAGACATGTCAGACCACTGCATGAAAACCAGTCTAAAAAGAAAATCTAAACGAACAAACAAAGAAAAAATGACCAATACTTAGTTTCATCAGTGCAGTTCTAAACATCACTGTTATGTTGCAGTGTTAAGGACTTGAGAAAAATAATAGTATGGTGTGAATGACCTTTCCCAGACCACACAATTAACACACTCCTTTCTGCTGTTTAATATTCGTGTAATAATAGTTTGTGTGTATTGTTACAGTGTCAGCAGACACGTCAGAGAAACAAGAATAAATCATAAACCATAAATTTCTGGATTCACTGGTGCAGTGTTACACATCAAATATATATTATACAATTATAGATTTGAGAGAAAACATTTGGGGGGAAAGATCTCTCCACGAACTCACTACTACCAACTACTGCACTCTTTTCATACATTACAGTGATCACTCACCTCTCACACTGAGAAAAACAGAGTTACTTCTTTCTGAGGTTGTTGGTCTGTTGTCTCTCTCTCCCTGACACCAGTACTGATCCTGGTCAGTTACAGCAGCTGCTCTGATGGTCAATGTGTCTCCAGTTATAGTGGAACCATTAGACTGAGACAGTGCAGTCTGAGTGCTGCCTTTATACCACTTATATCTCCAGTTCCTCTCAGACTCTATCACACACTTCAGACTGACTGTCTCTCCAGTGTACACAGGACTCCAGTTTGGAGCTATGGTCAGTGTAGCTTTGGGCTGTGCTTTAGTTCAGAGGAACGAAAAAATTATTAGATTCATAGTTTTGTAATACATTAAAAAAGGCATTAAAAGCAGAAGAATTTATCAGTCACAACTGTGAAATGCTGTCCTCTAAAATGTGCATTACGATATATCAAAACCAGTCACATTCTATTTTAGGGTTCATTGACGAACCCTCAGTGTGTGAACAGTGACGCAGGATGAGATGAAACATTTAAAACCTCACAATAAGTGTTTAGTGATGGTTGATTGGTGTTCAGTTTCTGCATTATTCAGTAACAAACAAGCTATTTGTTACCTCTTAGTTTCTCAACTTTAAAATAAAGTACTACCTCCAAATGTTTAGTTAAATTTACTGATGAGATGTAATGCAACATCTCAAAAATCTCTCCATCAGAAGAGTCTGAACAAAACTGACCTCTCACAGTCAGAGAAACAGATTTACTGGTTTGTGAGTATGTGGGTCTGTTCTCTCTCCCTCACACAGAGAATGAGATTAAACCAAACTGCATTTACCACTGTGTGTATTATTTTATCTCATCAAGAGGGAATATGAATTTGACTGAATATGAATATGACTGGTAACATTTCCAGGTTTTGTGAGTGTGTGACACCACAGATAAAAGGAATTTCTTACATTTTAATGGAGGCCAATTGTCTTTGCTTTTAACTTGGGTGACTTTTGTGATAAAACTCTCAAGAGATGCCAGTTTATCACAAGCATGGAATGCATCTCTCTCTCTCTCTCTCTCTCTCTCTCTCTCTCTCTCTCTCTCTCTCACACACACACACACACACACACACACACACACACACACAGACACAGACACACACACACACACACACACACACACACACACACACAAACATATGACACACATCTAAGAGTAACACACACGTTACTCACCTTTAACAGTGAGAGTAATGTTATTGCTTCTTTGTGAGGATGTGGGTCTGTCATCACTCTCTCCCTGACACCAGTACTGATCCTGGTCAGTTACAGCAGCTGCTCTGATGGTCAATTTGTCTCCAGTTATAATGGAACCATTAGACTGAGACACTGCAGTCTGAGTGCTGCCTTTATACCACTTATATCTCCAGTTCCACCCAGACTTTATAACACATTTCAGACTGACTGTCTCTCCAGTGTACACATAAGTTCCTGGTGTAACAGTGAGTGTAGCTGTAGGTAAATCTGTACAAATGGAGAGCAGAGGAAAACCCTTTTTTAATGTATTCATTCTGAGTATTGATAATTACAATGGTATCATTTGTTTCTAAAACGTCACAGAGAACAATTCTCCTCTGTTTCTTTATCACATGTCACTCAGGTTGAAGAACGAGATATACAGCAGCATTATTAGATGTGGATAATGAATAACCATATTTCAAAACCTGACATCAATGGTGATCCATTAAACACCGTACATTAAATTATACTAATGATGACAAATCTTAACAGTGTAAAAATTAATATGAACAGACTCACCCAACACTGTCACTGTTACAGTCTTACTCTTTTGTGAAATTTGGCTGAGAGCTCTCTGTAATCCTTCACAAGCATATTTACCACTCTGACCCTTAGTAGTGGCCCTGAGTGAGTATTCATGATTGTGATCAAAGTAAGTTGTTATGGAAACACCATCCTTATAAAACTTATAATACCACTGAGAGTTTCCTCCCCCACACATGTCACATCTGAGAGTGACAGTATCTCCAATGAAGATCTCTCTGCCACGGGATTGCAGTCTTAGAACGGCTCTGCACTCTGTTTAACACAAACACACAACTCACTGAATGAAAAGGATGAACTTGATGAACAGCCAACACATACTGTAATTATTTTTACATTTGTTTGGAAGTTTATATAGAACTTTGTGATAATACATTAGCCAGTAGCAACCACTCCATTAAGTTTATATCATTTTGTCTATTTACCCTAGCTTTAGTACTTTTTCACTTTTTTATGCGCCTTAGTCTTTTAAGAATGCACTCTGCTCACTTTATTGATGCTCCTGCTCATCGGAACAGTTTTTTGCACAATATGCAACCGAAAGTAGGGGGGTGCAGGCTCCCTTACACTCGGGAGGAATTACTATCAAGGCGAACAGTGTTTGCCCCTGGGAGATGCAAACAACATGTTCCAGAAGAAATATTGAGGAAATACTGTGGCTGCAGAGCAAGATTAAAGCAGTGAATGAAGTGGAGATACATGCCGTATCTCCATATCATCATTATGGGAAATGTGAGATCGCTGGCAAATAAGACGGATGAATTAACGGCGCTGATGAGGAGTCAGAGGGAATTTCAGGAGAGCGGTACCATGTGTTTTACAGAGACATGGCTTCACGAAGACATTCCGGACTACAACTCTACCATCAACGGCTTCGAAATGATACGGGCAGACAGAGACCGAAAGAAGAGCGGTAAGAGGAAAGGAGGGGGGCTCACTGTTCTCGTTAACAACGGATGGTGTTATCCAGGGCACATTACTGTCAAGGATAAAGTCTGCTGCTCGGGCATTGGACTTTCAGCGGTGAGCCTACCTCCCTATTATTTTCCGAAGGAATTCTCACAAGTTATAATGATCGCTGTTTATGTTCCGCCATCCGCCGACGTGAACACAGCGGGTGACGTCATACTCTCGGTCACAGCAAGCTTCAGTCACAGCACCCCAGGGCTTTCATCACGATTTCTGGGGACTTCAACCACGTGATGCTCTCCTCTATTATGACAAACTTCACCCAGTTTGTTGACTGTCCAACCAGAGACATTAAAACCCTGGATCCACTTTATGCTAACATCAAAGACGCATATAGCTCTACAGCCCTCCCCCCCACTAGCCAGATTAGATCACAACCTGGTCTACCTCTCACCCCAGTATAAGCCCCTAGTCCAGCGGCAACCTGCAACCACCAAGACAGTCAGGGGATGGTCTCAGGATGCAATTGAGGCTCTGAGGGGCTGTTTCGAGGCTATGGACGGGGAGATTCTGACCAAGCCATGTGATGAGGACATAGAGGGGCTAACGCATTGTATTATGGTTTACATTCATTTCTGTGTGGACAATGTCAACCCCACCCGCACAGTAAGGTGTTTCCCGAATAAGAAACCCTGGATCATCAGAGGCATGAAGGCCCTCCTTAATGACAAAAAGAGGGCCTTCAGAGCTGGGGATAAGGAGGAGATTAAGAGGGTCCAGAAAGCACTGAGTGCGAAAGATCAAGGAGGGCAAGGACATCTACAGGAGGAGGATGGAGTAAAGGCTGCAACAGAATAACACAAGGGAAGTGTGGAATGGTATGAGGAGAAACAGACCAGCAGCCATATGAGAGAGGGCAGCGTGGTCAGGACCAACGAGTTAAACCTGTTTTTCAACAGGTTTCACACTGGAGCCCTTGTCCACACACCCCACAGCCCCTCGACCATTCACACCTCCCAAATCACCATGCAGCCCCCCTCCAGCCCTTCTCAGGTCCCTCCTGCTCCTCACCACTCCCCCCAACCATCACAACTGATCAGGTGAGCAGACGACTGGAAAGGCTCAAAGCTCAGGAGCATGCGGATTGATGCTCTGCTTGTGACCTGGACGATGGACTATCTGACAAACAGACCACAGGACGTGAGACTGGGGAGCTGTGTGTCAGAGACAGTCAGTGTTAAGCAGCACAGGGCCCCCCCAGGGGACCTTCCTCTCTCCCTTCCTGTTCATGCTGTACACCTCCAACTTCAGTCACAACTCAGAGTCATGCCACCTTCAGAAGTTCTCTGATGACTCTGCCATTGTAGGGTGTATCAGAATACAACAGAATACAGAGGACTGGTAAACAACTATGTGAAGTGGTGCAGCCTGAACCATCTACAGCTGAACGTCAGCAAGACAAAGGAGCTGGTCATGGACTTCCGCAGGAATAAGCCTACCCTGACCCCTGTCTCCATCCATGGAGAAGATGTCGGGGTAGTCCACTTCTACAAATACCTTGGAGTGCTCGTGGACGACAGGCTGGAGTGGACTAAGTACACAGAGGCCCTTCCTGAGGAGACTATGATCCTTCAATGTCTGCAACAGGATGCTGCAGATGTTCTATCAGTCAGTGGTATCCAGTGCCATTTTCTATGCGGTGGTGTGCTGGGGGTGTGGACTGAAAGCTGGGGATGCTAACAGACTGAACAAGCTTGTCGGGAAAGCCAGCTCTGTCATAGGAGGTGGAACTGACCTAGACTTGCTGGGGGTGATGGCAGAGAGGAGGATGCTTAAGAAACTGGTGAGCATCCTGAACAACTACTCCCATCCCCTTCAGGACGAGCTTGTTAAACTGAGAAGCACCTTCAGCGGCAGGCTGATCTCCCCCAAATGCTCCTCTGAGAGATACAGAAGGTCGTTTCTGCCAATGACCAACAAATTGTACAACTCCTCCCCTCTCTGTTGCAGCAAAGGGTTAGACTGACGGCTGATGCCCCATGCTGCTCCTACTTCAACATAATGATTGCACTATGGACAATTGCACAATAGATAGTTGCATAATGGACAATAACTATGTCTATCTATCTCACTCCTTATCACAGTATCTGGTTTAGATTTGCACTGCGCAGTTATCGTTTTACACAATGTGTAACAACGACAATGTACTCTATTGCACATGTAACAACAATGCTCTCTATTGCACATTACACACCACACAATAATGATAATTTTACTACTACTGCTCTATATTGTGACATATTCATTACATACTATGTATATAACTCCTGCACTATGGCAATAACTTATATCTACCTCAGTATTCTAACTTATGTCTATTAATACGTTACCAATTACTGCACTATGTACAGAAACAACCTTATTTTATCTTATTTTACGTTTATTTTATTCGATCTGTTTTAATTTTATCCCTATTCCCTATTTATCTTATTATATTCTACTTTTATTCTATGTTGTGTTTGGTGTGTGCTGACAGTGTTGTTGCAACACTTGAATTTCCCTCAGGATTAATAAAGTATTTCGTATTCATATTCATATCCGTATTCCCTGACACTGATTAATACTGATGTCCTATTACAGACTGTGAGTCATAAATGAGGAGCAGGACTGAATGTCAGTCATGTGAGTGAAGTTTAACACAGACAGGACAAATACAGTGTTAAGTAAATAAAAACATTCATAATGTGTTCATTACCTTGGGTATGTCCAGAGTGGAGTAGAGCACACAGCACTAAAACACAGAGAAATAAACAAACTCAGAGCACAGGAGTGATGGATTTATAACTAATCCTGCCAAACACTGTGGTTGATGGAAAACCTCATTATCTGTGATGAACTATATGTAACTGGACACAGTCTCTAAAATGCTGGTTCATCATCTTTATAATTATG
>NC_044501.1:42101238-42123738 GCF_902362185.1 Chanos chanos | reverse complement strand
TTGGTTTTATTTTAGTTGCAAACTACTTTCTCAGGACATCAAGTAGAATTCTTTTCCAAGAAGTTATGTCACTTAGAAATGAAAGATGGGAAAATGAGAGAGAGAGAGAAGGAGATTACTCACAGAGCAGTGTGTGTAGTGGACTGAGCTCCATGCTGTGTGAGTGAGAGGTTGTCTGATGTGCAGAGTGTATTATAAGTTCTTCCTGTATTCTCACATTTCGATCACACTTCTGCAGAAATGTCGAGAAGGTTGATATGGTAGAGACAGTTGGGCGCTGCATTGTTATAAATGTTGTCTATCTATCTATCTATCTATCTATCTATCTATCTATCTATCTATCTATCTATCTATCTATCTATCTATCTATCTATTCTAATTATAAATCTAAAAACTATTTGCAGATTTCTAACAGCACCTTGTTATTTCCTGGTCTCGAGAGACATCAGAACTGAACATTTGTAATATGGAAATTTACTTTTTTTACCTAAATGGCTGATTATTCCCTGTGTGTTTGTTTGTTGAGGAGAGGGGGAACACTCAAAACATCAGTAACATTGTCACCTACGGAAGCTGTGATAGCGTTGCCATGCATGTTAATACTATAAATATACAAAGATCTGCATGTTTAGCATGTAGAGTTATGGTTTTTTGTTTGTTTGTTTGTTTTCCTTGTCTTAATGAAGTCTATCTTTTAGATCAAGGCGGAGTTTTATGTAATATCAACTTTTAATATGTTAATATTTTGTTATTACCTTGGTAATGCTGTTAATGTTCATTTTAACTGTCATACACTTTTCTGAGAGCACTAAACACAGACCAGGACAAAGGAGCAGTTAACACCTCCACCCACCTACATGAGGCAGAAGCAGAAGAGAAGCCAAACCACAAACAGTCATTTCAGCCTCTCTTCTCAGACATCACACACAAGGCCACTGTGGTTGGAAACAGTAGAGGTTGCTTTGAAGTGCAGTTCTGTGCATGCTGCATCAAGTTATTCTGGTGCTGTGGTGTGCGTGTGTGTGTGTGTGTGTGTGTGTGTGTGTGTGTGTGTGTGTGCGTGTGGGTTGGTGGGTGTTTACATATTTTTCCATTGTCAGTCTAATGCTTTTCAAAGACCTACTGTGTAGAAATGTCCTCTCTTCTTCTGAGTGCTAGAAATGTCCAGTGTTTCTCTCGGCACCTCTGTTAAAGACAAAATAACCACACATACTGTAATTTGTTACTTTACAGGGCACTTGTTTACTTACAGAGTATCTTGTTCACCATACTGATAATTCATTTCAGTTTGACCTTTAATAACATAAAGTTTTGTCTCAGTTTAACAGTTGATATTGAGAAGCTGTAAACTGCTCTGTTAATGTGGACACAGAGCTGATCTCTGGGAGATGGACTACAGTTACTCCATGTTGGGAACATCTCCAGGTGACCTGGTAGATCCAGATTCAATACAAAACAGGAGAAGAAACCTACACCCATATCAGCCATCATCACATTCATCAGCTGATGGTTTACAAGGCTGTAGATGGGTTTAGGAGAATCAAAGCAGGAAGACTCTCTCACAGTGAGTAAAGCTTGTGATTAATAATGAAAGGAGTGTGTGAGTAAATACTGTGTGAAAATGAAATGTTATAATATTACAGTGCATTTTGTTTGTAAAAGAAAAAAGAAGTATTATGGCATTGAGGTAAAGTAGTATAAGGTCATGGAGAATGGAGGGGTGTGTATGTGCAGTGAGTAAAATATATAAAGGAAAGACGCAGGTGGAAAGGAAGGGCAGAGTGGAAATCGGATGGACGATGGAACCCAGAACACGAGGAGGAGGAAGAAGAAGAAGAAGAAGAAGAAGAAGAAGAAGAAGAAGAAGAAGAAGAAGAAGAAGAAGAAGAAGAAGAAGAGAAGGGGGGGGGGGGCTTTGTAAAACTGTGGTCAGTAAGGATAACAGATGCATATGTGGAAACAAACAAACAAACAAACAAACAAAAACAAAGACCTCTATTTATTTAGTCTGTCATAGAGTTACTTTGATGGCATACTTTAAGATGTCAATGGTCAGTTATGTGTACTCCTTATTGATGCTTTAGTGTAAACTCTATGTCAAATTTTGAACTGGGCCATATGAGTTCTCTTACAGTAGCTCATATTCTTTGCATTGACAATTTCCTCCCACATTATACAATAGAAACTCATAGGCCTTGTCATCCAGTAAATGTACATGATGTTCCTTCTAGAGAAGATTGTCGCAGATGAAACTTTTTTTTTTCTTTTCATTTTCCTCAGTTGGTTTTGTGATTTTAACTTCATAAATCATCAGTAAGGGCTCTTCATTTGCTTCACAACGAAATACTGAAATGCAAGTAACATTTTCTCTCTCTCTCTCTCTCTCTCTCTCTCTCTTTCTCTCTCTCTCTCTCTCTCTCTCTCTCTCTCTCTCTCTTTCTCTCTCTCTCTCTCTCTCTCTCTCTCCACGCACACACACACATACATAGTAACCATATACCGGAACTTTTGACTGCCAAAGAAGGTCACTAGGGCACTAGGCTGCTCACATTATCGGAGATGATGTTATATGTTATTTTATGTAATGTCTCCCTCTGCTGGACTCACACTGAAGTTCAGCTGGGCTTCACATCCTCCTCCTAATCCAGCTGTGGATGAGGCTACTGTCATCAGATGTATGACACACTAAATACACCATAGGTCCAAATGCTGTGATATCAGAAATTTATAAAATTGTGTTTCAAAAGACTACATCAGCATGTTGTCTACGGTCATGATGGAAATTTACTCTTCAACAGGAATTAGAAACAGTGAAAGCATTGGCAGTAAAAGAAGTAATTTATTTTTAGCTTTAAAAGACAAGATGTCCAGTTACATAAAAATGAATGAATAAATCGTTATTTATCATTGCATTTTGAACTAGGTTTGAAAAAAAAAAATAGACTGTTAAATAAGTCATCAAAAACTGGTACAAGCAATTACACTGTTTTGGTAGTGACTATATATACTAAGATTTATTAGGAAATATGTAACAACAACTTTACACAACAATTGCTTAATACTTATTTAATACTTCCAAAAATTAGGCACAGGCTTAAACTGGGTAAACAAAAATAGATTTTATCTCTAGACTTTGATGGAAACACTGGCATAAACATATAGATGTTTTTGTACAGGTAGTCACAAGCTGAAATACATACAAATGTGAATGTTAGTGGGAAAATGTTATTCTCATACCATTCAATGCCTCTCTCATCAACAGAAAAGAAAATTAGTGCTGTTTGCAGATATGTCTGCATGCACAAAAATAAACATGCATAAGTAGGAGAAAAAAGCAGGGTGAGAAACCTTCCCCTGGACCATTCAGCTGAGTTAGCAGGAGCAGCAGGAGAAACTGAGTCAGGAGCAGAGACAGGGAGCTGGGAGGCAGCAGGAGCAGACTGGATGGCTGTGGAAGTGTGAGATGTGGAGAATAAGGTAGACTACAGTCGTCTACTCCTGGTTTCTTCTATATCCTGACGTCAACTCTCCTGTGACACCTCCTCCCATCTCCTCATTGGTTGTTACGTCCCCACGAATTAAATCTAGGGACTGTGGGAGGTAACAACAAAAAACTCAAAAAGATAGATGGAAAATGGAAATATGTTGTGGGTTGTGAATTTATTAAAGCAAGAAAAGAGAAAGAAAAGGGTTACAACAAAACCAAAGGGAAAACCAAAGGTTGGGTGGGGGATCCCTTCACTAGTGTTACACATTGTATAGGGGTTAGGTTAGAGGCGGGAGCCACATGTGTTTGTTTTGTTTTGTAGGTAGTCAGTGCAGTTAGGTTTTGTTTGGCTCTGCCACCCTTTGGTTTGTAGATAAGAGTGTGTGTGCTTCAGTGAGGGTTAGGGCTGTTTTGTTTTGCTTGTTTCTTTTCGTTGGCACCGTCTGCGGTTCTCTCTCCCCCATTCCCCTGTGTTATTACTATTGTAAATATTTTGACCGTATCTGTAAATATCGTTGTGTAATTTTTGTACACTGCTCCTGTGTCTGTGATTTTTTTGTCGTTGCACTGTCCCAAACTAGCACTGGTGGTGGAATACGTTTATGCTGTGTCCCTTACACATACGCCTAGACACCATTTCACACCGGGGATGTAACAGTGTGTGTGTGTGTGTGTGTGTGTGTGTGTGTGTGTGTGTGTGTGAGAGGTGTAGGCTCTGTGGGTATGTGCATACATATGCATTTTACTTTGATGCAACCCACTCTGGACTCAACTGGTGGATATCTCCATTGTCTCTTTGAGTACCTCTGTTAAAGACTTAAAACTCTTACCATAAACCATTTCTCCATAAGCTCTTACTTTAACCCATTTCTCCATCAGCTCTTACCATAAAGAAAAGAGGTGGAAGAATAAGAAGATCTCCAGTGAACAGAAGGTTCTGTAGAGTGACCTCTTTTATAACTTAACTGACTGAAGAACTGACAGAAGGTCATTCTGGGAGAGTAAATGGAAGGAGAAGATGTGAGTGGAGGTGATGAGGAGAAATGATGAGGAGTTTAGTATAAACACACAGATCACTGGGAGCTTTTCTCCTATGAGACACAGCACTGTAGACTAGACAGTAATGACATGGTCTAGATGAGGATTTCTCCACTGTGTCTTATTCATGGACTCTTTACACTGACCAGTGATTCTGACTGAACCAACAGATTAATGAGTAATGTAAAGACATAAAGAACAGTCAGCAGTAAATTACAGTGAAAGCACCTGACAGCAGCAACACACCTCTAATTAAAACCTGTATGTTTTGATATTGACAGGCAAAGTGAAACTGAAGCTAACTATTGTAATATGTCCAGCATTCATACTGCTGTTGTAAGAGTTTCAGATCAAACCAAACAGTTGTTCAGTGATGAAGAGACCTATAGGCCTGTCTTGTCAAATGTTAAAGAATGTTATGGAGGGCTCTAGAAAGATTATTAGTGTGAAACTGGTTACACAGATCCCAGTCCTAATGCAGCAATACCAGACACTCATAAAATTGTGTCTCAAGAAACTACATTGGCCTGTTATCTAATGTCATTATGGAAAACAACTGTGAGAGAGAAATTAGATGCAGTGAAAGAATTGACAGTAAAATTAGTCATTTATTTTTACATTTAACATAAGAGGCCCAGTTACATCAAAATGAATGAATACAACAGTTTTTATTCTCAGATAATGCATTACATTTATATGCAATACATTTATATGCATTTAGATTAATTCCAAAGCAATTAATAATAATTATAACAGTTATGTACTCTCAATAAATCAAATGCAGGAAAGTTGAAATGAGAAAAAAGCATGTTTTTATGTTTACATCTTTCCAAGTGAAAAGAAATTTATTTATCTGTAAAATAAAATATTCTTCAGAAATGGACATGAATTCATCAAAGTAACAGAACCATTTACATATGAGTATAGATATTTGGATGTGTGTAGATAAAAACTGAAATACATAACAATGATGTGTTGGCTGTATGTGACGGATGCACGGATGTCATAATTGTTTGAAAGCTTCAGAAATCAGAAAGGTAAATTAAAGAGTGAAGAGTCTTTCTTCTCAAGCATATCAGTGCACTTTCTCTTTTCCCTTTAAAATGTGACTACTGACACAACCATTACTGTTATAAATGTAGCACCCCTGTGGGAGGCATAAGTTTATTATTTTCGAATACTGTTGTGTACAATGCCAAGATGCAAGTGTGATTGCAATGTGTGAGTTTTTTGCAACTGTTTTCATTTCATGTGTGTTCATCATAATGTCTTGATTAATGTTAGAATCTGTAAATGTTTTCAGTGAATAAGTGCTGTTAAAATCTGCAAGCGTTTTCATTTTATAAGAGCTTATTACGATGTTCATTTTACAGTTAAAACTAGTTCATTGGAGGACAAAATAAGGAAACAAGACACGATAGGCCAGCTTTAACCAATCGTTTGACTGCAGCAATTTACATGGGTGTGTCTGGTTAATGTGAGAGAGAGTTTTCGAGAAGTAATTGGGAGAGTGTGAAGAGAGAAAGCAGCGAGAGAACAATGAACGTAGAGAGAATGTTTAATTGTGTTGAATTAAACCCGAAAGTTTTCCAAAGTCAACCAGAAGTTTCAAAAGGCAAAGTACGTTTGTAGTTTTGTTTTTCCCCAGTGTATATTTGTTTCCGAGACAGTTTTGGAGGTGTTTTTTGCTAGGTGCTGGCGAAATTAGAAGAGTTCGAGTGCTCGCCATTTTGTGGATTACTACAGTGGACACTGAGTTTTCCCGGACTTTGTCAAGGACGACTGCCATTGAGATTTCGGCGCGGACGGAGCAGCCAAGACAGCGCAGTCAACTTCACTCTTCAGCCGTGGAGGTCTTGCTACACTTCCTTTGTGAACAGTCAAAAGGTTCAGTGAGTACAAAATACGTGCCTTGGTCCACCATTTCGACATGCGCGCCAACTAAGGGGTACCCCAGACTGTCTCTGTATGTCAAAACCCGGGAATTTTATTTTATTTTCATGTCACCTTGTTGGTTGGTTATTGTGTGAATATATGTGTGTGCATGTGTGTGTAACTAGCGATGACTACTGATGCGTGAGCGGGCAAATAAATGTTCATTGGTAGGACACAGTATTTATCGTTTGTATCTTTGAGGGTGAAACTCAAAGTGGGGGCTCGTAATTTGTAATAACAAATCAGCAAGGGAGGTTATCCATTCGGCATTAATTATAGCCATTTCCATAGGCTAGCCCAGGCCTCTTTGACACCCTTGGCAAGACTAACCCCTAGACATATATCCTGCCGGTGGATCCCATCTAAGCTCCTCCCTTGCGTGTGTATAGAGTGGTGGCAGGCCACAACACATATGTAACATAGTTCAACAAAATCAGCTTAGTGGGAGGGCTACATAAACATCAGATTAAATATTTTACAAGAATGGAAAAGTCTCAAATTCCTCATAGTCTTTCACTGTCCCTCTGTTACAGCGTGCAGAAAAATTACCCTATACTGCCTTTGTGGTCATGCAGAGAATTACATGATATTCTTGTTAATTAGTGTGATGCCCACAAGGTGAGTGCAACAATAAGTAAGGGGGAAGAGAATGTGGATTAGGCTTGAACAAATACAATTTATTTAATCAATGCAAAAGAAAACGGACGTGAGCAATCAGGGCTAAAAAGTTCAGGGAGCGTAAACACAACGTCGGTCCGGCTGGTCGCCTCCAAAATTAACATCATCCACCCCGGCAACCTAAAGCAGACAAACAAAAAAGAAAAGAGAGGAGGGGCGGGGAGAGGTGGAGGGGCAGGGCTTTTAATCTCAGGTACAACTGCGTGCCGGTGTACCCAGCTGGACTGATTGCCTCCTGCCACACCACCAGCATGACTACAAGGGAACACACAAAAAGATAAACAAAACCATGGCCTGGGGGAAAAGGGGCAAAACCCATACGGCCGTGACAATGAGAGACTATGAAGTTTCTATGACTACATACTCTTTCTTGTCTTCATCAGACTGAGCTGTAGAACAGACACAAAAACAAGACAAATTAATTATTTAAACTCCAAATCCCTGAATCTTTGCTTTGCATTCTCGTGTGTTTTCCTTTATCAGCATTCAGCTTTTATCACTGCATTATGAGATAAACAGATGGATTATTTAGAATGTGAGATTAGACAGATGAACTTCTGTAATCAGATTGAGAGAGTTCTCACCTCCAGCCCTCCAGCATTTGACCCCAATCACAATGGTCACCAGCAGATATGGAGAAAGTACCAGTAGAGAACAGAGCAGTCTGGGGAGAGACAGAGAGGCTTCTGGAGCATGCACAGACACACACACACACAGGCACACAGACACGCACACACATGCACAGAAGGAGAAAAATAGAGTGAGAGAAAGAGAGGGGGGTGGGTAATGTTAGAATGCTGTCATTTATATCTGTATATGAAAACATGCACATGCAAACACAGTCATTACTAATATACATACAGAGCTGAAGTATCTCAGCACTGATTCAAAGAGACAAGATTTACTTCTCACCTCTGACAGTGACTCTGACAGTGATCCAGCTCTTTGGTGACTCTCCTCTCCCTGGGTGTTTACACCAATAGAGACCCTCAATCGACTTTGAGACAGTAGGGATGGTCATCTCTCCTGTAGTCTGATTCTGGAGGACTAATCCATCTTTATAGAAATCAGCTCTGAGGTCTGAGGGGTCATTTTGACATCTACAGCGCAGAGTCAAAGTATCTCCCTCAGTAACAGGATGGACAGGACTCTCCAGGATCACATCACCATCTATAGAACAGAACACAGTCATATACACTGCTGAGAGAATACGCTCAAGCTCCAAATATGTATGCTGAAAAAAAGTTTAAAAAATTGTTTCAGCTTTGATGTGACTTTTCCCCATGATAAAAGTCATTGTTGAGACTCACTGGTCACTGTCATGTTGAAAGGATTACTGTTCCCTCCAGAGTCAGACTGACACCAGTACACTCCACTGTCTGATGACTGGAGGGAGCTGATGTTACATGTAGATCCTGTTACTGATCCCCAGTCTGATGAACAGTCTGACACCTCTCCATTATCTGTGTATCGTCTCACTGTCCATCCAGTAGAGTCACTCTGTACCTCACAGCTCAGTGAGAGAGAATCAGATGTAAAGTGTTGAGTTGTGTTGGGACTGATGATCAGAGAGACTGGAGGAGACAGGACTGAGACACAGAGAAATGAAACTTTAATTTCATGAAAGTCACCTTCAATATCGTATATATTGTTAAGGGAGTAAAAATCACAAATCTGAAACAGAAAATAGTTCAGATTTCTATATCACACATGTCCTATCACAGATTTTACTCACCTCTCACAGTGAGAATAACTATATTGCTTAGCTGTGAGGATGTGGGCCTGTCATTCCTCTCTCCCTGACACCAGTACTGATCCTGGTCTGAGACAGTAACACTGAAGGTGAATGTGTTTACTGGTGAAGTGTGAGGGTTACACGTATACACCACAATCTGAGTGGTTCCTCTATACCACTTATATCTCCACTTATTCTCAGAGTCAATTACACAAGTCATTGTGACTGTCTCTCCAGGATACACAGGGGACTGTGGTTTTACAGTCAGTGTAGCTGTTGGTAATTCTGTTGGTATAGAGAGAAAAAGAAATAGATGCATTTAAAATTCATTCGCCATAAATATTCATCAGTACAGTGTATCAAGTTTCAAGTTTCAACTTTAAGTTTATTTAAAGCCCAATATCACTGTTTACAGTCTCAAAGGGCTTTACATGCCCACAGGATTACAACAACCAGGGCAGGGTGGCACCCCCTGACTTGGTCCTCATAGCAGGTAAGAAAAAACTTCACAAAAAACCCAGATGCTAGGGAAAAATAGGAGAAATTTTGAGAAGGACCACAGAGAGAGGAGACCCCTTCTAGGCCAGCCAGGTGTACAATAGGTGCCAGCCCAGTGGGCAAATTACAAACAACAATGAAAATGAAAACACAACTAGTAGACAATATAAAGAATGACAAGACAGCATGGGGCTCAGTTGGTGTGGACGACACAGCCACAGCAGGGCAAGAAGCCATGAAGCCGCAGCAGCCATCGGGAGAGAGATGACAGGGAGGGAGGAGGGAAGGGGGGGGGGGGGGGGGGGCTCACCTAAGAAGAAAGTAGCCTCATTCAAATCAAACCAATCACTCCTGCTCGATCAGATGAGCCACAGCCATGCAGGAGATGAGGGAGGGAAGGAGAGCATTATTGGAGTATCAGCACTTAACAAATGAAATAAGGAAAATAATTTTATAGAAGCATGACTGTTGCAAGACTAGTGGCTTTGGAGGGCGCAGGAGGAGCAGGGCCAGGGACAGCAGGGCATAAAGTCAGTCAGCCGGCCAAGGGAAAGTGCCACATCCAGGAAGTTGGCGCAGACATCGATCACTCACACAAAGAGAAGAGAGCATGTTAGAAACAGAAACTGACAAGGTTAAGATAAAAGCAGAGGAGAGGGAGGAGAGAGAAAAGATGAGAGGTATCTAAGCCGGCAACTACTAGGCTAAACTATGCCAGGAGAGACTACAGCAGAGACTGAGCCTCATTGGATGGTCAGTTCGAAATTACTCTATCCATATGAAACAGAGAACAAATGAGTCTTAAGTTTGTTTTTAAATGTAGCAAGAGAGTTTGCCTCTTTGATTTTTATAGGTACGCTGTTCCAGAGAAGGGGTGCGCAGTAGGCAAAGGCACGATGGCCAGCGGACTTCTTTTTAACTCTTAAAAAAGCTAATAATTTAGCATCCTGAGAGCGCAGGCTGGGGGGGGGGGGGGGGCATAGGGTGTAATTAATTCGGATAGAAAGGCCGGTGCAAGCCCATGGAGAATTTTAAATGTTAATAGGAGGACTTTAAAATCAGCTCTCATGTGAATTGGGAGCCAGTGAAGGGAGGCCAGGACAGGAGTGATATGATCGAACTTCCTAGTCCAGGTCAGGATTCTGTCAGCAGCATTCTGGACGAGCTGAAGACTTCTAGTAGTAGAGGTGGGCAAACCAGAGTACAAAACATTACAGTAGTCAAGGCGAGACATGACAAATGCATGAACAACGGTTTCTGCATCACCCGAACATAGTGGGGGCCTCATTTTGGTGATATTGCGGAGATGATAAAAGGCCGTTTTGGTGGTGTTCTTGATATGAGTGACAAGCGAGAGACTAGAGTCAAAATCACACCAAGGTTTTTAGCTGTGGAATTTTGCGAGAGAATGCAGTTGTCAAAATTTAATGTAAGATTATTAAAAAGATGCTTATGCGTAGGGGGACTAATGACTAGCATTTCTGTCTTACCTGAGTTAAGCATCAGGACGTTTGAAGACATCCAATTTTTAATGGCACAGAGACTCGCCACAAGGTTGGGCAATTCAGAGCGGTCACTGTGCTTGATTGGTAAGTAGATCTGAGTATCATTAGCATAACAGTGGAAGCTAATGTTATAGCTGTGAATAATGTCTCCAAGAGGGAGCATGTAAATAGAGAATAGGAGAGGGCCAAGGACCGACCCCTGAGGGACACCATAGTTAAGCTCTCAGAACTGATAGCATGAAATGGACCAAGATTCAGAGTACAGAATACAGGGAGAGGTGCCAAATTATCACAGATATAACACACAGATACATCACACACTTTACTCACCTCTAACAGTGAGAGTGACAGGACTGCTTAGCTGTGAGGACGTGGGTCTGTTGTCTCTCTCTCCCTCACACCAGTACTGACCCTCATCAGATTCAACAGCTCCTCTGATGGTCAGTGTGTCTCCATTTAGAATGTGATGTTCAGATACAGACAATTCAGTCTGAGTGCTTCCTTTATACCACTTATATCTCCATCCACTTTCAGTCTCTATCTCACACTTCAGACTGACTGTCCCTCCAGTGTACACAGTGGTCTGTGGTTTTACTGTCAGTGCAGCTGTAGGTAAGGCTGTTGAATTTGTTTAAAAAAAAAAAAGAGAGAAATATATGCACTTCAAACTTATTAAATATTGGATCTACTCTTGATGTGTTTTGGGATGGTTGTGATCACTCTAGGGCATCCGGCAAGAATACAGACAGATGTCCAGTTTCCACTTGTTTTTCATATATTCACATGAATGTGTGTGTGGTTCCACAACACAGAGGTTGAACACCATTAAGACACACCAAATATAAGTAATTCTAAAATACAGTTATCAATGCACAGCTGCACCCACTGGTTTGAACATTAATGATTCAGCTTAGACAAAGGAATAACATTTCACGATAACATACAAACATACAAAATAACTACTGAGTGTTATTGCATCGACAGAAGAACGTTATATCAACAGTGTGTAGATGACACATTGGCACTGTGTCTCTGTAACGACTTATCCCTGTGCATTAGTAACACACGCAGCGCTATCTTATGGCTGGTAACTGGCTGATTTATGTGGCCGACCTTGCATTTGAACACACGTGTACATAAACATATATAGCAATAGCGATTCGATCGCGCTCTAGTACTACAGCATGTTACAAATGAGAATACTCGTTTCCACAATCGACTTAGGTAACAGCTTCGTTGCCCAAGATATGCTACACGGAGCTACCATGACTCAGGTTTACTACTTTCTTTGAGCTAAACAACTCTCATACATGGTATTGCCTGAAATATGAAACAGCTGGATGACCATCGTCACCACTTGATTCCCCCTCCCCGCATGACCTTACTAACAGTGCTGTGTTTATCTGACCAGATTAAAACATATATTTCTGAAAGGACTTTTGTAAGTAACATTACTCGGCATTTTTGCTAGCTGACTACAGTATGCGTCAGCAGTGGATTGACACAGGACACGGTTTCCAATCTAAATCGTTTCCGTGAGTGTCCACAAGCTGTGTTAAAAGTAGCAGTTGTGGTCTGCCTCTGTCACCAGATTCGACAAACATATTAATCACCATTTTCAAGTCGCATCTCATATATACTGCAGCTAATATGACTGTAAGTGAGCAGTGAACACTACATCACAGCCACTACGAAAAAAGGTAGGCGAAGGCAGCGTGCAAACGAGTACGGGAAGCAGTTAACTTGATTTACAAACCAGCTGATTTACACAATCAACCTACTGATTTACAAAATTTCAAACGTGGACTTATGATATGGCCATGGGTGCTCTGGTGAGGAACCTTTATCTTTATCATCTTTACCTGCCGTAGTAGCAGCCATCAGTAAAACCGCTAAATCCAATTGTTAAAAAAATGCAGCACACACTTGACTGACAGCATTGGGGTAGTTGACTGATTGGTTTTTCTCCTGTGACGAGCACAGTATGGCCTACTGCATTTTAGAAAAGAAAATTCATCCGCTGACTTCATACCTATGCTTCATGTAATGAGTAACGAGAACTTTCATAGAAATGTAGTGGAGTGAAAAGTACAATAATTGTCTTTCAAATGTAGTGGAGTAAAAGTCATAAGTGTCCAAAAAAAATTCACTCAAGTAAAGTACTGATACTTTAAAAATGTGTTTAGGTACAGTAGTCCAGTAAATATACTTCGTCACTGTCCATCCTTGCTCATATGTGACAATAGAGCTCTGTCTTTTCTCCCTCCCTGACACCAGTACTGATCCTGGTCAGTTACAGCAGCTGCTCTGATGGTCAATGTGTCTCCAGTTAGTGTAACCATTAGACTGAGACAGTGCAGTCTGAGTGCTGCCTTTATACCACTTATATCTCCAATTCCTACCAGACTCTATCACACACTTCAGACTGACTGTCTCTCCACTGTACACAGGACTCTCTGGTTTTACAGTCAGTGAAACTTTGAATGACCTCAACCTAAGGGCACACCAAAACGTCAATTCTGAAATTTTTGTGCCACACACGTATAGACAGTAACAGCGATTAATCTAAGAATGTTTTGTCTTTGTCACGACTTATATGAATGTTATACCCCATTATAGGCTTTCATTTAACTGAGAAAAATGGCTGTTGATGTTAAAGCTTAGTGTTGCACATAGTGAAGGATAGTGTACATTTATGTATTTTGGCAGCTTTACTGTCTGAACATAAATACTGAAATATTTAAATAATTAAGTTAGGAGAAAATATCAGTGCACAGCATTAAAACATGAACAAACTCACCAAACACAGTCAGTGTAACAGCATCACTCATCTCTGAGTTCTGAGAGTCACTTTTCTGTTTCCCTCTAAAAGTGTATTCTCCACTGTCAGACTCAGTAACACTGAATGTATATTCATTATTCCCATTAGAGTAAACTGCTGAGCTGATATCATTTTTCTTATACCAGCTGTAAGTCCATTCACTGACTCTTATATATGTCACATCTGAGAGTGACTGACTCTCCACTGAATATCTGTATGTTGCAGGAAACAGGTGGAGAGAGGCCCTTGGTCTCTCTGTCTAAAACACACACACACACACACACACACACACACACACACACACACACACCACTAACTATGTGTTGTTACACTATGTGTATGTAATGATAATAGATTCAAAGGACAAAATACTTATGAATTTCAGAGATTTAAACTCACCTATTATATTGAGATGCACTCTGTTACTCACATAACCATAGTCTTCGCGGTGGGCTACGCATTCATAATTACCACTGTGGGATGTCTCTACAGGACTGATTCTGTATTCATTACTGTTTGATCTGTAATTTGTTGTGTCTCCTTCTTTATGCCAGACATACATAAAGTCAGATGTTTTATCTCCATTCATTTCACATCTGAGTGTGACTGTCTCTCCACTGAATATTTGAGGCCAGCTGGGGTGAAGAGTCAGAGTAAGTTTTCCTGTAAGAATCAAATAAAACAAGACATTCACTTTGAACTTACATGGTCACACAAAACTCTGACTGAAATAAATGTGATGAGGAGACAAATAAATCACACAGCATACAGACCAATAAGCATTCCTCTTATCATACACCATACAGCTTCCATTAGACAGTCAATAAACAGTGATGTGTACATACACCATACAGCTTCCATTAGATAGTCATTGAACCCTGATGCTGTGTGAGTTTTTGACTAAACATCTCTCTAAGCACACACTCACATCTGAAAAATCTGACATCTGCAGGAGGATACATGGTACAGGAGGATACATGGTACGGGACATTTAAGAAAACTCATGAATAACATTTTTATTACCTTGAGTTTGTCCAGAGTAGAAGAGAGAACTCAGCACTAAAACACAGACAGAGAAACTTAGAACACAGCAGATACATTTGACCTTTAACTACACTGTCTTATCGCTATATGATACTGATTACATTCATTTTAACTACACTGTCTTATCTCTATATGATACTAATTAGATTCATTATAACTACACTGTCTTGTCTCTATATGATACTGATTAGATTCATTATAACTACACTGTCTTGTCTCTATATGATACTGATATGAGACTGAATTCCTATATTAAAACTGTAGAAAACTATTTCATTTAGAATGTGACGAAAACAAACCCATCAGTTGCTTTTCTCTGACATTTCACAATCAGCAGTATTATGACATTTCTCTCTCAACTCATAATAAAATAATAAAACTATAATCACATTGAATCCAGTCCTTATTCAATCAGTTTCACAAAAACACACCTGCAGCTTGTTCAAAGCACCACTGGATGTTACTGATAAAATGAAGTTTATCTTAGAAACACAGCATTCTTGGATGAGAAACAAAGACTGAAATTCAACAACAGTGCAAAGACTCAGGCAACACTGAAACTATGAATTATGAACACTCCATTTGTAAATCACATTATATTTCCATGTCTATCACCTTAAAACACACACACACACACACACACACACACACACACACGTGTCCATGACAGCAGCATTCCCAACTAAACTTGATACTGAAATTGACCACTAAAATCTCATTTACTCCTCTACCTGTTAAACAGTTCTTTTTTTAATCTCCTCTGAGAATTATAAGTGAAGCCCGCAGTGGCTGATTTTAAACGGCTGATCACATCACACGTAAACCCGATGTCATGGGTCTGTGTGAGTGTGAAAATGTTGGAGAGGAGTGTATATGGTCAGTAAGCAGCTCGACCCACACTCACTGGTCTAAACCCACATGTGTGAAGAATTAGAACAGAAGTCAAACCACAAACTGCTCTGCTGTCAGGCATCATGAGTGAGTTTATCAACTTAATCTACAGTTTATTAAATTTCTACAGATTTATACTTCTACAAAAGGGCCATTCACTAGACTTACAGTATATTTTCAAAAGTCATTAATAGCCTGCTGAGTAATATTAAATCTAACTGCAAATAAGTACTCTCTCTCCCTCATTCTCTACACACAGATACCACAGTATATTTTCAAAAGTCATTAATAGCCTACTGAGTAATATTAAATCTAACCGGAAATAAGTACTCTCTCCCTCATTCTCTACGCACAGATATCACATGGTTTAAAAACAATGACTGATTCTGGTTTGGGTTCTGTTCTAGTCGAGTCATGTGAATTCAGACCAGTGGGTGTTTGGGAGGAGCTGCCATTGGAAGACAATAATTCAGTGAATAAATATATCAGTGAGATACTTTTCTACACTTTTTACTCTTTACTTAAGTGGTGCCCACACAGGTTTTGCCCCCCCACAACAACACACACACACACACACACACACTCTTAATGTCTTTGTCACACCTGTTCCATTCTCAGACAGTGACATCACTGATAAAATGACATAGAGAGATCATTCTCACAGAGCAGTACATGTAGTGGACTCAGCTCCATGCTCTATGAGTGAGAGACTGTTTGATCTACAGTGTGTGTTATGACCTCATATATATTCTCACATTTAGATCACACTTCTGCAGAGAAACACAGA
Source organism: Chanos chanos (assembly GCF_902362185.1). Lineage (NCBI taxonomy): Eukaryota > Metazoa > Chordata > Actinopteri > Gonorynchiformes > Chanidae > Chanos > Chanos chanos. Next base: position 42,107,319 of record NC_044501.1, on the reverse strand, counting down.
GTGATCATAAGAATGAAATGACAGTATCCTTTGCAGATCTCTAGAGTCTTCTACAAAGACTTCATAACTCCTCTTCCCTATTTTGGACTTTTTAAATATTTTAATAATATTTATGTCAGCAAATATGGAAACAGTGTTGTGTTTCAGATAGAGAACAAGAGTCTTCATTAAAAACACAGGGGCAGTAGGTTTATGTCTCAGGAATGAATCCTATACTTTTCTTCTGTTTGTCTGTGTATCGATAATGCATCTTAACACTAGTGTCATATATTGCAATTACATCATATCATTAGCCACCATATGCCCACAAAAGTTACATTCAGATTGTAAAATCATTCCTGAAGGCATTTTCATCACTACTTTGTGTGTGTGTATGGTTGATGTGTTGCAGTGGTGTGAATGGATGATAAAGTATGGGAGGAACAGTTAAATGGAGAGAGGATGGAGTGGTGAGACAGTTAAATGGAGAGAGGATGGAGTGGTGAGAGTTAAATGGAGAGAGGATGGAGTGGTGAGACAGTTATATGGAGAGAGGATGGAGTGATGAGACAGTTAAATTGAGAGAGGATGGAGTGGTGAGAGTTAAATGGAGAGAGGATGGAGTGGTTAGACAGTTAAATGGAGAGAGGATGGAGTGATGAGACAGTTAAATGGAGAGAGGATGGAGTGGTGAGACAGTTAAATGGAGAGGGGATGGAGTGGTGAGACAGTTAAATGGAGAGAGGATGGAGTGATTAGACAGTTAAATGGAGAGAGGATGGAGTGATGAGACAGTTACATGGAGAGATGATGGAGTGGTGAGACAGTTAAATGGAGAGAGGATGGAGTGATGAGACAGAGAGAAATGGGGGCAAAGGAAGGACCTTCTCTGGTTACAGAGGTCCTAGTTTCCAAAAAACTATAAACATTTAAACATTTTCTAAAAGAAGTCTCAGAGTCTCTCACTCTTCAGCCCTAAATACAGTGACAGTCTTTACTGAGAAATGAGAAAGAGGAAGCATTCAGAGAAGAGGACGCTATGTGTTACTGATATTTTAACCTGTCGACAAGTGTGACCAACAGGGCACACATCAACTCATCTTTTGAATGTTTATTTACGGTGCGTCTATGACAACAATAATGATGTTCAGACATTTTCATTTTGTTTCCTATTGATTTAACCAAAATTCCAGTGACACACACAGCTATCAAATATCAGATACATAATATCAGATACAGCTTTCTAGAGAATTATACTCCCACAAAAAAGCCATTTAAAAATGTTTTATATGTTTTACAAAGGACATTAAACACCTAGTAAGCAATAATAAATCTAACCTTGAATAAATGTTTTCACTCCCCATTCCTCTCCATACAGAGATGAGATGGTTTAAAAACAATGACTGATTGTGGTTTGAGCTCTTCTCTAGTTGAGCCATGTGTGTTTAGACCACATGTGTCAAGATCCGGTCCTGGAGGGCCAGGGTCCTGCCGGTTTCTGTTTTCACCTGGTGATTTTCACTTTGAAAATCCAGGACTGGATTTTGACACCCTTAGTTTAGACCAGTGTCTGTGTGGGAAGAGCCGTCACCAGTCCTCTACAGTTTACAGATACAATTCTACAAGCTCAGAGGAGACAGTAATGGACATATTTAGTAAATATATAAATCAGTAAAAAAAAATTTCTACACTTTATACTCTTTATTCAGGTGGTGCTCACACAAGCTTTGACCTGTATCTGATACTGTGTTTCTGACAAAACCTTTGTTTTGTCAGTGTTGACCAATGCTAGTCAATGCTCCCTTCTTCCCTCGCTCTCTCTCTCTCTATCTCTCTCTCTCTCTCTCTCTGTCTCACGCGCGCACACACACACACACACACACACACACACACACACACACACACACACACACACACACACACACACACGCTGTTAAGTCCCAGGTGTGAAATGGTGTCTAGGCGTATGTTTAAGGGACACAGCATAAACGTATTCCACCACCAGTGCTAGCTTGGGACGGTGCAACAACAAAAAAATCACAGACACAGGAGCAGTGTACAAAAATTACACAACGATATTTACAGATACGGTCAAACTATTTACAATAGTAATAACACAGGGGAATGGGGGAGAGAGAATCGCAGACGGCGCCAACAAAAAGTAAGAAGCAAAACAAAACAGTCCTAGCCCTCACTGAATCACACACACACACACACACACACACACACACACACACACACACACACACACACACACACACACTTATCTACAAACCAAAGGGTTGCAGAGCCAAACAAAACCTAACCTACAAAACAAAACAAACACACGGGGCACAAGTAGTATTACACAGTGTATAACCCCTATTTGTAAACAGTAAGAAACACAAAGGCACAAGGAGTTAAAGCAAAATAGCAATCTGCACATCTCAAAACAGGCGTCTTTAAATTTAGGTCTTCTCTGATTGGTTGGGAGAGAGGGGGCACTCCAATCCTGATTGGAATGGCTGGACTTGGAAGGCGGGACAGAGCGCCAGGCCAGATGGAGACTGACGGCCGCTTTGTGCCACAGCTGGATACCTGCATCAAGAGAGTGCAGCAAGAGGAGAGAGAGAGAGAGAGAGAGAGAGAGAGAGAGAGAGAGAGAGAGAGAGAGAGAGAGAGAGAGAGAGGAAAACAAAACAAATGCACAGAGCGCCGCACGTAACACACACACACACTCACACACACACTCACACACACACACACACACACACACACACACACACACGTACGCACACACACACACAGACACACACACACACACACTCACACACGTATGCACACACACACACACAGACACACATACATACACATACACACACACACACACAGACACACACAGATATAAACACACACAAACATGCTCACACACTATCAAAGTCCCAACCATAGCACTTGTATGTCTGATTCATAAGGACAGTGTAGAGGTGTGAGTTTGTGGTTTGGCTTCTGCTCTATTTCAGTCGTGTGGGTTTAGACCAATGAGGGGATGGGAGGAGGCGTTAACTGGTCTTTTGTACTTTTGGTCTACTCAAATTTTCAGCTGGGTGTGAGAAAGAAACATGAACTACATTTTAATAGTTTTCATATGAAAACGGAACTCATATCATGAAAATGTTATTTTATACTGACTACAAATATTTTACACTATTTATATCTCAGATAATTCAGTGAGAGAACTGTCACATTAAAATGATCAAAGGCCACTGTGATCCCCTAATGAATAATGGTGAATCTTTCTTCGTTAGTCTGTGATAATAATCATTTAATAAACGGTCATTTTGAACTTTCTGTTCTAAATGCTACAACATTTTCTTACTGTATAATTTAATAGATTCCCATTATTGAAACTGACAAGAGAGAGATTTAAAGAGGATGTAACCCCTCCCATTACACATGTTCTTTTTCTGTTCATATGATCTATTCTCTCTCTCTCTCTCTCTCTCTCTCTCTCTCTCTCTCTCTCTCTCTCTCTCTGTGTGTGTGTGTGTGTGTGTGTGTGTGTGTGTGTGTGTGTGTGTGTGTGTGTTGCTCTCTATTAGAGGAGGAACCTCAAATACAGGAAGAGTTTAGAACACAGTTCACATCAAACAAGTCTCTCACTCTCACAGTATGGAGCTCAGTCCTCTACATGTGCTGCTCTGTAAGTAACAGTCTTTCTCTTTTTCTTAAATATTACCTGATTTATTCTCACTTATATCATTCCCTTTTGAGAAAACAACCTCTGTCATGTATACTTAACTTTCTTACACTGCTGTTTTCACTTTAACACATGTAGTCAAATCCAACTCACTCTGACTACAGGCTGCTCTAGTGAGGGGAGTGCAGGGTAAATTACACACAGGCACACACACACACACACACACACACACACACACACACCACCTTTTCCATTTGACTCTGACCACATACTTCAGGCCAACACCTTGACAATGACAAATCCTGAAGCCCCAGCTATTCCACCCATACTGTTTGGCAGGACAGGGTATGAGAAGAACAGGGCCTGGGGGGTTTAGACAGATCTGTTTTCATTCCATCCATCCAGAGATTTTAGATATTTACAAACCCTACCAGTCAGACATAGTCCTGCCAGTTACATACTGATAGTAAAAGTAGTCATTTCTTTTTACTTTTAAAACACGAGAAGCCCAATCACATAAAAATGAGAGAAGCAATGTTTAGCATTATATATGGAACTAACTGTAAAATGAATGGATGAGTAAAACAACACATAACAGTATGTTTATATGAATTTTGATTCATACTAAAATAATGAATAATATTTATAACAATATATACTTTCACAAAAAAAGTTCAGGTAAGCCAAACAGAGTTAGTAAAAAGGTTTTATTTTATTTTATTTATTTATTTTAAATCTCATTACCTTTAAATGAAATTAAATTAATTTATAAGATAAAATTTTGTTAAAAGTGCATTGAAATTGAAATGTGATAGAAAGTGATAGAAACTTTTACTAAATTACATAGGTATTTCAATGTGCATGTAGATGAAAACTGAAATACATGACTGAAATACTTGATTGAAAATGTTGGTGAGAGTTTTATTCTTACACCATTTCATGATTATCACTTAATATCTCACAAGAGTGCTATAAAATAAAAGCTGTCTTATATGCACAAATATTCAAAAAGAAAGATACCTAATATATGGGTTTTTATCAGCAATGAGAAAGAAATCAATATATAAAGTAATAATTATATGAAACCTTAAGAAATCAGAAAAGTAAATTACAGAGTAAAGAGTCCTTCTATTAAAGAATATCAGTGCACCTCCTCGTTTCCCTTTAAAATGTGACTCCTGGACAACCATTATTGTTATTAACATCAGATTAAACATTTTACAGGAAAGTCTCAAATTCCTCATAGTCTTTCACTGTCCATTCATTACAGTGTGTGTAGAAATGACTCTATACTGCCTCTGTGGTTGCACAGAGAATTACATAATAATCTTGTTGATTACAGATTACGATGTCTCCATAACTGCATGCTGTCTCTTGTGTTCATTAGACTGTGCTGTAAAACACACACACAAACAAGACAAATTAACCATTGGAACCTTGAGATCTTGAATCTTTGCTTTACATTTTGATATGTGTGTGTGTATATATATATATATATATATATATATATATATATATATATATATATATATCTTTTTTTTTTTTCTTTCTTTTTTTCTTTTTTTTTCTCTTTCCTTTTTCAGCATTCAGCTTTTATCACTCTGTTATAAGAGAAACAGATCATTCATTTGGAATGTGAGATTAGACATATGAATTTCCGTAATCAGACTGAGAGAGTTCTCACCTCCAGCCCTCCAGCATTTGACCCCAATCACAATGGTCACCAGCAGATATGGAGAAAGTACCAGTAGAGAACAGAGCAGTCTGGGGAGAGACAAGGAGGATTCTGGACATGAAAGTGAACACACACACACACACACACAGAGAGAGAGAGAGAGAGAGAGAGAGAGAGAGAGAGAGAGAGAGAGAGAGAGAGAAAGAGACTTCATTACAGGAGTCAGATTTGAGTTTGAACTTGAGTCTTATTTGTTTTGCTTAGGTTCAGTAGCCTTTGGCTTGAGACTTTTATTTTGACATTTGCCACAAGATGCGTTATCAGTGAAGATGGCGTCTTCCTTGTGCACAGGTAGAGCCTCATAGTTTAGACACTGGAGGACGCTGGTGAACCAACAGTTTTTTACGACTTACACTCTTACACTCTTTATCACTTCTTCACTCATATACTACACTCTCCTACACTTATACACTTCTACAAACTCAGTTTAATATGCCGTTTTGAAAGCTCTATACTTTTTTGGAAACCTTGAAAAACCCCTTTTTTTGATTACTTTGGAATTTTGATTTAAACCACAGTGTTTCACCTGCCTGCTCACCTCTCTCCCACCATCACTGAACACAGGTATGACTCACAGCTGAACACAGTGTTTATAAAAAAGCAGCGTCTAAAACTGGATTCAATTTTTTGGTCATTACTCTCATATTATTTGCAATCATTTACATCTGCACATGAAAACATACACATA